>NC_141360.1:475000-1062500 GCF_057382095.1 Aulonocara sp. 'chitande type north' Nkhata Bay | reverse complement strand
GAAGGACACGTGGGATAAAATCAAGACCACGCAGAGGACGGAGACCAAGCTGGAGAGCAAGGTGGGCCAACAAGCACACGAGCCGGTGTCGACCCTGCAGGGCGCTAACACTCACTGCTCTCACAAACCTGCAGGGCGCTAACACTCACTGCAGCTTTAACCCTGCTGTATGTGGTTGAGCCAGGCTTTCATCCTACACACACACAGACACACACACACACAGGTAGCTCAGTGTGTGTGCACTGATGTTTTCTGCCTCTGCAGCCTTCCTTCTCCAGCTCCCTGCTGATGTCATCCAACCTGAGCCATCAGCGGCGTTCTCAGGGCGTTTACCTGCAGGAGAGCGGTGTAGGATCCTCCATCAACCTGGCTCTGGACTGCGAAGCCAGCGCCACGTCTACGCCCGTCCCCGGTCGGCCGAGCACCAGCACCCTCTACAGCCAGTTCCAGAGCAGCGAGAGCGAGAACAGGTCTGTACCTGCCAGCGGGGCGTCGTACTGAACAGCGACTCCTCCCAGCTCTGCTGCCGTGTCACAGGCCTGTAGATAAACTGTGCAGCGTAGTGGTGGCAGAGAACAGCTCAAGCATGTCTCTACTTGTGTTTTGGCCTCCAGGAGTTTTGAAGGCATTCTCTTCAAGAGAGGGGCGTTGTTGAAACCATGGAAACCGCGGTGGTTTGTGCTGGATAAGACCAAACACCAGGTAAGACGGAGCAGAGGAGGCTTTGTCTCCAGGAGACCGTTGCTGGTTTAATGGCGCCTCTCTCCCTCCCTCTGCAGCTCAGATACTACGAGAGCAGGCAGGACAAGGAGTGCAAAGGAGTGATCGATCTGGCTGAGGTGGAGTCTGTCACCGCGGGAACGCCCACCATGGGAGCGCCAAAAAACATTGACGAGAAAGCCTTCTTTGATGTGAGTGAGCTCCCTCGCCGCGTTGCTCCAGGATCGTTTCTGACAGGAAGTGAGCCTGGATTGGCTGAAGCTCCCCCGTAGCGTTCATGGGGAGGCAGAGACCACACCCTCCCTAAGCGCTGGTGCACGCACAGTAGTTTAAACAGACACACACTCCTCCCAGGAGGCTTTCAAGGCTAAAGAGTCAGAGACGATTCTCTTCTTGGCCTTAGTTTCAGCATTACATGAAACTGTAGGTTATAGCAGCGAGCTGAGCGCCTGCTGCCACCAGGCAACAGGCCGACTGCAGAGAGCCCCTCCCCCTGCTCCTGCAGCCTTTCTGAGTCCGTGCACGAACGAGACCCCGCTGTTATCAGTCTATGTTTAACGATCCTGATTCGTCTCTCTGCTTCTTTCAGCTCAAGACGACCAAACGAGTGTACAACTTCTGTGCCCAGGACAGCCTGAACGCACAGCTGTGGATGGACAGTGTTCAGAGCTGCCTGTCAGACGCGTAGAGGCGAGCGGCGAAGGGAGGAGCCTGTGACCACCGTGCTCTGTTCTGTGTTGAACGTTTCCATGTTTTTGTTATGAAAAGAAAAAACCACAAAGTCGCTGTCGTAGCTGCAGCATGAAGATCCTTCCAGCCCTGTAAACCGCCCTCCTCCCCTCCTACTAACCTCACTGCCCGGCCGCACACTCGGGGGAGGAATGACGGAGGAGCTGCAGTCGGCCCGGCCTCGTTCAGACTTCGAGGGTCCGACGGCTCGTCGGTCGGCAGACGTTCTTCCTCTTTGCCTTCCACTGCCCGACGCAGCGCTCACGGCGCGTTCAAAGGAAGTTCAAGAGGAAGCGGCTGCAACGAGGGGGCTCGTCAGCGGTTCATGAAGGATTTCCTTTCAGTTTTTTTTGTTTTTGCTTTTTAAAAATCTCAAATTTGTTCCAGGAGGAGGTCAGCGCTCCTCCACGTGTGGCAACGACACACTGCGAACGCCGTGAACCGCTCGCAGAGATCAAAGAGCCCAGCAGGTGTTGAGAGTGTCGGTGGACTCGTCGCCGACAGTGTTTACAGAGGACCCTCACTACGCTGTGCGCTAACATTCACACTCTGAAGGACAGGCACTGCTGTATGAAACAGGGAGGAGACCCCGGTGTGTAGAGGCACACCGAGTGTGGGAGAGGAAAACTCCGTATTTCTTTAACCGCTCAAATGGTCTCGTTTCGCCATGAGTCGCTTTGTTCTCTGATTCCCATCCTAGTTTACGTATCGAGCTTCCTCCGCTACGACTGAGCAAAGCAGGTAAATGCAGACGCGGTGACATCGCCGCCTGCAGGTGCAGGCTTTGAAATGACTCGTGTGGCGTACGCCAGGACCGATTCAACTGAACATTGTTAAAAGACCACAACTTTTTCTCCATGTTGTTGTTGGCAGAAGTTCCAAATTTAAAACGTCAGCAGACACGAGACCGTAAGAGCTGTAAGTGAAATACTGTCGTTTCCTCCGACGACGGCGGGGTGGTGAAGGTCACACAGGCGTGTGTGAGCGCTGCTCGCGAGTTTCCACGCTGTTGTGTTTAGACGTGAACGATGCAGCACGAGCGGCGTGGCCCTGGGAGCGCGGGCGGAGGTTTCAAACATCTGTGTCTGTCCTCCACGAGCACCCGAACCCTGCTCTGTAAAATATGTCCTCCTGCTGTCTTTGAACACAGGCTTTTGTGCTGATAACTCTTTTGTACATACTACTCCAGATTTGTATGTAATGTTTATGCTAGTAATTTATTTAACTTGTCTCCTCAGTAAAGTTCCTCAAGCACCACTTTATTTTGAAATTAGGAATTCAACGTGCCATTTGTTTCTGTATTAATGTGACTAATGCTTCTTGCAAATGTACACCCTTAGTGTCTTTTTTCTTTGTGTAAACACAGTTGTCCTTAAACATGAACCATTAACAGTAGAGTGGAAGGGGAAGCCTCTTCACCGCGCTGCTCGCCCACAGCGACGGGACGATGTGGACTAACAAAGGTCAGAGGTCAGGTGTTCCTGGTGCATCGTTGTGAGATTGACGATAACAAACACGTAGAAATATTCATACTGATTGACGCTGATCCTGTGAATAAATTATTCTAATAAAATCCTTTTTTTTTTTTTTTCGTATCCAGTCTGTTTGGTTGCCGTCTTCTTGCTTAATATTCTGATGCTCAGTTCATTTCAGTAGGATTTGCTGGTATTAGCGGTGCGAGCATGATGAAACCTATAAACGTCTGCAGGCTCCTCACGGTCAAAGGTCAAACAACCTGATGGTTTGGGTGAGGAACAGAACGCTCGCCCCGGCTCACCTTTTTCACTCTCGTTTACTCATCTCTCAACGGCTGCATCGCCCCAACAATATGACATAATCACTTTTATTTATTTGTTGTTTTTTATTAAATTAGAAACGACCTTCTGAGCCGGGTTATGTTGTCAATCATGTCGATATCGAGTTTTTAGAATCCAAATAAAAAACTGTGGGTTTAAAGGTTCACGTGTCCGTGTCTGTCTGCAAACTGCTGCACCACAGTCAACAGCTGCTCTGCAGCGCTCAACCTGCATCACCTGCATCACCTGTTTTCCTATAAGAAGAGCAAACCAAATACCTGCTGTTACCCTTGTGTTGTCCTTGGGACATTTTTGTCCTCTAAAGAAATCTTCTGCTATCAAAAATGTGTTTTTATTAATCAAATGGTCTGAAAACAAGTTGTTCAGTACTATGCTGTGCATGATTGGAATAAGTTTGAAGTAATTTGATGTATTTATGGGGTTTTATTGGACTTTATAACGTCTGTTGTCCTCGGGGACAAAAACGTCCACAAAGTGTTGCAAAGGGCCACATTTTCACACACTGCTGTCAAACATCTCAGATCACTGATGTGTGGGGTCAAGCAACAGTCATAACCACCACAACAGGCAGCACAAAGAGGAGGCAGGCGCTCCACATTCAACGGTATTTACACGGCGCCGAATCACAACAGTCGCATCAAGGTGCTTCGTATTGTAAGGTCGACCCTACGTACACAGAAAGCAGCTCACAGGCCTCCACTGCTCTGGAGGCCTGTGAGCTAATTTTTTTACCATGTTGTGCAAAGCAATGAGCAGTAGGACAAAGCACATATTGTCCTCTAGGTCAGCGCTCTCCAACCTCTTTTGCGCTACAGGCCGGTTTATGGCCGACAATATTTTCACGGCCCGGCCTTTAAGGTGTCGCGGATAAATACAACAAAATAAAACCAGTACCGGTACCGAAAAAAAGAAGATTTATTCATAACACACGTGAAAAGACCCAGGAAAACCGCGTAAACGATAAAAACGATAACAAAATCACGCTGGAAACTGATAAAAACCCTGAAAACCAGACATTTCACACCTGAGCCTCAACTCTCACGACCCGGTACCGGTCCGAGGCCCGGGGGTTGGGGACCGCTGTCCTAGTATAATGAGGAGGGAGAATCAATGTTCAGGAAGATCCAGGGTTAGAAGATATAGAAAATATTGTCAATATTTAGAGCACATGCTACCCTTTCTCTGAAAAAGCACATCAGCCACCTGCAGAAGTGGAAGAAGGCCATGAAGTGAAGAAAAGTGATGAAGAATCTGAACTATGTTCAAGTAGGTTCTCAGGCATCCAGGACATGGTAGTCTGAGGAGCTTGGAGAGAAAGTGACTGGGCTTCTTGAAGTTTCTTGAATTTTCAGAATGTGAAACTGAAATAGAAGATGTGTCAGAGGACTACACATCATCCATTTCAATTATGATGAAGACAAAGAATCAAGCAGGAAAGAGGAATCAGCTGAGACAGAGGAATATTTGCAGTAACGTGAGGAAACACTGATCTGGTCTTCTAACCTTCCCAGTGACAGACGATGCCTGACTCTCTCATGTGCCTCAGAGAAAGATGATCTACCACAGTCCAAGCACATGTGCCAGGTCCCATACTCCTTCAGTGGCTTTTCTACTCGAGTACTGAAAGCATTATACACAGTGTATTCTGCTTGTATTCTGCTTTTTAACGTTCACATGCCAATGGATGCATCAGAGACCAAGTTGGGGTTCAGTAACTTGCCCAAGGACACCTTGGTAAGAACTCCAGACTAGAGCACACAGAGATTGAACCAACAACCATCCAATTAGCAGATGACCTGCTCTACAGCCAACTCAATGATGAACAAGGAGGGACAACAAGAGAGGAAGAAAAATGGACCGAATGCAGCTGTAGGCATATGTGGGTGTGTTGATTCTTACTGCCGTGCATCCAGTAGAGTCGCTACGGCCAGTTTATGACATCCTGAGTCTGGTAGAGAAGTTTTCATGCTGACACAAGATTAATCATAGAAGCACAAAAAGGACATAATTTCTTGATAAAGACACAATAGATGATCGTCGTTCATGACACAAACGTGCTCCCATTTGAGGTGTATGATGTGTGTTGGTGTTGACTTGACTTGAAACACAAGTGGGTGTTCCTCCTGCTGTGATGTAAGATCCTGGTACTGATGTGACTGTATGAGCACCAAGTCCCCTTCAGAGGACTCTGTCCCCTCCAACAGAACATCCAAGTAAACCAGGGAACTTTGAGACAAAAACATGGGCAGCATGTGATGCAGGTCCAGCTGTACATGGAACATGCTCGTGTGCGATGGCAAACCGTCTGTCCTGCAGTCAGGACACGAGTTGTCCCTAACATTGCAGGTTTCCAAAAGAAAACAATCACCTGTAACAGCTTGTTTACTGTATATGCCCCTTGGCCTGCAACTGCAGAAAGAATGCTGTCCATGATGGGACCAGTGCAGAGGAATAAACCTGAGCTTCCTCCTGCACTTGGGTCAAATATGGACACGCCTTTGTCCTCATGAAAGTTTGCCTTCACTCAGACTCATGCCCTGGTGTTCCTACCATGCCAAAATATAGAAAACTGTCAGGTAATGATAAATATAAACACTCAAACGAGACGGGGTCATTTTGGACCCCTGAGGACAACAGGTGTGATTATGTGCTGCCAGTAAAAAACTTGAAGTAGTTTAAAAACAGCTTTCTAAATTAACGTTGACATAAACCCGTCCGTGATCATCTGTTAAAGCAGCCGACTCTGGTTGAGAAACGATCCTCACGATAACTGATGATTTAATTTATTTTTTACCCGAAAACAAAGGAAAAAATTCATTTTTATGAGGTTTTATCAGACTTAAATTTGAAATGGAAAAGAGAAATTGTGTCAAAATGTTTGAATTAAGTTTTAATTAAAAGTGGGGAAAAATCCACTTCATATTAATTATCAATCAAACCAGATGGGGACATTTTTGACCCCTGAGGACCACGGGTGTGATTATGTGCTGCCATTTAAAATTTATAAACGCTTGAAAACAAACAAAACAAAAAAAATTCTCACTAAAGTTCAACATACAGCACTCTGCAGTCAGATAGTCAAAATAATCTAAACATTTAAATATTTTATTGTCTCATTTTATTTCCGCTCAAAAACAGAGTGTACTTTATGTAAACAAGGGCTGGTGAAAGGTAGATTTTGTGGTAATATGCTAGTCTCAAGTAAACGTGGTGTAACACTGGATTGATGAAGAGTCGCAGCAGAACTCTGCACACATCAGAAGCCTGAACGAGGCTGTGAACTATTACTGAGCAAATACAGGGCCGTGTGCCGCGGTCTGAGGTGATCGTGGATTCACTGAATCACAATCCATCTTCATGACCACCTGTGATGGTTGATTTCCACTGAAGGTTAACCGAACATAACGAACATTTCTTGACAGGGCTGTCCTGGTTGACACGCCTCTGCAATGTTGCGTGGAGATCAGGGGCAGTACCTGTGGCCTGGCAGACCGGGGTGGTGGTCCCCATCTTTAAGAAGGGGGACCGGAGGGTGTGTTCCAACTACAGGGGGATCACACTCCTCAGCCTCCCTGGGAAAGTCTATGCCAGGGTGCTGGAAAGGAGAGTTCGTCCGTTAGTCGAACCTCGGATACAGGAGGAACAATGCGGTTTTCATCCTGGTCGCGGAACACTGGACCAGCTCTTTATCCTCTCCAGGATACTTGAGGGTGCATGGGAGTTTGCCCAACCAGTCTACATGTGTATTGTGGACTTGGAGAAGGCATTCGACCGTGTCCCTCGGGGTGTCCTGTGGGAGGTGTTGCGGGAATATGGGGTGTCTGGCCCATTGCTACGGGCCATTCGATCCCTATACAACCGTTGCAAGAGCTTGGTTCGCATTGCCGGCAATAAGTCGGACTCGTTCCTGGTGGGTGATGGGCTCCGCCAGGGCTGCCCTTTGTCTCCGGTTCTGTTCATAATTTTTATGGACAGGATTTCTAGGCGCAGCCAAGTGGTGGAGGGCTTTCGCTTTGGTGGCCTCAGAATCTCATCTCTGATTTTTGCAGATGATGTGGTTCTGTTGGCTTCATCGGGTGAGGGCCTCCAGCTCGCACTGGAACGGTTCGCAGGCGAGTGTGAAGCAGCGGGAATGAGGATCAGCACCTCCAAATCTGAGGCCATGGTTCTCAGCCAGAAAAGGGTGGAGTGCCCACTCCGGGTCAGGGACGAGACCCTGTCCCAAGTGGAGGAGTTTAAGTATCTCGGGGTCTTGTTCGCGAGTGATGGGAGAAGGGAGCCGGAGATCAACAGACGATCTACATCCCTGCCCTCACCTATGGCCACGAGCTGTGGGTAGTGACCGAAAGAACGAGATCGTGGATACAAGCGGCGGAAATTAACTTCCTCCAAAGGGTGGCTGGCCTCTCCCTTAGAGATAGGGTGAGAAGTTCGAAAGGAGCCTCACCCAGGAGGCGCCCCCTGGGTGAGGGGGGTCTGGGCTTCTCTGCTTGGGCTGCTGAAGCTGAAGAAGATGGACGGATGGAGAGTTCCTGACATTTTGAAAGCACAGCCGGGCTTTCTAAGCATTAGCTGGTTGGACTAAACCTGCAGCCCTCAGAGACGCCCTCTCTGCTCACCAACAAAACTATTCTGCCCCGAACAACACAGATGAACGTTGCCTACTCCAAACAGAGATGACGAAAAAAAAAGATAAAATGCATTGTTTGGAAAATCATTTTCATGCAGAGTAACCTCAGTGCTGCTGTTGATTTCTAACATCACAGCTGCACATTAGAACCCTCAGAGTGGATCTGTCCCAGTGGGGCAACACTGCACTTTACATGCTGAAAAGAATGAATGAAAATCTTAAACCAACACACCTCTCATGACCAGGTTATTTAGGAAGGAAAAGACCAACAAAACCAAGCAGAGGGGGAGGAGCAAAGTGTGCACGCCACATGTGCAGCAGTGGTGTTTGCACAGACATGTCGGAGGGAAAACTGAAACCGAACGTGTTCAGGCCCTGAGTGGCTGCGGACTCCGAAGCAATTTTGGCCACATTGATGAGCTGATCACATGATTTCTGAACATCCCCTCATTGGAGGGAGTTTGTGCTCCCCCCATAAAGTCACGCTGGTGTTTCTACACCACTCTGCATTAGTTATTATTCATCTCTGGCTCTCTCCCACAGCGTGTCTTTTGTCCCGCGTCCTTCCCTTCAAACCCAACCGGTCGCAGCAGATGGCCCCGCCCCTCCCTGAGCCTGGTTCTGCCGGAGGTTACTTCCTGGTAAAAGAGTTTTTCCGTCCCACTGTCGCTTGCTCATAGAGGTTGGTCTTTTTGTGGGGTCTTAACCCTGCACTATAAAACATCATGAGGTGTCGTGTGGAACTGCGTGTGGACGAGGTCTCTGAAAACAAAACGTACTGCACCAGTGCAAAGATGACACCAGACCAGCAAAGCAGAGCCTTTGGTATTAATGTGGTCAGCCAGACACTTTTAATTTGAATTTTTTAACAATAATCATAGAACCTGATCGCTGTCAAATGATTTAAGTACACCAAAGAGGCCTGTAGCTCTGCAGAACTCACACCTGCTCTCCCTCCAATTCTGCTGCTCAGAAACAAAATAAAATTAACCTTAAAAAAAAATTAATAATAATAATAATAATAGGGGGGTGGGGGGCATACAGCGTCACTCTTACCAAATGTCACTCTCCCCCTGTGAGTAAGTGCTTGGTGGAAAGAGAGAAAAGGAACAGACAAAAATAGTAATCTCAAGGTTGCTTGTAAAATTACTTATAAATGTAGATAATATTTGTATATAGGTAGATAAAGTTTGGTTGATTTAAGGGGGATAGCAAGAACGTAAAGGTCAATACAATCAGAAGGTCTTAGCTCACTAGCTAGGTCAACAGAGAACCGGTTATACATGCACTAAAGTAAAAGAAGAGAAAATTGAGATCATATCCAAATCTGAAACTACCCAATGAGTCTCTGATGCCAGATTTTTTCTTTTTAAATAAAATGGCTAATTGACATTATTGCACATGAGCAAAAGACAGTAATACTATTAGAGCTCTGTTCATTGACCCGCTTCTCCTCCTCTTCAACAGAGCGTCCTGAAGCACTTCAAAACATTCAGAAACCTGGTGACGTACGATGGTGAGGATGTTTCATCAACAGCGACCAAAACCAAAAAAACCCAAACACTGGATAAAACCTTGATGTGAGGACAGAGGAGACAACCAGCAGAGATGAAGGTACAACACTTACATCATTGTGCTATAATGTACAGTAAATGGCTGCATAAGTGCTTTTTCTTAAGCTTGAAGGAAAAACAACGTATTTATTGTTGAGGCATCATTTAAAGTTGGCCTGTGCTATCCATTCGGGGTGCCCATGTAAAATCCCAAAGGGTGGGAAGCGGGAGAGTAATGTTTGAGGACATAAAAAAATAGCGGTGACGATGTTACCCCTCGGACTCTGTCGTTTCAAAGATCGCTGCTACATTAAAACTGCACGGGATCATGTGCAACATCAGGAAAAGGCTTTGAAGAAGATTCCTCTGCACTCTGCTCCGTCTCGCTTTTTCTTTTTTTGTGTGGGGGGGTTGTTTTTTTACATGTCCTGCCGCCTCGTTATTGGTGTCGATTGGCAGTGTCCAGGTCCAATAACATGGCAGAGTGATTCAGTAAAAACACCGTAGTTGCAGTGAGGTTATTTAGGGGAGTCACTCTGGAGGAGGCTGACAGTCTGCGTCTCTCAGGGGCTGCGGCGCCCATCGCGCTCACACGGGCCCGTTGACCGACACTTCCTGGGGTGGTGGCGTTTCCTCTCTGTTGGGACGACAAAGGAAACAGTCAGCTGCGTGCAGGAGACACGATGCACGTCCAGCACTACATGCTGTTAGACTGCAGTCTGTCTGCTGCCTCCGTATGGAACAGGCTGCTGCTGCTCCAAGTACAAAGTTTTGCCTCATTGTGTGAGTAGCATTTCCTCGTTTCCCATTTCAACCACAAAGCTGAACCGATAACCCCGAGCTCCACTTCTGAGAGTGGCGTCTCCCATTATTCCCCCAAATGCACAAACTTTGACACATTCACCTCCACTAACATGAATGCAGTGCTTTACATTTAGTGTGAATGCAGCAACTAAATATTCTCCTGGTATACAAACATACTTTAACAACTAAACGTACTTAACAAAGATGTGTTTTTAAATCAGAAAGTGTAACCCGAGTTAACTGATTTCATGATTCTATGAAGGCTATGTGTCTGCTTTAGACAACAACATGTTACAAGCAGCAGCAGTGGCCTCTGCAGGCACTCAGCAGACTCCTCCCCCCCGCTGGAGTCTACATGATTCAAAGTGTGCAGCCCACTGCTGAACAGTGTCAGCTTGTCTGTGAGCGTGTATGAGCGACTTGGCTTTCACATATACAATCATGCTGTGTGCTAAAGCATTATTTACTATTGCATATAGCACCATATTTACTGCATTTCTTTGCATTACATGCAAAGAAATGCACTAGGAGCCGTTTCATCTTTCTACCCCTCCTTGAATCGCTACCTTATCGTGGTGGAGGGGTTTGTGTGTCACAGGGATCCCAGGGGCTATGTTGTCTGGGGGCTTTTGCCCCCTGGTAGGGTCTCCCATGGCAAATTGGCCCTGGGTGAGGGACCAGACAAAGAGCGATTCATAAGACCCTTATGAAAAGGACATCGAGGGAACAGCTTACCCTGCCCGGTATAGGGTTACCGGGGCTCCGCCCTGGAGCCAGGCCCGGGGAGGGTGCCCGAGGGCGAGCGTCTGGTGGCCGGGCCTTAGTCCATGGGGCCCGGCCGGGCACAGCCCGAAGAGGAGACATGGGCCCATCCTCCCGCAGGCCCACCACCCGCAGGAGGCGCCATAGGGGTCGGGTGCATTGTGTGCCGGGTGGCGGCCAGGAGCAGAGGCCCTGGCGGACTGACCCCCGGCTGCCAAGACTGGCAATAGGGACATGGAATGTCACCTCTCTGGTGGGGAAGGAGCCTGAGTTAGTGCGTGAGGTTGAGAGGTACCGGCTAGATATAGTCGGGCTCACCTCTACACATGGCTTGGGCTCTGGAACCTGTCTCAGTCTGGAGTTGCCCCTGGTGAGAGGCGGCGGGCTGGGGTGGGTATTCTAATATCCCCTCGGCTTGCTGCCGGTACGTTGGGGTTTTTCCCGGTGGACGAGAGGGTTTGTTCCCTGAACGGGTCCTGACTGTCATCTGCGCTTATGCGCCGAGTGGCAGTTCAGAGTACCCAGCCTTCTTAGAGTCCCTGGGGGGGGGGGGGGGGGGGGGGTCCTGCTGGGAGACTTCAATGCTCATGTGGGTAATGACAGCGAGACCTGGAGGGGCGTGATTGGGAGGAACGGCCTCCCTGATCTGAACCCAAGCGGTGCTTTGTTATTGGACTTCTGTGCTAATCACAGTTTGGCCATAACGAACACCCTGTTCGAACATAAGAGTGTCCATAAGTGCACGTGGCACCAGGATGCTCTAGGCCGTAGGTCGATGATCGATTTTGTAATCGTATCAGCAGACCTGCGACCATATGTTCTGGACACTCGGGTAAAGAGAGGGGCTGAGCTGTCAACTGATCACCACCTGGTGGTGAGTTGGATCAGGTGGCGGGGGAGGACGCTGGACAGACCTGGTGCACCTAAACGCGTAGTGAGGGTGTGCTGGGAACGTCTAGCAGAGGCCCCAGTCCGCGAGATCTTCAACGCACACCTCCGGCAGAGCTTCAACAGCATTCCGAGGGAGACTGGGGACATTGAGTCCGAATGGACCATGTTCAGCGTCTCCATTGCCGAAGCTGCTGCATTGAGCTGCGGCCGCAAGGTGGTTGGTGCCTGCCGTGGTGGTAATCCCCGAACCAAATGGTGGACACCAGAGGTGAAGGGAGCCACCAGGCTGAAGAAGGAGTCCTATCGGGCTTGGTTAGCCTGTGGGACTCCTGAGGCAGCCGACAGGTATCGACAGGCCAAGCGGAATGCGGCTCGGGCAGTGGCTGAAGCAAAAACTCGGGTGTGGGAGGAGTTCGGAGAGGCCATGGAAAAAGACTTTCGGACTGCCTCGAAGAGATTCTAGCAAACCGTCAGACGTCTCAGGAGGAGAAAGCGGTGCTCTACCTGCACTGTGTATAGTGCTGGCGGAGCGCTGCTGACGTCGACTGAGAAAACTGTCGGGCGGTGGAAGGAATACTTCGAGGACCTCCTTAATCCCACTGACACGTCTTCCGAGGAGGAAGCAGAGTCTGGGGATGAGGGGAATGACCCGCCAATTTCCGGGGGGGAGGTCACTGAGGCAGTTAAACAACTCCTTGTTTAACTGTTGATGAGGTCCGCCCCGAGTTCCTGAAGGCTCTGGACGTTGTAGGGCTGTCCTGGTTGACACGCCTCTGCAATGTTGCGTGGAGATCAGGGGCAGTACCTGTGGCCTGGCAGACCGGGGTGGTGGTCCCCATCTTTAAGAAAGGGGACCGGAGGGTGTGTTCCAACTACAGGGGGATCACACTCCTCAGCCTCCCTGGGAAAGTCTATGCCAGGGTGCTGGAAAGGAGAGTTCGTCCGTTAGTCGAACCTCGGATACAGGAGGAACAATGCGGTTTTCATCCTGGTCGCGGAACACTGGAACAGCTCTTTATCCTCTCCAGGATACTTGAGGGTGCATGGGAGTTTGCCCAACCAGTCTACATGTGTTTTGTGGACTTGGAGAAGGCATTCGACCGTGTCCCTCGGGGTGTCCTGTGGGAGGTGTTGCGGGAGTATGGGGTGTCTGGCCCATTGCTACGGGCCATTCGATCCCTATATAACCGTTGCAAGAGCTTGGTTCGCATTGCCGGCAATAAGTCGGACTCGTTCCTGGTGGGTGATGGGCTCCGCCAGGGCTGCCCTTTGTCTCCGGTTCTGTTCATAATTTTTATGGACAGGATTTCTAGGCGCAGCCAAGTGGCGGAGGGCTTTCGCTTTGGTGGCCTCAGAATCTCATCTCTGCTTTTTGCAGATGATGTGGTTCTGTTGGCTTCATCGGGTGAGGGCCTCCAGCTCGCACTGGAACGGTTCGCAGGCGAGTGTGAAGCAGCGGGAATGAGGATCAGCACCTCCAAATCTGAGGCCATGGTTCTCAGCCGGAAAAGGGTGGAGTGCCCACTCTGGGTCGGGGATGAGTTCCTGCCCCAAGTGGAGGAGTTCAAGTATCTCGGGGTCTTGTTCGCGAGTGATGGGAGAAGGGAGCCGGAGATCGACAGACGGATTGGGGCTGCAGCTGCAGTAATGCAGACGCTGCACCGGTCCGTCGTGGTGAAGAGGGAGCTGAGTGTAAAAGCGAAGCTCTCAATTTACCAGTCGATCTACGTCCCTACCCTCACCTATGGCCACGAGCTGTGGGTAGTGACCGAAAGAACGAGATCGCGGATACAAGCGGCAGAAATGAGCTTCCTCCGAAGGGTGGCTGGCCTCTCCCTTAGAGATAGGGTGAGAAGTTCGGCTATCCGGGAGGGGCTCAGAGTAGAGCAGCTGCTGCTCCACATCGAAAGGAGCCAGCTGAGGTGGTTCGGGCATCTGACAAGGATGCCCCCTGGGCGCCTCCTGGGTGAGGTGTTCCAGGCATGTCCCACCGGGAGGAGGCCCCGGGGCAGACCCAGGACACGCTGGAGAGATTATATCTCTCGGCTGGCCTGGGAACGCCTTGGTATTCCCCCGGATAAGCTGGAGGAGGTGGCTGGGGAGAGGGAGGTCTGGGCCTCTTTGCTTAGGCTGCTGCCCCCGCGACCCGGCCCCGGATAAAGCGGATGAAGATGGATGGATGGACCATATTTACTGACCTGCTTTACTTCGTGACTACTGTTGTGCAGCGTCACATTTTCTTAGCAAACCCATGATGCATTGCACTGCAAATGCAGGATAATTGTGCAGTTTTACATGCAAAGAAATGCACTAGGAGCCGTTTCATCTTTCTACCAAACTACATCTGCTAACACTGTGCAGAAGGAAGTGTGACGAGAGGCTGATGCTCGAGGCAGCAGGAAGGATGGAAATACTCATGTCTCTCCAGCTGAGCTGACATGCTTATTAATCTGTCTCTCTTCAACAGCATGTCTTTATCCTGTCTTCCTTCTCTCACCCCAACCAATCACAGCAGATGGCCCCGCCCCTCCCTGAGCCTGGTTCTGCTGGAGGTTTCTTCCTGTTAAAAGGGAGTTTTTCCTTCCCACTGTCACCAAAGTGCTGCTCACAGGGGGTCATATGATTGTTGTCTGCATGCATTATTGTAGGGTCTACCTTACAACATAAAGCACCTCGAGGTGCTTTACTTCCTGGCTACTTACTTCCTGTCAGTCTGCGTGTTTACAGGTAGATCCTCAGCAGGCTGCTGCTCTGAAGCTGTAGGAGGATCTGACAGGGAGAGCTTCTCCAGAGACACCGGACACTCCTCACTGCAGAACACACACACATGTATAAATGTAACATTTATTATGCTTTTAGTTGTAAAACCAACCTGGGAGACCAGCAGAGGGAAACAAGCTCAGAACAGCTACGCTCATGGACACTCGTGCAGAATGCATCATTTTTGAACGTGAAGACGGCCAGCTGTCCATTTAGTTTGGAGCATGTGGAAATGAAGGCTGAGTGGTCAGATCCACTAGTGGCATACAAAATGCTCATGATCTGTGTGGAGCTCAGCTGGCTCCGTGTTAACATGACAAACTTTAGCTCCGGGGTGAACTGTACTTAGAAAGGCGAAGCTCAACTGAATGCATGCAGCAATTTCAAATTCCAGTGCGCTCTATAATTACATCAATGTGGTAATTATGTTTCAAATATAGATGTTTGCACACACACAGAGGTTGTGTGTGTGCAGCGTGGACAGTCTCAGGACGTTACCCCAAAGTGACGTTTGTTTTTCGGCGCTCATGCTTTACTCGCCGGATACGTTTCACTGAACTTTAAACGCCCAACTGCTTTCACTGATATGACACATTCTGAAAGACGTGACGACGCACACCTTTTGAGGTCCGCCGTCTTGTTGCCCGGGGCACTGGCTGTTTCTAAGGTGGGAGGAGCACCAGCATTTTTGTCATCCTCCTCGCTGTCAGAGCCTCCGGAGGAGCTGCTGTCTGAGGCCACGAGTGGAGCCTTTCTCCCTTCTCCTGCTGGACCAGGGGAGGTACTAACATCTGCTGACAGACACGTGCAGAAAAATACTGTTATTACACTTTTCTTCATTTATTGCTCCAATTAAGAACCGGTGTTCCTGAGTTGGACATGAGTTTAGGAGAGGATCTGCCGGCCGGAGCGGTGACGTGCGACTCACCGCTCTTCTCGTGGTTTTGTTTGGCTTGTTTATCGACATCACTGCTGCCCGTTTCCACAGGAGAGCTGCACCTGGGATCTGTCTTTGTACTGTGGGAAACCAGGAAGAGAGCATTGAGCATTGCGTTCCTATGAAAACCGTCACCAGTGCGGTCTGTGTGACTGCTCACCCAGAGAAAGGCTGGAACTCAGTGAAGTTAGCCCAGCCAGTCTGCTGTGTCTCGGTCGCGCTCCCTGCTGAGCTCTCCCACCCGGGGGAGGTTTGGGATGCTGCGTTCTCTCCAGAATCCCTGAAATTTGCTGTCCAGCCAGGACCTGGAGATGACACCAAACACTTTTAAGACCTGAGAGGCTGTTCACAGGTCAGTGCAACATTTGGCTGCATTCCCATCTACCCGAATCTGACGTGTTCTGCTCAGAGTCTTCGTCCTCATCCGATTCAGATGCACGGTCCCGCTCCCGACCTCCGTTTTCCATGCTGCTCCTGGAGCTTCCCTCTGAGGTTTGAGAGACCCCGAACCTGGAAGAAAGGGAGAAGCTCATTAAGTTAAAGGTTTAATGAAACAAATCCACGGCATGCAACAAAGTGCAGTGAGGATGAAACACGGCATCAGCTTGACCTTGTTCTGGATTTAGCTTGAGTTGCATAGTTGATCTCCTTATCGTCCCAGATATCCTCCTCCTCTTCAGCATCATCAAACTGGCGTATCCTCTCTTTGCAGCAGGCTTCAAATGCAGCTGCGTTGGCCTGTGAACAATGAAAGGAGAGCTTTCAGTGGGTTAAACATCGTAACATCGTGGACATATTTATGAAGGAGCGTGTTGTGACTAATTAGCAGTGATGCGGTCCTTTCACTGCACAGCAGAAACACGCAGCTCACGCCCATCACTGGACGAGTTTTAAAGAATCACACACACTTACACTGTTATCATCAGCATCTAGATTGAAGTTTATTTCGGCGATTCTGTCAAACGTAGCGCTGAGGAGGGAGAACACACACAGAAGCAACAACACACACATTACATGTTTGGGACATTTCGATAAACTCTGCGACAGCTCGAGCCGCCTCCTCCTGTGACACCTGGAGGGCCAAACTATCTGAACAAAGACACCAAAGCTATCCTATGTCGCTGTAAGCCAGCAGTCAAACATGCTGGCCGCTGTTGCACTACACACATGATGCCAAAAGAATCCCTGGGAACTACAGATCAGGATGAAAACTCTGAACTCCTTTCCTTAGAAGACTTACTTGATATTTTCATCATGTTCGCTAAACTCCTCGTCGTTGAAGCCAAACTGATCCACAAAGCTGGCAGTCATCTGTTGGATCTGATAGTCTGAGAAAGCCTGTGAAGTTCAAGCACAACTGGTGAGCTCATACTTTTGTTCCTGGTGTCATCGTGAGTGTTGCGGCAGCGTGTTAAGATTTGCTTCTGAGCGCGGCTGCGATACCTGTTGGAGCGACAGGTCGTTGGGGAAAGGGCTCTCCATGTCATCGTCCTCACTGGACGAGTGCATATTGTGAGTGCTTACCTGCAGGACAGAGTGCAGAACAAGCTCAGTGTAACAGCGCTATGAGGTGTGTCAGTGTATTGAATGTACATAGGTCATGTAGGTCAAGACACTTCGGAGTTGTTGCTGCTGATATTTTTTATTTATTCGATAAATCATCTCAAAGCCCAAATTTGCTGAAAAGGTTGTCTGCTCTGCTGTGGGCTGCACGCTCCTGTCCTGATTAACTGCTGCTGCAGGACGCAGAGCTGGACTTAACGTGGGGGAAGAAGAGGAAGAAGAGGAAATGAGACTTACAGCACTGTGCAAAAGTTTTAGGCGGGTGTGGAAAAAATGCTGCAAACAAAGAAAGTTTCAGAAATATAAATGACTGTTTATTGGCCCCTAATGTATTCTGCAGCAGGACAACCAGACCAGACAGCCAAAGTGATGAAGAACTATCCTCAGCATAAAGAAGAACAAGTACTGAAGTGATGGTCCGGCCCCCACAGAGCCCTGATCAACATCGAGTGTGTCTGAGATTACATGAAGAGACAGAAGGATGTGCTTAGTTCACTGAGATGTTTGGAACGAGCTACCAGCCGAGTTCCTTCAACAACTGTGTGCACGTGTACGTAGCAGAAGGCAACGGCTGCTCACACCTAGCGATGGGCACCGGTATCGGTTCTGACATAAATGGTAGTAACGGTAGCTTTATTTTCCTGAGATGTCAGACACTTTGGATTCTAGCCAATCATTTTACCTTTGCGAGCGTAGTAGGCGGGGCCAGGTATGTAAGTTCTTTTAGAG
Organism: Aulonocara sp. 'chitande type north' Nkhata Bay; assembly: GCF_057382095.1. Classification (NCBI taxonomy): domain Eukaryota; kingdom Metazoa; phylum Chordata; class Actinopteri; order Cichliformes; family Cichlidae; genus Aulonocara; species Aulonocara sp. 'chitande type north' Nkhata Bay. Next base: position 1,044,605 of record NC_141360.1, on the reverse strand, counting down.
CAGAGCTACAGATTAAAAATGCCCAAGGAGGACCGGTCAAATTCTTCACAGCAAAAGATGCAAACTCAGCTGCAACAAGTGCTTTAAGCTGATACTGTGATACTGTCAAAGGAGGTAACACCTCGAATCTGATGAAACACCTGGCGACGCATAGCGGGGTTTTTAAAGCCGAAAAATGCGCCGTATTTGATAGCTTGCTGCGAGACCTCACACCGAGCACATCTACTGCGGGTGTGGTGCCAGTTATCGGACCCGGAGCAACATCCCCCAAAAACCCGAAGAGGAGAGTCCTGGCCCCTAGCCCTGCCAGTGTAGCAGAAATGATGAGGATGATGATGCAGCAGCAGCCGTTCTTCTCTGCGTGAGTAGCTTAATGTTGTTCGTGTGTAATTTACGTTGAGTAGGCTAACCACGCTATTACATTAATGCATGTAAGGTGAACTAGCAAACATCATCATAGCTACATGCGGCTGTCTTCTTGTTTGATGGCAGATGCTCCCTTCACCCTGGCCAAAAAGGCTAAAATGACCAAAGAAAAAGTGGAAAACAGTTAAACATGAGAGGTTTAGGACAAAGTTTGTGTTTTCCGTTCTTTAAGCACTGGTTCGAGCACCGTTTAAGCACCAGTTTGGTACTGGTATCGGATAAAACCTAAACGATACCCATCCCTACTCACACCAAACGTTGATGTGATTTAGATTTCTCTTTTGTTCACTCACTGCATTTTGTTGACTGATGAGAATAAATGGTTAACACTCCCAGTTTTGAAAGCATCCCTTGTTTACAGCATTTTCTCACCTGCCTCAGACTTCTGCACAGTGCTGTACCTGCCAGGTATTTGGTGGGAGGGACTCACCAGTTCTACGGTATTCCTCCTGTTAGTTTCTCTCAGGGTCTCGTCCACAAAGCTCTCCCAGCGACCTCTGCAGTCTTCTGGCAGCTCTGCAAAAGCAAACACTGGTCAGTGATTTTCAGTTAAAATGGAAGATTTAATAGTCACACTGGACAACTGTATAAATACCTCTGATGAGGTCAGAGATCTGGGTCTGTACTGGTCCTTTCTCCAGGTTCTGGACCACCATGTTGGCTATTCTAGTCAGGTGACCCATGTTGCCTCTCCTGGTACCACCATCAGCCCTGACAGTCACAGACACAGTTATTACCTTCAACTCAAAGCACTGATTGTAAGAAAAAAAACACAGGAACCTACAGAAGGAAGACTTACTGTATTCTATCGTTCTCCTCCCAGGCATCAAGGATCCTTTGAAGCAGTCGACACTTCTGGAAGAGCTAAGAGTTTAAAACAGCAACATATGAGCGCTGTGATTCTGTGGAAATGTTTCAATGTCGTGTGATGAGGGCGGGACGTGCATAACCACTTACATGTGCCACGAGCGCACCGTGGATGCAGGTCTGTGGGTCGCTCGTCCCATCCGTTGTCGCGTCCTCCTCTTGCGCCTGAGGGCTGGACGCTGTAGCGCTCTCTTCGTGGTTCTGCAGGCCTAGGCCTGGCCGCTCCTCTGAGGAAGGATGGTTCAGGATAGAGGCCACACACAGCTCCACTTGGAAGTGCAAAAAGTTATTCCAGGAATATTTGAAGAACAGATCCTACAGGAGGCAGACACAGGATTTCCAGTACGTGCATTTCATTTTAAACATTTTAGCAAGTTACTGAGAAAAAACATGAACAGCTGATTCTGTGCCCTTTAACACGTGCTGGTAATATTGGAGCCTTACCAGTGACCGTGAACCAGTACAGCAGGGCAGGGTTATTTGAACCTGCTTTCACAGATGGGTAAAGAGTGCTTCCCAACCTTTTGACTAACGTCGTACAAATCCCATGCAATTTCCCAAAACACTGTACAATATACAAACGGCATCTTCTAGAAAGGTTAGCCTTACCAGTAGCAGGTCCATGGTGGCCAGGTTACAGAGCTCCTGGCAGATATTGGGTGCATTGGTCTGGAGCAGGGCAGCCACCAGCCGGGCCACATGAAGGCGAGCATTCCCCAGTGGCTGATCTAGAAGGCCAAAGGTCGTCAATATTGCACTTTTCTGAGGAAAGAGTGAAAGTAGCATATGGACATTATTATTATTATTATTAAAAAACAATGATGTATACTTTATTGATCCCCGTGGGGAAATTACTCTCTGCATTCACTCAGTGAAGCAGTGGGCAGCCACTAAGCAGGCGCACCGGGGAGCAGTGTGTAGGGACGGTACCTCGCTCAGGCGTACCAGGGGGTAGCCGTTCGGTAGATTCGAACCCCCAACCTTCCGATCACGGGGCAACCACTCTACCTACTGAGCTATCCCTGCCCCAAATCAAGTCAAAACTATAACATGACATTTAACAGCAGCGTCAGCTGTACAATACTGGAAAATGAGACCAGCGCTGAAAAGTGCAGTACCATTACAAACATGCAGCTGAGTGACTCCAGTGTTCAAAGGCTGCACCATGCTCATGCTTACACTCTGACTACACTGCAGTCTTTACCTTGGGGGGATCCTGAAGAAGCTGCTGGAAGTCCTTTAAATGGGGCTCAATGGCATTTAAAATACTGCTGTTGACAGTGTAAGACCTTTCATAACCCTGAGAATACAGATCCATCAGCCCTTCCAACCTGACAGACACAAGCAGAGACAATCAGCATATCAGCTCAGTGACTGTGACGGGTTTTTTCTACTGTCTCGACTGAGAGGCGAGTAAAATACAAATTTACTACATGATGTCACTTAAGAGTCAGGAAGACACCAAAATTAGCACAATTTACATCCTGAATGATTAAGAACTGGAGGGACTCACCCAGACCTCCTGGTCTCCAGTAAGGTAAGTAGCACTTGAGTTCCATTAACGATGGAGGCCTCGCTCCTCTCCCCCTCAAACATGTTCTTGAGAAGCCCCGCCACGCTCTCCTGCCTGGAACACATTTATGCACCATTAACAGGCCAGCTAGCAACAATGTTTTAGCTTCTGATGCAAAAGGAAGCATTTTCAAAAGGCACAAAGTCAACCTCACACACACCCACACAAAATCAAAGCTGCAGTCAAACAGGCTCTGCCAGCAGGTCTGTGTGTACACATGCTACAACCTGAGGTTTTTAATGCCTCTCCATTTCAGGTCAAGAACTAAGCAAACAACAGTCAACAATGACGCTGGTGTGTGGTGTGGACAGAGCAGGAAGAGCAGGCATGAGTGATGTGGGAAAGCTATCCCCACAGTTCCTACAGAGAGTTGTACGTTACTACAAACATACAAGCGCTCCGCAGACTTACGATTCTAGCACAGCCAATAGTGGGTCGGCTTCTACGTTCTCCTGCATCTGACTGGCCTGATCTCGGCTAAGGCGGATGATGTCACACAGCGTTTGGGACGCATTTGATTGTCTCTGAAAAATAAATAATCCAATTAAATTATTGGAACCCATCAATAAAAATGATTAGGAAACATCGAGACGACACTCGGCCAGCACAGCGAGCGCTGCACCCACTCACCTCCTCATCTTTGCCAGCATGGATGAGCTCTGTGAGTCTCTGAACCAACGTTTCCTCGTTTAACCACTAGGATTCAAAAGAAACAGATCATTTAAAAGCATGCGACAGGTTCGAGCTTACTCACAGGACATACGAGCCATTTCGGTCGCTTACATGCAGAACATCCTGTCTCAAAGGGGCAGGCTCCACACAACTGATGAGGCGAAGCAGCAGGTCCATCATGGCAGAGGCGTCAATGTGTTTCAGCACCAGACCAATAAAGCCTTCTTTTTTCTTTAAAAAGGTAATAACCTGGAAAATGACACAATGTGAAAGACTGTGGATTTTAACAGACAGCTAATGTCAATCTTAGATTTTCACATTTGAGGGTTTTTATGCTCTCTAGGCATGTTTTCACTGGACTCTTCCTCCGGGACTAGGAACCTTTGGAGGAACAGACTGACTTTCCAAAGTGGGGACGAGCATTTCTATTGAGTCCCAGGAAACTCAGCAGACCCCACAAAACGCCCTGCTCCAGTTGCTATTACTCTCTGAAACTTTGGTGTGTGGAAATGTTCCTAAATGATTCACTTAATCTGAGAGGAATTCATATCTTGTTTACTAGTTACCTGTTCGGTTTTCCTGGCAATGAGATTGCCGATGGTTTTGCTGAAGAAGCTGGCTAGTAGAGGATTGAGAGGTGGGTCCTGTTCCAGGAAGTGGTAGAGCATCTCGAGGAGAGACTCGTCTCCACCCAGCTTATCGTTTATAATGGAAACATCTGAGGTCAGAAGCTCACAAGCAACATTGGGAAACCTTGCAGAGGGAAAAACACAACAGACTGACGTTAAGATCAGATCTCTGTGTCAAACTAAAGATTTCAAAGTATCACTGCAAGTATGAGTGAAGGAAAAATTAAGGTGATGGGGTTACAGGTTCAACGTGTGTGAGGATTTAATCACAGCAGCAAAACGTGGATATATGCAAAAAGCTGGAAGTTTCTTTTTGCTGCGTTCCTTTCAAACAACAGTGCATATAAACTTCAGCATTTAATCTAAAAATACCAGCACGTGCATATCAAACAACAACAGCATTTTCCTGGTAAAGTTCATAAATCCTGAATAAATCCTGTGTATGTGGAGAGAGTTAGATTTCTTTATTATGTGACCCATGAGCTGAATTATTAACTGAACAAGTGAGTTAACTGTGGTGCTTGTATCTAATTGACATCAAGGCAAATCAATTCAACTCAGGCTCAACATCTGTCTTTGGAAATAGGTGCATGTTCCACTTCGTGTTCGTCTTGCTCCCAGTCTTCTAATCTAACTCTTAAGTAATGTCTCCACTCTCCCAGCAGTCTCTAAGAGTCAGTGTGGGCTCTCACTTAAAGCGGCTTCGCTCCTCCAGATCAGCAGGTGGCTCTGTGGTGATGAGGCTGACCAGCTCCTGCATGCAGTGGTCCTGGGAAAGGAAGAGGAGCAGCCGACGGTTTTGGGCCTTGCACTCCTGCAGGACGTCATCCTCCTCCATCAGCTCTCTCAGCGTCACGTCCTCCCTGTCCAGCAGCTGGTCAATGTGGGAGGTGGTGTGCAGGTCAAACTTCCAAAACATGGTGGCCGCTGGGAGGGGGGACACAGCCCTGGGCCGACAGAGCGAGGAGAGAGGAGTAGGACAGTTAAGAGTGAAAGGTTGGGATGAGGAAGCAGGGGCTCCAAGCTGACGTAAACAAACAAGAGGATTAGTACAGCACTAGTACTTCTATCCTTTTATACCAAAGACAATGTTCACAGCAACGGTAATATTCTGGGATTAACTTTAATCTGTCCTGTAAACAGCATTCTCTCACGGGCCTAATGTGACTCGGGTGATCAAAGTAAGATCTGGCCAACTGTAGTCACAATGTTGCAATAATGTAGAGCACATCATACAGCCTGCACTGAATTTTTCATAGGTTTATGAGACAGAAACATATGGTCTTGTCAGTGTTCGTGCTAAGCTGCGAGACATCAGGCAGTGTCGATGGCTGCAGAAGTTCAAACCTGGACCGTAACTGACGCTCTAACGTAACATGGAGGTGATATCAGTTAAGACAGAAAACGTTGTCATGATTTAAACGCACATTGGTCCAAGTAAACACAGTCATAGTGTAACTAGAAAAAGACACAAATGCCTGACAGTAAAGTGTTCACACATACCAGTGGATGAAATGTGGATATCTTTAATCAGACCTCCCCCACGGGCAGGCAGGCATTTGTGTTTGTGCAGACGACAGAGAGTGTGGCGAGGCCTGGCATTTATCAGCATGGGTCTCCTTTTAAAACGCGGGCCTCTTTAGGAGACGGGTCGCTGAGAGGCTCACCATACCCTGCACAACATGAAGGTTGATTATTAACTGACAAAAGGTACCAGGAGTCAATTCTTTTAGTAATCAGGTAACCTATTGCTTATTACATCCATTAATTGGATAAGAAATACTTTTGTCTTATTAATGAGAAATAATACATAATAATAATTTACATCATGTATCGTGTTCAAAAGACAAAAAACCCCACTGTAGTTTTTTATAATGGAAACCAAAGTTTTTAATATTCTGACTGCACACAACGTCTGCGCAGGCAGGTAAGCGCTCGCACTGCACGCACCTGCCATAAAAAACTTATTCTCTTTAAAGAATAAATAATCAAAAGTACAGTAAGTAAGTCACACAAACTACTGAAACCTAAGGCACGAAGTAAAACTGCCTCTACCCTTCTTGGAGGGCATTTTGTGTAAGTGGGCTAGTGAATGAGTGTGCATGTGTGAAAGAAACACATGCAATGAAGAAAAGCAAGAATATCAGGATTCTCTGAGGTTTGCCCCGACGTTGGATGCAACATTTCCTGCTCTAAAAAAACAGACGTTCTGATGGCGTTTTCGCACCTTGAGCAACTGTTGTTGGCTCTATATAAATAAAATACAACTGAACGGTAAAAATGTTAATGACTGATGTTAACACATCATAGAACATATTAACTTCAGTGTCCTGCCTAAAAGACCCAAGTCAGTCACCCATGTGTACTTTTACTGTCTTAGAAAAAAACAAATATATATGTAATACAATATGTTTCACTGAAGCCTTGACATAAATATGGTCTAGTACACCCCTTGCCCCCCTTTATACTCACTCCTTCTTGTTACAGGTATCACTGCCATATAAAGCAGGGCGGTTGGTAACAAGCTGCCTGAATTAAACATCATATCAGACTAATTTAACGGTTCATCTGCATATTTTATTTTGACTGCGTAAAACAAATTGTGGCGTCTGGCAGCAGCTACAAAGTTAGCCTTTCTTCACGTTGGAGCTTCCTGAAAGTGTTTTTTCACTCAAAACTGACTTTTTCCAAGTAAAGACGTTTCTCAATATAAACACGAGACATTCTTTATTTGAACTGAAGAAGTGAGTTACCGTATCTCTTTTGCTTTTGACCAGTGAGAATTACAATTAAGTTTATTAGATACTTATGTTAGCTAAAATATTGCTGTATAAAGTTGTTATTACGTTCAACTTCTGAGAGAAAATGACTAATATTTAAACTAAAATGAATCCTATATTATCACCAAGAGTAAAAAGAAGGCTTTAAGCTTTACGTTGAGCATAAATAGTGATTTATATCAATACCAACTGACAGGGAACAGCGTGAGATATTGTTATAAGATTATTTTCCATCTCGCCCAGCTCTACTTGTACCACAGTTGACCTCGTTATTTGAAGACTTCTCCATGGCTATCTGGCAATCCACCACTTTGACTTTCTATATATGACAGGGTAACACCTTGTACAAATGCTATGTGCAAGCTCATTACTCTACACATTGACTGCTTAGGTCAACTTCCCCCTCTTCTCTGGTGTAACAGCTCAATGTAACATATTGTTAGAATCCGTTAAAAAAGAGAAAAGTAATAATAAAGTACAAAATGCTTTTGTGACCAGGCTGTTTGTTTTGTTTTTCCCCCATGCAGTTACTGTGGTAGCTAATCTAGACAACCTAACACACCAGCAGAGACACGAAACAGCTACATCTGCTGACTTTGTCAAAGCCAAAGTGTCTCAGCGGGCAGTGCAACAGATCTAACTGTTGACCATGGAAGTAAAACTACAGGAGGAAATCAAAGTGCTTCCCCTTTTTTCTTTTCCCATTTTCCTGAGGAGGATCTTTGCACATGCAGCAGCAGCGTCCATCTGGCATGCATTTACAGAGTACACAAGCGCAATAATAACCCGCTGAATGCTCCCTGTGGACACCGAGCAGGAAAGCAAATGCTTGACTTTACATCCAAAATAGAACAAACCAGAGGCAACCTCAACAAAAACAGTCTTCTGGCACATGTAAGAGATGATGGAAAAAAAAGGAACAATGGCACACAAAGGGCACACATGTGGATAATGCGAGCCAACAGCAGCCTGTAATTAGGAGAGTTAAAAAAAGCTGTACAATCAAGCGAAAGGGAATCCCACCTGTCTGTTGCCATGAACTCTCCTTTTACTCACTGTGAATGTAAATAACAGTCCAGCTGATAGCGAACCAGTGTTCACTGGGTTGTACTAGAAACCTTGTGACACCAGCTACCAAATGATTAACCAATCCGCACACTTCAGAGGGCAAACAGAAGCTGCAGTTTTTGCAGTTTGCTGCTTAATTGCATTTTAAAGCACTGAAGCTGTAAAAAATGTTTTACGTTGACCAGACATATCTAAGACAGGCGATGGTCCCAAAATATTTTAAGTTAAATTTATGGAGTACCTTTGTCAGCCATCAACCATGATATGGCTTCAGACTTTGATCACATGATGGGGATGTGGTAACGCGTCACACTTTATAAACTGTTGTAACTGAAGTGATTTCTTAAGATTGTTTGACAATAAGAGACACTGGTGTGTAACTGAAGACATGTAAGCTGAGCTTCCACAGCACTGGCATGATCAACATGCACATCAACTGACTGACGGTGGGGGCTCAGATTTCTGTTTACTTTAACTCCAGAGGAGGGCACAAATGCCCAAATGATACCAGACTAACATGGGATCGATGCTACAGCACATACACTGCTGAAGTCACCAGTAACTCCAACATGAAAGATAAAACTACCACTTCACCTACAGAGTGTGTAGTTACTTCCAGCTCAGTAAGTCTGCGTTGCTGGCCTCAGCCGACTCCGAACACCCCTAAAGTAACGTTGGCTCTTTAGTTACCGAGCTATAAAAAACACATGCAGCATTTAAAGAGACGTATCGGTCAGAAAATGAGTTCTGTTAACGTCGACGGGACTAAACATTAACAGTTAACGACTATGTTACATTAACATCGATTAAGTAATCCAACAGCCATTACTGAGTCCTTGTGCGAAGTTAGCCGATAGACCAGCACTGGTATCTCGATCAGTGTTAATTCACGATATTTAGACACCAACTTCTAAAGTTGGGGAACAACTCAGCTAAGGTTAGTTCCTCCTTTTCTCTGATTAGCACATAAGCTAATTAGCTACCAACGGTTAACGTGTACTGAGCGGCCAACTTAAATAGCTCTCTAACTTGGGTTTAACTTTGTCGCTGCTGCAGCAGCAGGGTTAAGATTAGCTCTACGCTCAAACTCACGATAAGAATTCCCGGTTAAAACGTACCTTTGGTTGAATGTCCGCTGCGAGTAATTCCGTGTGATCCGAGTTGTTGCTGTTTTTCGTTAAGCAGCCAGCTACTAAATCACTAGCTGTCCAGCTACTGTTAGCTAGCCGTATGAGCTAACATACGTTAGCCTGTGAGCGAATAGTGATTTGTTTTGAAGAAGGGGTCAGTCTGCGACAGCACAGACCGCCGTTAGCTAGCTCAACTTAGCTAACGATAGTCAAATGTGGCTAAGAAGACTACAAAATAAACTGTTCCCCCGCGTGAATGACTACGTGGTGTTAATAACAATCCGAGTTATTTCAAATGCAAAGTGTATGATACGTACTCGCACACAAAGTAATTCAAACGCGGGGCTAAGTTTAGCACGCAAAGCAGGAAAAACTCAGTCATATTTTTCGAATCAAAATGGCGACATGGTTGCGGGCACGCGCGTCGGGGACGTGCCTCGACTTGAGACCGTGCACCGAGCTCTCCAAAACATCTTAAAGCGCTGAGTGATGCAACGCTGCTATCACACATCAAACTGTCCTCGTTTTCACATGAGATACATATTATTTCAAAACCTGCAGCTATAAACCTGCTGTCTGAAGAGTGCCGTTTATATTTAATTGCATTTTAACTAATAAACATTTACAGGCAAGATCATTCTGTAATTTTAAAACAATCGGTGGAAAATGCACAATAAAGACTTGACACCAGTCGGGTTTTCTGCTTTGTAGTGTACCATGGCTGCAGTTCGGAGTCTCACTTCGTTTATTTACGTTTTGCTTCCAGTGCACCTGAGACATGCACAATGGCACTGTTAGATTTACCTCCCAAGAAATCAACATTATCGAAGCAGCCTGAGACTATCTTGTTAGAGAATGGAACAAAAAGTGGCCAACATTCACAGAAGAGTGCTTTTCCTTTATTTTAATGACATGGACTAATTATGTCTGAAATAAAATAAGATCCATGATCTTCCTGGACAAGAAAACTGCTTAAAAGAGCAACAGCCTGTGCTGAAGAAGGTGCTCATACCTGATACTGACTTGCAAGGTTTTCAGAATTGTACAATCTGTACTCTCTACTACTTTCATTTTACACAGCATGTGTCTGGCCCCACACATGCCAAAGGACACACACCTCGTTTTTTCTTTAGGCTTAACCATTGACTTTATCTGAGTGTCCTTACCTGAGCTGGTCAAATTAGTTGATTCAATGAACCCGTCCTCCTGCCCTCTTGATGTTTTATCTGGACCTTTGTTTAGAAAGGTCTTTCAGTCCACTGGTCCTAGTGTGCTTACAATCATCAACGCCTCTCTGCTTTCTGGTCAGGTGCCTGTTTTTTGTAAAACTTGATGCTTCTCTGTTTATCAACTATAGACCTATCTCAAAATTACCATTTATCGCCAAGATTTTAGAGAATGTTGTGGCCAAGCAACTCACAGCGGTTCTTGATCAACATAACATTCTTGATCATTTCCAATCTGGTTTACGTAGAGCTCATTCCACTGAAACTGCACTTCTTAGAGTGTCCAGTGATATACTGATGAATTATGATGCTGAGTGCACTGCTCTACTGTTGTTGGACCCGACCTCTGCCTTCGATACTGTCGACCATCATATTCTGTTAGATAGACTAAAACACTGGGTGGGTATATCAGGAACGGCCTTGGAGTGGTTTAAATCTATGTGATCCTTCTCTGTGGCTTCCTCCAAGCTCAGGTCCTCTCTCACCTCTCTTGGTGTGCCACAGGTTCTGTCCTGGGACCTGTACTGTTTTTGTTATATTTACTCCCTCTTCAGGAACTTCTCAGCACTTTTAAGGACATTTCGTATCATTGCTATGCAGATGATTTTCAGCTATATATCTGCTTTAAGCCACATGATGTTTCTAAACTTCTAATCTTGCAGAGATGCTTAGATTCTATCAGAGGTTGGAATGCAGAAGATTATCTTCAACTTAATGCTGAGAAATCTGAAGTCCTTGTCTTTGCTCCTGATAAATTTGTACCTTTGGTATTAAAACATTTAGGCCCCCTCGCTTTTGTTTAATCTTCTATTAGGAAGATTGGTGTTACAGCTCTGTCCTTGGATATTCATGTTAAGCAGATTCATGCCTCCTTGGAACGTGTGCAGGGTGTTCAAAATGCTGCTGCAAGGCTGTTGACCAAGGCTTCCAGTTTCCCCATAATATAATCCTGACCCTCAGGACTGCATGGACTGGCTCCAATTTACAGCAGTGATCTTCCTCATCCTGATATTCCCAGCAGGTCCCTGAGGGCTTGCTGGTTGTCCAGCACACTAGATTAAAAACAAAAGGTGACAGAGCTTTTGTTTCTGTGGCTCCCAGACTCTGGGACTCTCTTCCACTCAGATCTGTAGACTCTGTCAGTTCTTTTAAAAAACAGTTAAAACCCTTCTTTTTAAACTTGCCTTTGGTTGATGTTGTTTTATGTTCTAGCTTCTGTGAAACACTTTGTGATTTTATCTTGAAAGGTGCTATACAAATACAATTTTACTTACTTTTATTTTACTTACTAGCAAAATAAAACCCATATGGGCAGACTCAGGACTTTTGCCTGAGTGTGCAGCAGTTTACAATGAAAGTCAAAATGCAACCTTCTTTCTGTGTTTGATGACATTCATTTTAGACAAAGTATGTATTAGAAACTCTATGAAACAATGTGAATTAGTTCAGCTGTGAAACAAGCTTCATTCTAAGTAAATATGCATGGATAGCACATGTTGGATGATCTAACAAGTGTTTAAACTATGGCAGCAGATATTTTTTTATTAAGGATACATCCATCCATCCATCTTCATCCGCTTTGTCCGGGGCCGGGTCGCGGGGGCAGCAGCCTAAGCAAAGGATACAATTAGCTTTTTTTCTGCTAAAACAATGTAAATAGTGGATAAATAATAACCTGAACTTTACAGCAACATGTTTATGAAATATGATAGAAAGTCCAAGCCTTCAGATTTTCCAGTCACTCTCATGACTGACAGGATGTGACCTGTGGCAGGTAGTAGCGTAAAACGTAAAGGAGGAACTGCGTCGATACAGAAAACAAATGGACGATCGTTTCTGTTAAATATCACAACGACGTCCTGTCTTTACTTTCAGTATTGTTACCCAGCCATTTAGGCCAACTGTACACGGGCATAATAAACGCGCGGCTGTTTTTCTTTGTTGGTTTTAACGTGAACTAACTACAGTTTATTTTTAGCTCTTAATTTTTTAACCCTGTTTGCGTCGTCCTTCTTTCGCTTCCTTCTTTCCTATCCTCATTCCTTCCCTTTCACTTCACCTCCTCTCCTCGTCAGTTTCTCGTATCCCACAATGCATTGCGATCACTCGTTGGATCATGGACCAAAGCGGTAAGCAAAATGCAAAGTAGGGCCGAGACGTTAGCAAAACTTGTTATTCATGCTATATATTTTTTAACCTGCGTAGCCGTTTTCATACCAGCTCTAAGAGCTAACGTGACTACAAAGCCCCCTCGTGGAAAGTGGTTTTGCTAAGCTAACCCGTAATCTTCCAGGGGAACATTAAAGCTTGAATGGTACGGGCTAGCCAAAAAAGGCTTGAGTACTTCTCGCCAAAAGTTAACGTTACGCCCTAAGTTGGTCTGGAGGGTTACACGAAATGTTCCACCAGAGTTTATGCAATTATTAAACTCAACTGCAAACTATATATTCTCACATGTTAGTGGGTTTACGGCTAGCTGCGATTTAGTTGGGGCGCGAATGCGGCTTGATTGTTAGCATATGCTAACCACTTAGCTGTATAAAGAAACTATCTTATAACGAGTCTCTTGACTGTTAACCCACATACACGAGCCCTTTTTTGCTGATAGTATTAAGGGCGAAACGCTAACGTTGTTAATCTAATTTCCAATTGTTTATATTACTGCAGTGTCACTAAAGTGATAAACCATTGCCAACTATAAATATCTGCGGCTCTGAGCTCCTCCTCGCTTGTTGTGGCTTTGCTAAGGGACAGGTACAAGTTTCTGTGTCGTAGGCGACATTGTGAGAGTGGGTGCAGGTGGAAGGTATCACGCCTGGAAAGGTTGTGTGTGAATGAAGCGTGTGGAAAGGTGAAGATGAGTATACGTAATGAAGGTGGATGAGTTGTATATTTGGGGTCAGCCATCCAAAGCAACGGGCAATACACAAGAATGGCAAAGAGTCCATGCAGGGTAGAGATGAGTGTCAAAGATGATTTGTTACTGAATAATAATGGCGCGAGTGAAAGGAAGAGTTACAAGATGGTAGTCCACTAAAGATGTTAACATTTTCATTGGGAGTGACCAACACGTACAGCATTAGATGTCTCATATTGAGCAGTTTGGAGACAAAGGCAAGGCTGGGACAGAAGATGGAGCTGCCAGGCAGAGGTTGGTGTGATAGAAGATGGGGATTGGATGAGACGGAGGCAGATGATCTACTGTGGAACCCAAAAAGAAGCATCCTGTTTAACCTATGAGTCACTGAGTTTCACCATAAAGTCTAATTCCAGAATGAAATTATTTGTAATCTATGTAACCAATGTAAACAGGCAAGGGACTCTGTTACAAGCACTGTCACAATCCAGTGACGTCCTAAAGGCTTTAAAAACAACTCTTTGTAGATGGATATGTGTAACTGTTAAATTTTGGTGTGGCTCTTGAGTCCACCACATGAGGTATCCCTCACTAACTCTGTAACTGTCCAATGTACAGCGCAGAACATATAGCAGTCTGTTTCAGTTGATATACTCTTTTTCTTCCACAGACAATGATCTTCAAGGAAGCGATGGCTCTGGGAGTTTGGGAGGCCCGGATGTTCGCAGACGAATCCCCATCAAACTTCTGTCCAAGCAGCCAATAAGGAGCAAACCTCAGCAGCGCCCCCAGAGACCTGTCAGCAGAACTTGTAAAAGTGAGCCTGGAGAAGATGGTAGGCACACTATGTGGTACAAAATGCTCATTAGCACTAATGTTTTTATGATGTCACACTGTATAGGCAAAAGTATTGGGCCACACCTCTTAATCAAAACTTTTTCAATCCTATTGCCACTGTATATAAATTTGAATAGCTGGCTGCCTTTACAAACATGGGTCATTCACTGAATTCAAGAGTGGAGCTGTAAAATATTGTGGCAGTTGAAATAAGTCAATTCATGAAATGTTTCTTACATTTGCAGCCCACATAAAGCTACAAAGCAGTGCCAAGGTGCATGGTTTGTAAAAATTGCCAATGCAGAGTTCCATTCACACCAGCACAAACTCTGCACTGTGGGTTTTGTGGCTGAGCAGCTATAATATGTAGGTAGCCTAGTACGTTTGCCTGTAAAGTATATAAACATAGCATGCTTAATGATATTCAACTCTTTGTTGGTTAGTTTTTAAAGTAGCTAATGCATTGTTGTTGGTGTCTTTCAGCTGGTGTTTGTAAAGGTCAACATTTCCTCTTTTCAAAATAATGGAGTTCCTTTTCTGCAATATAAGTTTTGAGATAGGGCTGTTTGATATAACGATATATATGACGATATATAAACATCTATGGTTTCATTTTACGCTGTCGTTTGTTTCGTGGTGTCGCAAAATAAACTGTTTACAGCAATATTTTTTCATGGTTCTGATGGTCGCTGTAGTTATTATTAATTTCTTAAAGTTCTCTATTTCTCTTATATTTAATATAACCACACTACGGATGGACAAGCGCCTGTTTTTATATGCGTGTCCGCTTGTTTATGTTCCACATAAACCTTTCACAATAAAGCTCAAGATCCTGTTGAGACTTTTCAAAATAAACTGAATCACGTGAAAGATGCAGAGTATTTACGGATGAGAAGTAAAAAAAGAGCCGCCAAAGTGCTAAAAAATAAACCTTAGACTCAAACGTTAGAACAGGCAGGAAACACTTCACCAAGTCGAGCTGCCCGAGATTCACAGACTTTACAGAAAATGTAACATTTTTGTGATTTATATCGTTATCGGACGATAGATGTCTTATATCGGGAGATGAGATTTTGGTCATATCGCACAGCCCTATTTTGAGATGTTCCTTTTTCATATCATTGTCACATTTCACTGGGATATATGTGCAGGATATGGAGTAGACGTTTCTTTCATCCCCACTCCAGTGGGTTGGGCTGCACACTTGATTTGGCTGCCCACAGTGTGCTTTGTCTCTCCTCCTGGCCCTGAACCACGAATGTTTCACAAGTTAGGCAAATGTAAAAAACATTACACAACGGAGCCACCATGCAGTATATTAAGTATCTCTGTGGAGGGAGAAAAAATGTTCATTTTTTCTTCTGGTGGTAGGAGTCATTGTAGACTCGATGACGTGTTACACAGGTATCAGCGACGTACTCGTGGGCTGAACAGAGATGATGTGCCAGTGGTAGCAACAGACTTACAGGTTGACATGTGGGCATCTTTCTTTACCAGTTGTTGTGCAGTGACACTTGCAGTGGTAGTTTGAACATTTCTTTGGGCAGATAGAGCTCATAGTTCATCCATATTTGCTGGCTCATCTTTGTTATTTGGACTTGATCCAAAATACTCAAAAAAAGGATCTCAAGCATTTTTGTATGTTGTTGTACTTTTGTACAGCTGTCTCTGTCGCTCACAGCCGTCATTTATTCTTGGCCTGACCTGTCGTGGCGTATCAATTACAATACATCATAACAGTATCAGTTTAACAGAAAGTGTAACACTTGTATTATTGATGCTTTTACAGTCATCCAGTCTGGAATCATAATACGTTGGCACACAGTAGCACTGTGACAGCCTACTGCCATATGTCATCATGCTGTTTAAGGATTAACTGCGGCACTTGCACACAGTACAGAAGATGGATGTCCTTTTTATTATTTTCCTCATAAATTCAGTTTAGATGTTATTAAATGTTATTTATGTGAAGTTTCTGTTGTTGCCATACCGATGCTGATTCTTCTTTCTTTTTTTAACAAAGTAATCATGAAGTCGATGATGAGGACAGCATCAAGTAAGCCTTTTAGATTTTATTTGTACCTTTCATTTTAGTTTCCATGTACATGTAATTGTCTTATACACACAGAATATTTTAAGCTCCTTTGGATAGTGACACTGTGCTTTGTTCTTGCCCTCCTCTTTGGGAAAAGTGTCAGGTTTTTTTAAATACTGTTTTATTAATGCTACTCTTGTTTTTTTTCTTTCTACTACAGATAACTTTGGCTTTAAGCAAGAGGACAGGTTTGACTGTGGAACTAAAGCTGGTGATGTGTTTGCAAGTCAGAGGAGATTTCCACAACCGTTGTTCTGGGACTATAAGGTACGTCTGCTGTGTGAGGGGAAACAATATTAATGATTAAGTAGCATCATTACCAGCATCTGGCACGCCAGTAAGACGTGTAGTATTGGAATTAAAGAAAAAGTATACAATGATCTGGTTTTAGTGGTCATTACATGCGTGTCATATTTTTGTGTCCTCTTATTTCAACAGTTAAACTTGATTGGAGAAAAGGACGACGTTCCGATTCACTTCTGTGACAAATGCGGTCTCCCTATTCAGCTGTATGGACGGATGGTACATGTTTTATTGCTGTGTCTCTGCACAACATCTCAGAGTCATGTTACTGTCTAACTCTTGCCAATTTGACTCCTCAGATTCCCTGCAAACATGTTTTCTGTTATGACTGTGCTCTACTTCATGAGAAGAAAGGAGAGAAGATGTGCCCAGGGTGAGACTATTTAACTTTGGTACATGGCAATGAGGGTAAAATAAGGATGGCTGGATGCCAGAAAAGTCGACTCCTGCAAGTACTTTGAGCAGCAGGGGCATAAAATCACTACAGTATAAAGCCACTAAGATGTCCCTGATTTAGGCTCCGGCCACACTAATGTGTTTTTGTTTGAAAACGCATCGTTTTCTTTCCGTTTTGGCCTCCCGTCAACACTGAAACGGCGGTTTTGCTCAAGGAAAACGCAGCGTATTCAAAACGCTTTCGAAAACGCACACATTTGAAAACGGTGCTTTTGCGTCGCAGTGTGGACAGCGAAAACAGACTTTCAAAAACGATGATGCGTGTTAGAGCTGGGCGATATAAGATTTTTTCATATCACGATATGTTTTTTTCATTTCAGGCGATAACGATATCTATCACGATATCAGCCAAATAACTATATTTGTAAGATTTAAATGTGCCGTTGCTCACAAGTAAAATGTGAAATAATCAGCAGCTTGTTTTGATTTAAATATTTATTTCCCATAATAAGTTCAACAGGGTAGATGTACTTAAGGAACATGAGACTTTTTCAGATAAATAAAGGCAAATATTGCAAACTACACAAAAGGCAGCCGCTAAAGCGTCTAAGTTTCAAAATAGAACAAACGAAACAGACTAAACTGTCAATTCCACTTAGAAACAAAATATTAATTCTAAAAATAAATCTTAGTTTGTTTTACAGAAGAACAGACAAAACTGACTAACTTTTGTCAATATCAAATAAACTGAGAACTAAAAGGAAATTCTCGATCTCTCCTTGTTGTATAGCTGAGCTTTTCAAACAGTTGTAACAGTTACTTCAGTCTGACAAAAGCCGAATGACGAATCAGCGCTTCCAGCCAGAGACTGAGCTGCACCGCTTTATTGTATTTCCAGACTTGCTTTCGGCACATTTACAGTGCGCGCTGCTCTGTTTTTTGTCAGACTTGAAATAGCAGAAATACCTTCACACTGCGGAGCTTCTCTGGCTCTTCCGTTCGACAATCTCTCCGGCGTTGGAACCATCATCTGTTTTCTCTTCGGTAACCTTCGGTCACGCTCGGTTGATTTCTCTAGTCGGCACACTCATTTCCTCCGTTACCCGGGCAGTACGGCGGCTGGCTGCTTCCCAAACAAATACACATGTGCGGCTTGGCACTTGTGCTGTACGGAACAAGTCACGTGACGTGACACTGCGGCTGTGATTGGTTCGGCTCTGCGCTACGTAATTTGGATTGGCTGTTCTTTTTTTTTTTTTTTTAAGAGGACTAGAGCGGTGAGGCCTATCGCAATAGTTTAATTTTTCTATCGAGAAAAAGTTATTTCGCAACACATATCGTTATCGTTATATTTCCCAGCTGTAGTGTTAGTCATGTGATGCAGTCATGTGACCAATTAAACACAGATAGCGGAGGGTATTATACAGCAGCTGTTCTGTTTGACAGCCCTGTTAAAGATGAATATCAGTCTGTAGATGCTTCAGAGAGCTTTTCTTCAAATTCTTTAACTCTCACTCGCTTTTGCGACTTTGTACTTTTGTGTTGCTCACAGCAACGACTCCACGTCATCGTTAGTCTATTTAAAGAACTCGCTGCTTTTCATCGACATTCTGCCGCCACGTTTCAAAGAGCCGGAGAGTAAATAAGCGGCAGACGGAAATGAGGCAGGTCGAATCTTCACGCATGCGCAGGACTGGAACGTAAGCGTTTTCAGACGTTTCAATGTGGACGCACAACTCTGTGAGAACGACTGAAAACACTAGTGTGGACGCGGAGCGTTTTCAAATCTATCCAGGCTAGTGTGGACGTAGCCTTAGTGACGTGAGGAATGGGACCTCAAGAAAATCTGAAGCCAACATCTGAAGTCTTTTGTCCTGTAAAAGTGAAACGGGAACCTGAATAATCTGTTAAAACCTGCAGTCGTGTAGATTGACACCCACGCTGCCAGGTGCACGAAGCACTCTGAATCATTCTCTCTGACAGTTAAAGTCTTTCCACCTACCTCCTCAACCAGATTGAAGACAGTTCTTTGTGTTAGGCCAATATTTTACTTGCTGAGCTCGTAGAAATACTGCCTACTGAGCATTCTGATAGCAAGGAAAACTAAAGGCAGCACTTACAGCATCCACTTCAGGATTGTAGGGAGGCTGGAGCCCATGCAGGCTGTGATAGGCTGAACAGAGTACACCCTGGACAGGGCTAATAGAGATGGTATCTACTCAGCTCCACTCAACTCGACTGTGTTTTGGTCTTTTTCTATTACAACCGAGTCGCACCTCAGTGTACATAGGGTTGTTGTAGCAATGTGTCCGAAACTCTGACTTTGTTTGTTTGAGACACAAATACAGCTCAGTAATTGCAATGGTATACCTCAGCCTGTGGCTTCTTGTCAGGCTTAAGGGCCATGAAGTCGGTTTTCACGAGCCTTCATAATGTTGGCAGGTTTCAAAAATGGCAGCTTTGATTTTTCTGATGGAGTTGCTCCTCTAACTCAGCGAGTGACGCCGTAGACTGGACAGTCAGTGGCATGCAATCTGCTGAGGTCACAGAGGTTTTTGCATTGACCCCGCTCACTGCAACCCCGGCTGAGCAGGGACTAAAAAAGCACCTGGTACAACCACCTAATGGAAAACTGAGTCGAGGTGAGTAGGTACCAGTGGAAAGGGCCACATTGACCAGTTGGGGCGGTATGGTGTTGGAGCTGTGGTCTCATGAAAAAAGGTCCTGCGGTTTAAGCCACGAACAGGCTGTGTGGAGTTTGCATATTGTCTGTGAGTACTGTGAAGTCCCCCAGTCCAAAAATAGGTTGATTAGATCAACAGCGAACTTGTCCAACTAAATAACTGAGCTGTTTGACTTTGTCTGTGTTTCTTCAGCCTGACCCTCTATAACTGCACAGACCCGGTTCAGCGCATTGAACAGTGCCAACGTGGTTCCCTCTACATGTGCAGCATTGTAGCAGGATGCAAGCGCACCTACCTGTCTCAGCGTGACCTCCAGGCCCACGTCAACCACCGCCACATGAGGGCTGCCAAGTCTTCTGCAGGCCGCCAGGAGCCCGTGCACCTGCCCCCTGCTTCTGATGTATCTGAGCGTTTCCGCCTGCCTCCACCTCACTTACCCAAGAACCATGTCCATCTCACCAACCCGCTCCAGCACGGGAGCCACGATCCTTACAGTCAGCCGCCACCTCCCTCCGCTCACGAAGGCCCGCCCCCGACTCCTTCTCTGGGTCCTGAGACATTCCGCATTGCCACGGTAACAACTCGTAAGCACAGTAATCTCATCACTGTGCCCATTCAAGACGACTCCTCTTCCTCTCGCGAGCCCCTCTCTGCTGGGCCAGGCCCTGGCCAGCCACCCCACCACCACCCCGGGGACTATCCTGGCCAGCCTCCCGTAGTGTCGCACTCTCACCATATGATGGCACCACCTCAACAGCATTTTGGTCCCCCACCTCCCCCGCCGCCTCCCATTACCCACCCAATGCAGCATCCTCCCCAGGCCTCTGGGACACCACACATGGTGTACAACCAGGCCCCTCCTCCCCCAATGTCCACAGCGCCCCCACCTATTACTCCTCCACCAACGCACATGATACCCCCTTACATGAATCACCCACCCCCAGGACCTCCACCACAGCATAGCGGCCCTCCTGTTAATGCCCCACCACCTCATCATTATAACCCGAACTCCATGCAGCAGTTCCCTGAAGACCAGGGTACCCTCAGTCCCCCCTTCACCCAGCCAGGAGGGCTCAGTCCTGGGATGTGGCCCGCCCCAAGAGGACCCCCACCTCCACGAATGCAGGGACCCCCTCCCCAGGGCCAAATGCCTGGTCCGCACCATCCGGATCAGGGCCGGTATCGGCCCTATTATCAGTAAACTACCACCGAAATGGGTCTGTCATTCTGTTCCATACTGCTTGTCTGAGTAATGTGATAGTAAACCTCAGGGTTCCAGGTTGTAGACATTGATTTCCATAAAACTGCCCAAAGCAAATGTGTATGTGGTGCACACTCAAGTTAACTGTGCTAAACCTTCCACTGAACATACTTTTGACTTGGAAGAGAGCAGGAGTGTCCTGTTTTTGAAACAACATATGGTAAACATGTCTGTATATATGTTAGCTGATGCCACACATGTACATTTAAAGATGTTGAGTCAATAAATTTTTAACAGCACATTTCTATCCTTTTGTTTGACATGTGATGTAGTACAATGTCAGCTGGTTTCTTTAACAGAAGTTACTGAAAACTACATTTATCACTTGGTCTGACTGACGAGGTCTTCAGTATTTCTCATTAAAAATATATTGTGGAAAAATGAAGCTATGCTTTGTCTGGTGATCTGTTTGGGTTTGGCCCCTTTTAGGAAGAACGATGTACCTGCAGTGTCACGTCATGAAAAGACCATACAGCAAGCTACTTTAAGCAAAGCGCTGTCATTTCCCCTGAAGGGCAGGAGTTGCACTTTTAGTTGGAGGTTCTATAAATCTATTTCCATGCATGCTGGTGAAGGTGAAGAATTGGCTGTTGTCTCTTTGATGTCAGTGTGATTTATTGCAGTTTTTCAGATTCAAGAACTTTATTGTCAATACAACAATATACACAGTATACAGCGTATCGAGATGCTGTTTCTCCCCGAGTCCCCCTGGTGCATTTATAAGAGTATAAATGATATATCTCCAAGAGATAAAAACTAGGAATTACAAATGATTGATAAAAAGGTACTATTACTAACTTTATCCATGTAGAATAAACAGACAGGGCAGAGACAATATGGAGTGGATTGTGCAGCAGGTACTAAATACCAGGTTCAAGTTATGAGTCAGGATATTTTAGACGAGAACGGACGAAGACGTGCAAGAGACAAAATGTGCAAATATATTTGAGATGTGTTCAGTAACTATGTGACTGAGTGTGCAAATAAGCAGATTGTTCCCAGGTCCGGTTTGTAGTGCATTTGTGGAAGTTTGTGTTGTGTTTGAGTCTTTTGGTGAGTACTGTAAGGTGTTTGTGTTTATCAGTCCTCTGGTGGTAGTGAGTTGAGGGCTCTGACTGCTTGGGGGGAAAAGCTCTTGCAGTGTCTGGTCGTTACAGTTTTGAAGGCGTCCTTCACTATGCTGCATTTGCAAGGGGATACCGCAGCAGCGCAACAAGGCCTGTAACAACAAACGTGATAAACGGGGTTTCATGTAATTTGATTGGATGATCCAGGAGACGGTCTTCAAGTTTCCTGTATTTGCTAAACAAATAACCGAAGCATTAAAGCATCATCACCAAGCTTATTGTCACAGACCCTCTCTGGGGCTATACTGGTGGTCAAATTAGAGTGGCTAGTTGAGTTATAGTCATCTTTTGACACCTACTGATTGTACAGGATGTACAGGATGTACATTTTTTATGACTATTTTCCAACCTCTGCTTGTATTGTCTGTGCTTTTCAAGTACGTGTAGCGTGGCATCATGGAGGGTTGGGCCTGTGCACCTGCCCCCTGCGAACATACAGCTGTGCAGCTTTTCCAACATGTAAGCTGTAAACAGCATGATGTATATATATTTGTATTTGTGCTTCTCAATAACCTGTGTACAATTACTGGCCTTTAGTTTCTAGCTCAAATTTACAGTTTACTTGAAGATGCGGACACCGTTGTCCACCTCCATGACGTGCTTTTTAAAAGGATGCTGTATATGCTATTTGTCAATATGAATAAACTCTTTGAGTGCTTGTGGACACAAGCAGCAGTAAACAATAGGTTAATGAGTGCATGGATATATATTCTCAGCCATAAGCTTTTGGTTATTTAGTGACTCCTCCCACTGATGGACATGATCAATATCACAGTGTAGAAAGAAGTAAAAGTTCTTCATGTAAAAGGTTAGCTGACTAGTGGGGCTGGATAATTGGAAACACTAACTTGCCCATAGTTGTGAATGGTTGTCTGTGTCTGTGTGTTGGCCCTGTGACAGACGGGCGACCTGTCCAGGGTGGACCCCGCCTCTCGCCCTAAGACAGCTGGGATAGGCTCCACGCCCCCTGCGACCCTGAAAAGGAGAAGCAGAAGCGAATGGATAGATGGATAAAGCAAGAAATGCTGAAATGATCAAAAGGACTAGTTAGAAGAATTTCCTATTTAAGAACTGTGAAAATTACATTATTAATTTCATATTTTGGATGCATGACTTTGAAAGGTCATTGGCTTGTCTGTGGACAGCATATTTTCTCTCAAAGATACTTTTATTAAATTAAAACAAAGAAAAACAGATACACACAGAATTGTTCAACAACATCAGTTTATCAGTTTACCCCCTACCCATACCACATAGTAGCCCTTTCCCTCAGGCCAGGTAGAGAAATAAACAAACAAAAAACAGAAAAAACCCAACAAAAAAATCCCATTGCAAATACAACAGGACAAAGCAGAACAAAATAAAACAAACACAAAGAACTAAAGAAAGAAGAAAAAAAGAAGGGGGAGGATTTACTGAGTAATGCTGGAAGTTAGGCTTGCAACCTGAAGGCTGGAAAAGTATTTCAGGAATTGCCCCCTACAAGGGAGGCGAAAGAGAGCGTGCAACGGTCAGGCGTGCATCAGCCTCCCCAGTGGTGCCAAAAAGCACAAATAATGGATTAGGATCCATATAATATCCAAGAATTAGGGACAAGGTTTGAAATATATCTATCCAGAATCCTTCAAGGCTAGGGCGCGTCCAGAACATATGGATAGGGAAGCCTCCGCACTCCCACACTTATCACAAGTGGGGTCCACATTCAGATACATACGAGATAGTTTGACTTTGGAGAGATGGACCCGGTGCACAACCTTAAATTGTAAAAGACAGTGGCAGGAACATAGGGATGTGCAGTTAACTGTACCATGTGGGCGATCGTGGCTCAAGAGTTGGGAGTTCGCCTTGTAATCAGAAGGTTGCCGGTTCGAGCCCCGGCTTGGACAGTCTCGGTCGTTGTGTCCTTGGGCAAGACACTTCACCCGTTGCCTACTGGTGGTGGTCAGAGGGCCCGGTGGCGCCAGTGTCCGGCAGCCTCGCCTCTGTCAGTGCGCCCCAGGGTGGCTGTGGCTACAATGTAGCTGCCATCACCAGTGTGTGAATGTGTGTGAATGGGTGGATGACTGGATGTGTAAAGCGCTTTGGGGTCCTTAGGGACGAGTAAAGCGCTATATAAATACAGGCCATTTACCATGTATCCATAGACAATGACTGATTTAAATCTTGTTCCCAGCCTGTTTTAATCAAATCTATTGAAGATCGTACGGTTACGGTGAAACCTTGGTTCTCTTCGTGAGAGACTATCTCTCCACACCGTTACATATTCCATATGTACGCGGTACGACCCCCTTTGGTCATGGCGTGTGGAGATTTCTTTAAGACACTCCGGCACGCCCGGCTACGCCCCACAGCTCACGTATAAAACAGCTGTGCAGACGGGACACTGGTGATCGTTTGATCGGAACGCGTCGCTGAGCGGCCTGATGGTGGAGAGATAGTCTCTCACTAAGAGAACCAGAGGTGGGTCGAGTATCCAAAAATTGTACTCAAGTAAGAGTAGCATTACTTTAAAACATTATTACTCAAGTAAAAGTGAAAAGTAGTCGTCAAAAAAGTTACTCAAGTAAGAGTAAAAAAGTACTACTACTCAAGTAGCGAGTAACTGTTTGAAATGTCCAATTTATTTTTTAAATAAATGCTATCAGACAAACAAAAATAAATAAATACACAAATTTTTGTATTTTCAAAAGGAATATATGTAAAAACAACAAAATAAGGCACAACAATTCTAATTTCCAGGTTTCAGTTTTTCACAACATAAAGCTTTTTTCACCAATACCTGCAGTAAATAATATAAATATATAAACAGTGCAAACAATTTCCAGTGACTAGATATGCTGCAAACTTTATATTCATCTTTGCTCCAAATGGCACAGCAGCCTCAGAGAAAACAGAACGAGGCATCTTCAACGTATGTTCATACAAGGCAGCTCAGTTTACCATAAGTTGTATGGGTGTGCATCTATTTCTGCATATTCAGCAAAAATGTGCCATTTCTTCACTCAGTGAGGTGATGGTTAAGCTTCAGCAGCAGTTTGCTCTCAAGGT
Organism: Aulonocara sp. 'chitande type north' Nkhata Bay; assembly: GCF_057382095.1. Taxonomy (NCBI): domain Eukaryota; kingdom Metazoa; phylum Chordata; class Actinopteri; order Cichliformes; family Cichlidae; genus Aulonocara; species Aulonocara sp. 'chitande type north' Nkhata Bay. The sequence goes on along the minus strand of NC_141360.1, from coordinate 1,019,626 downwards.
TCTTTCTGTGAAGCTGTGACTGTTCAGCAGTGAACAGGAGTCCTGCATGACTGAGATTCCTTCACAAGCTCCAGATGCAGGAAGAGCTGTACTGACTTTGATCGCAGCTTCTTGATGTGAGGAACGCCATGCAATAGAGCCACACCTGCAGTGAATGGACATGAAAGGTACCTCTCCAGTTCCTCTGCTTCTGGCTTTCCTGACCCCATGGATCCATCATCTTCGTCGGTTAGGCTGCTGTTTGTGCTGGTCTCATCCAGCTCTGAGTCTAGGTGATGTCTGATGAAGTGGAGACCTGTGGAAAGATGTAAGGTTTTCAAAAGAATCAGGTCTGGTCATTATAGTGCTGTATACACTGCCAAGCTGTGGATGTTTGCTTGGAGCTAGCCTCCAAAAGCTGCCCATACACTGTGTGATTTTTGGCCCATTTTGAGCCGATTTTTCAGTCGCGCAACCGTTTTGGGGATCGGCCGTGTTTTGCCTTAATCGTGTGTGCATCGTGTCGTATACATGGGGTAACGAAAAGCAGTTAACGACCAGCTCCCAATCATCAATCGTTTGGTCGCATGATAATCAAACCTGTTTGAAATCCTGTCGCCCCTCAACGCAGCCTCTCACACTGCGCACGCACAAACACAGAAATGAAAGAAAAGGAGGAGCAGCACAGCAGTGCAGCGTGTGATCTGCACAGAAGAGATGGAGGCACAACTTGTAGGATGAAGCAAGCTCATCTGAGTACGTAAGTGTAGAGCTGCCACCCAGGCAAAAGAAAAATAGAGCTATGTCACGTTATAACGTGAAACGTTTATTGTTCTAACAATATACCTTTCATGTTTGAACAATATAATATCACGTTCGTACAATATAATATTTATATTGTACGAACGTGATATTATATTGTTCAAACGTGAAAGGTATATTGTACCAACATGAAAGGTATATTGTTAGAACAATAAACTTTTCAGCTCTATTTTTCTTTTGCCTGGGTGGCAGCTCTACACTTCCGTATCCGAGGCTTTTCAATGTGGCCTCACAAAATTATCACGACTACAGCAACCATGAAAAGAGTTGGATGGACATTCCTGCTCAATCACAGCTGCCTGGTCAATGTTTGTCATTAGCAATTTAGCAAAGTTGATGGTGGTGTGTGTGTGTGTCTGTAAGACAGAGAGAGGGAGAGCGAGGGACAGATTTTGTATGATAAGCTTCATGTTATAAACGCACAGTTTGAGCATCAGGTCGCATCAGAGCATCAGGCTGTATAGTGTGAGACCCTGTACAGTTTGAGCAGGAGCTGAATAACGTGACTGAAAAAAATCGCAGTGTTTGCCCAGCTTAATGCAGACTGTTTAAACTGAACAAGCTTCACATAATAAACCCTGCCAGCCGCAGTATTGCCTCTGTTTTAACAGTTAAAGCAGTAGAGACGAGCTGTTTGCATGTGCGTGGAACTCTAGCGTCATTAACCAGGCTAGCTGTTAGCTTATAGGCTAACCAGAGAGCAGTTAACAGGACAGCCGAAGCTGCACAAAACACCCACAAACTTATCTCACTACAACGTAGTGCCGAAAATATGACTTGCAGCTCGACCTCGACACAGCGTCTGTAACATAAGACTGACATCCAGCTAACCACAGCTAAAAGATATTTAGAGACTGTTTCCTCAGGTTACACGAGCTGAGTTTTTTCACACTGAAAAGTTGTTGTTTTGGCTCTCACTGAAGACACCGACACTGCAGACATAGCTGTTCTTTTGTACTGCTTTTAAGCGAGCAGCCTAGCCTGCGTAAGTGGAGGGCAAAGCAAGGCGATGACCCAAAGGTCCACCCCCAGCACCGTCATCACGTGCCTGTCCATAGACAGAGGAGCCTCAAGAGTGAACTCGCAACAAGACACTCGAGGTGAGACACAAAGTCCCGGCTACTGGGCGTCCCCATGCTGGCCGTGTAAGTCTGTGACACACAGGCAAAGCACCAACAGGGAGCCAGCATCGCAGGCTGGGGACCTCTCACTCATTGGCCGAATTGTCAGACACAGCAAGGTCTGATAAGCTCATGCGGTTGGAGCAACGGAATGCCAGAAGCACGGGCGGTCGGCTAGGACGAGCCCGTGCGTACGCTCCCCAAGGATCTCCAGCTGGAGCCTCCGGTTTCAGGACCCGAACCTGAAATCCCAGGAACAGAGAGAGGAGAGGAAGCGTAGCTCACTGAGCCGCTGAGAGGAGACCCTACTCGTTATCTGCAAGAAGCGGGCAACGCCAGACAGGGACCCATCGCTGCAGGCTGGGGAAAACTCACTCGCTGGTTGAGGCATCAGACACAGCGAGGACCAACTGGGGAACACAGCAAGCAGCTGTAGTGAAGCCGCTGGAGAGGAGCTCCAAGCCAGGGATGCGACCCACAGGTCGTCCCAGGGCCAAGCGGCACAACACACTCGCTGGCTGGCTTATCAGACACAGCAAGGCCCGGCTAATGTGTAATGGGTGAACCACCTGCAGGGAGCCTGGCGCTGCAGGCTGGAGAACATCACTCGCTGGCTGAGCATCAGACACAGCGAGGTCCAGCTGGTGCGTAAACCGGCGAAACGCGGGCAATACGCCAGGGGAACACAGTCTGCAGCTGCAGCAGCAGCAGCGGCGGGGGCTTAAGCCGCAGTCAGAGCCGAGAAGCCGCCCTACTCGAGCAATGACAGGAGCCCTGCTGGCCGTGTGAACCACGCACTGCGGGCAACACGCCAGACAAAACAGGCTACACTAGACTGGAGAACACTCACTCGCTGGCTGAGCATCAGACACAGCAAGGTCCAGCTGGCGCGTAAACCGGCAAAGCGCGGGCAATACACCAGGGAAACAGCCTGCAGCTGCAGCAGCAGCAGCAGCAGCAGCCGGCCACCCGCAACATTTGGGCAATGTGCCAGACAGAGAGCCAGCGCCGCAGACCGGAGAACTGTCAACCGCTGACCGAGCGGTCAGATGCAGCGAGGTCCGACTGGCGTATGAAACCGGCGAAGCGCGGGCAACAGGCCAGGGGAACACAGCCTGCAGCAGAGCTGGCCACCAGGCCCAACTCAAGAGTGTCAGGAGGGAGGAGGGCGGCTGGAGGACAGCTGAGCCTAGGCTCCGAGTCCTCCCAACCTCAACTGAACACGGCCGTCTCCGCACGCCGGCATAGATCCCTCAGTTCTTCTCAGGGTAGACAGGCAGTTCCATCAGGCAACCCTGGTCGTCTGTCCGGAGCCAAGCATCATAAACATCAACCTCCTGACAATCAAACCTCCACCAGCCCAGGCCTCAAGGAGGCGGAGCCATGGGAGGGAATGCTGTGGGAGGGGCCCGGAATCAGGTGAACCAGACATGGGTTCACCCGTCCGGGCCCCACTCCAGTGGTAGCCAGAGGGGATGGAAGTTCTTCAACATCCACCGCACGATAAGCAACATCCACCGGCCCGGGCCTCACAGAGGCGGGGCCATGGGAGGGAATGCTGTGGGAGGGTCCCAGAACCAGGGAACCCAGACATGGGTTCACCCGTTCGGACCCTACCCCAGTGACAGCCAGAGGGGATGGAAGCTTCTTCAACATCCACCTCACGATAATCAACCTCCACCGGCCCAGGCCTTGCAGAGGCGGGGCCCTGGGAGGGAACGCTGCAGCCATCATCCTCATTTAGCCTGAGAGGCACAGGATTGGGTAGGCTCTCCATGCCCAGCCCGCCTGCAGCTGTCGTGTCAAGCTCCATCCATAGAGGGAGTGACAAAATGGCCACCAGCAGGGCATAAGTAACCCTCACGCCCCTGTCAGGGCATGCCGCCCTGCAAAGGGAAGGCCTGAAGAGGCAACTAGGGACCGGGGGGCTAACGGGGGAGGGGCCAAAGGCAACTACTCCCGCCATGCACGGCAGCAACCAACTGCGGGCAGGGGACCATAAATGCTGGGAGGCAGGGCACTCACTGCCTGCAACCAGTCCAACCAGGCAGCAACGGCACCTTAGGCAGTAGGTGCTGAGGCTGCGTGATAGCAACAACCTTGAGGTCCACTCTGCTAGATGGGACCTCAGGAAGGGCTAATTCCCACACCCGGAATGCTCCAATCAAGAGCTGAAGGGACCCATCTCGCCCGACACTGTGCCCGGGGACCAGCAGGGGGCAGTCCAGGGACAGGTGGGCAACACTGGAGGAGAGGATGGAAGCTTCTTCAACATCTGCCACCTGACAGTCAACCTCCACAAGCCCAGGCCTCACAGAGGTGGAGCCATGGGAGGGATACTGTGGGAGGGGCCAGCAGTAAATCAGCAACAGGTGTGGGAGGGGACCCAGCCCATGGCCTGCCCAACTGGAGTCACAGCAGTGGCAGCCATGTACCTCATAGTAGCCTGCTCTCCTATTTTTGGAGGCAGGAGAAGGTGGAGGGGCGGGCCATTTAATGCTTTCAGAAACCAAGCACGGTCTGCCTAGTCCACGCTGGCAACAAAGCAGTGGATGCAAGCATCAGCTACTTTAGCCAGCACAGCATGCTCTAGGCTGCTTTTATGTAGTCATATATCTTTCCTTTTTCACCCAGGCACAGCCACACTGCTCGTGCCTATCATAAAAAGGCAAAAATGCCATACACACAGATGTTTGGGACATGTGGGCTGCCATACTTCTGCTACCAAGCAAGGGGGCGGGGGCACACGCTAACCAGGAAGTGCTAACAGGTAGCCGGCGCTAGCCGCAACTTGAATTCCCCTTCACATTTTATTCTGACAGGTAAAAGTATATGCTTGGAACACATTTCCCCAATGTAGCCGAGCTACGAGCGGCGCCCTGCTGGTCGCGTTAACCCGCAAGCTGCGGGCGACACGCCAGACAGGCCAACCAGCTGGAATGCTACTCGCAGGCCGGCTAACGATTAGCTGGCACGAACCGTAGCATAATTCCCCGCTGTTTATTCCCCACAGTGTTAAGCAGGCCAACAGCGAACGCCTGGGACGCTGAAGCCGTATCCCCTCTGTGTTAACACACATAGCAGCCGAGCTGCACAGCTATATACACGTATATAATAACCTTATCCATGAAATAAATTTCGATCCAAAATTGAATTTATCTAGAATTGTGAATAAGTATTTCCACTCGACCCGATCGAACGCCCTCTCCGCGTCTAAGGAGAGAATGCACTCAGGACTCTGGCCGGAAGGGGTGTATAATGTATCCAATAGTCGGCGGATATTGGAATAAGAGTAACGTTTCTTAATGAAGCCTGTTTGATCTTCGGATATAATTGAGGGCAAAATATTTTCCAGTCTGCATTGCCAAAACATCGAGCCAAAATTTGAGCATTGACATTTACCCTCCTTAGACCCGAACTCTTTCATGGCACGCATTTTGAAATTTTCTTTGCTATTTGGGCTGATTGGGACCTGATGAATTTGTTTTGTTTTTACCTAATTTTTGTTTCTGAGAAAAATGAGATCCACATATGAGGACATTCGTTTTAAATTTTGATAGAACAGTGGCAGCATAATGTCCTTGTAAGTGGATATCAGGCACTTGTAGAGAAAAATTTACTATTTTGGTCTAGACATCCCAAAATGTGATGTCCACATATGTGGATGCCAGGTCCTAGGAGGTTAATAGAGAGATTGGCCTGTAGGATGAGCATTCCACTGGATCCTTACCTTTCTTTCGGACAAGAGCGATACTTGCCCCGTAAAAGGATGGCGGAAGTTTACCACGCTTCCATGAGTAGGAGAGGGTTAAATGTAATTGAGATAAAAGCAAGGGGGAAAATGCTTTGAAAAATTCTACAGGAAAGCCGTCAGGACCAGGGGATTTTCCAGGCTGCAGTGAAGAAATGGCTGCACCCAGCTCCTCTGGCGTGATGGGTTTGTCTAATCTGTTTTTACTATCAGAGGAAAGCATAGGTACATTCAAAGGCTTTAAAAAGTTATCCATTAAGGTGCTTTCCTGCGGTGATTCAGAGGTGTAAAGTTGAGAGTAAAAAAGTCCTAAACGTATCATTAATTTTGGAAGGATCCGAAGTGATATTACCATTAGCCATTCTAACCTTTGTGATGTGTTGTTTTGCCTGGAAGCCCCTTAACTGGCTGGCAAGCATCCTACCCGCTTTGTCACTATGAATATAAAACAAACTCTTACTCTTCAGGAGCTGACGTTCAGTTGAGTGCGTTGAGAGGAGATCGAATTTAGTCTGAAGCTCCACGCGCTTATTGTATAAATCTGGGCTTTTTACCTTAGCATAGAGCAGGTCTGCTTCTTTGATTCGGTTGACTAAATCGAGTCGTTCTATACGGGCCATTTTCTTCATATTAGCAGTGTAGGAAATAACTTGCCCCCTGAGAAAGGCTTTCAAGATTCAAGAAGTGTTTATTGTCATGTGTCACAAGGGAAAAGGCATTTCTCTGTGCAATGAAATCTTTCTTTGCTGTCCACCCACAGATGCCGATTAATATATACAATAGAAATAGAACATATAAATACAGTGTATAGAATTTCAGTATAAACCCAAATTATTAAGCTAGAAGTTTCTCCTGTGGTATTTGTTTTAAGAAACAAGGTTATTTGTTCTTTCATGAATTCCAGGAAGTTTACATCTGCCAGGAGAGTCGAATTAAAACACCCGTGTCGTCTGGATTGAGGGACGTCTGGGAAACTCATTGATAGCACAACAGGGCTTTGGTCTGATATTACTATGGTCTGATATTCACAGGATTGGACCCATGGAGTCAGCTGATTATCAACGAGAAAATAATCAATCCTAGAATAAGTGTGGTGTACCTGTGGAAAAAAAGAGTGCTCTCTTCTGTGGGGGCGTAAACAGCGCCAAACATCAGAGACACCACAGTTAGATAAAAAGGATCGAATGAAACGAGCAGATTTACTGACAGTGCAGGGATTCAGGGAGGATCGGTCGAACACAGGGTCCAGCCAGCAGTTGAGGTCACCACCAAGTATGAGAGAGTATGAGCTCAGATCAGGCAGCAATGAGAAAGCATGCTGAAAGAAATCTACATTATCAATATTGGGGCATATATGTTGGCCAACACTACTTTTAAATGATAAAGTTTACCCGAAACAAAAACATACCGGCCACTCGTATCAGAAATTACATTATGTTTCTCAAAGGGAACATTTTGGTCAATTAGAATAGAAACACCTCTGGCCTTAGCCTGAAAAGTGGAATGAAAATGCTGCCCTGCCCATCAGGATATAAGATGAGAGTTTTCCGAATCACGGAGATGTGTAGATGGAGACGTGTAGAAAGACAACAGCTGCTTTATACTGCTTTATGTGTGAGAGCCAGGGCTGCACATAAGTGGTCCGCAGGTGCGCATTCGCTGTCAAAATAAAAGACGCACCAGATAAGAAGTTGCAACGCGTGTTTGCGTACATAAGACTTTCTGGAGGAGGACAGACGTTTGTTCAGAACTCTTAAAGATGTCGAAGAAGCTCCTTTACTTTGGTGTTCCTCCACCTCCAAAGAAATGTCAGGAGGAGTCCGAACCACAAAAGAAGCACGTGTTCTCAGAAACGTGGTTGCAGGAGGTGAGCTGGCTTCAAACAAATGGCAAACGGCACATTCTGCACCACATCTCTGTGCGTTCGTCATTTGTTTGAAGCCAGCTCACCTCCTGCAACCACTTTTCCAAGAATACTGAACTTTACTGAACTATGTTCTATGTGCTGTTGGGTAACTTTTGAATGTTATTTAATAAATTACAGTTTGCATTATTAATCCGACTCTTAACTAAATCTTTAAAATAAACTGTAGAAAAGTGTGATGACGAGATGAAGTTAGTTAAATGAGGGCTGGGCCACAATGTTGTACCACAAGATGGGGTAGCAAGTCAGCGTAGCCACCACCAGTCTGTCCAACACTAGAGGAGCAGAAGTAAAGACACTGCATTAGGTGGTACTCTAATAAACTTGTTAAGCACTGTTTCCTCCTTCCTGGCAGCTCCACGTTCAACACTCTTTCCCCAGTACATCCCCTTTCCCCCTCTGAACCTGTCCAGACCATCTCAGCTGACACAGTATGACCCTCATTTTATTGTTTTAATGTCATGTGCTGATTTTATTGTTTTAAATGTAATTCTAATTATCATTTTATACTATTTTATTTTTTGCTATTTGTGCTAATTTATTATTTTAAATGTCATTTTAATTAGCATCTTATTTATTTTTATCTTTATCTTTATTTTATTTATTTATTTATTTTAACTTATTTAATGTATCATTTCTGGCGTGTCCAGTGTCCAGCACTTTGTGTTCAGCTGAGAGTTGTTCTGAAAGTGCTATATAAATAAATTGCCTGCTTGCTTGCAAATCACAATTGCCGTACAATAATACAAAGGAAACAGAGAAAGCCCAATAATCTTATGACCCCCACCCCATGAACAAGTGCCTTGGCGACAGCGGGAAGGAAAAACTCCCTTTAAACAGGAAGAAACCTCCAGCAGAACCAGGCTCAATGAGGGGCGGGCAGACCTCTATGCAAACCGATAGACCTAAAGTTAAATAACTTGCTATGAAGACACCTCCATAAACCTGCAACATTACTTACATAGCTCATAATCTATTAGAGAGTGATATTATACCCCATCCATCCATCCATCTTCATCCGCTTATCCGAGGTCGGGTCGCGGGGGTAGCAGCCTAAGCAAAGAGGTCCAGACCTCCCTCTCCCCAGCCACCTCCTCCAGCTTGTCCGGGGGAATACCAAGGCGTTCCCAGGCCAGCCGAGAGATATAATCTCTCCAGCGTGTCCTGGGTCTGCCCCGGGGCCTCCTCCCGGTGGGACATGCCTGGAACACCTCGCCCAGGAGGCGCCCAGGGGGCATCCTTGCCAGATGCCCGAACCACCTCAGCTGGCTCCTTTCGATGTGGAGCAGCAGCTGCTCTACTCTAAGCCCCTCCCGGATGGCCGAACTTCTCACCCTATCTCTAAGGGAGAGGCCAGCCACCCTTCGGAGGAAGCTCATTTCCGCCGCTTGTATCCGCGATCTCGTTCTTTCGGTCACTACCCACAGCTCGTGGCCATAGGTGAGGGTAGGGACGTAGATCGACCGGTAAATTGAGAGCTTCGCTTTTACACTCAGCTCCCTCTTCACCACGACCGACCGGTGCAGTGTCCGCATTACTGCAGCCGCAGCCCCAATCCGTCTGTCGATCTCCAGCTCCCTTCTCCCATCACTCGCGAACAAGACCCCGAGATACTTGAACTCCTCCACTTGGGGCAGGAACTCATCCCCGACCCGGAGTGGGCACTCCACCCTTTTCCGGCTGAGAACCATGGCCTCAGATTTGGAGGTGCTGATCCTCATTCCCGCTGCGTTACACTCGGCTGCGAACCGCTCCAGTGCGAGCTGGAGGCCCTCACCCGATGAAGCCAACAGAACCACATCATCCGCAAAAATCAGAGATGAGATTCTGAGGCCACCAAAGCGAAAGCCCTCCGCCACTTGGCTGCGCCTAGAAATCCTGTCCATAAAAATTATGAACAGAACCGGAGACAAAGGGCAGCCCTGGCGGAGCCCATCACCCACCGGGAACGAGTCCGACTTATTGCCGGCAATGCGAACCAAGCTCTTGCAACGGTTGTATAGGGATTGAATGGCCCGTAGCAATGGGCCAGACACCCCATACTCGCGCAACACCTCCCACAGGACGCCCCGAGGGACACGGTCGAATGCCTTCTCCAGGTCCACAAAACACATGTAGACTGGTTGGGCAAACTCCCATGCACCCTCAAGTATCCTCGAGAGGACAAAGAGCTGGTCCAGTGTTCCGCGACCAGGACGAAAACCGCATTGTTCCTCCTGTATCCGAGGTTCGACTAGCGGACGAACCCTCCTCTCCAGCACCCTGGCATAGACTTTCCCGGGGAGGCTGAGGAGTGTGATCCCCCTGTAGTTGGAACACACCCTCCGGTCCCCCTTCTTGAAGATGGGGACCACCACCCCGGTCTGCCAGTTCACAGGTACTGCCCCTGATCTCCACGCAACATTGCAGAGACGTGTCAACCAAGACAGCCCTACAACGTCCAGAGCCTTCAGGAACTCGGGGCGGACCTCATCGACACCAGGGGCTCTGCCACCAAGGAGTTGTTTAACTGCCTCAGTGACCTCGCCCCCGGAAATCGGTGGGTCACACCCCTCATCCCCAGACTCTGCTTCCTCCCCGGAAGACGTGTCAGTGGGATTAAGGAGGTCCTCGAAGTATTCCTTCCACCGCCCGACAATTTTCTCAGTCGACGTCAACAGCGCTCCGCCAGCACTATACACAGTGCAGGTAGAGCACCGCTTTCCCCTCCTGAGACGCCTGACGGTTTGCCAGAATCTCTTCGAGGCAGTCCGAAAGTCTTTTTCCATGGCCTCTCCGAACTCCTCCCACACCCGAGTTTTTGCTTCAGCCACTGCCCGAGCCGCATTCCGCTTGGCCTGTCGATACCTGTCGGCTGCCTCCGGAGTCCCACAGGCTAACCAAGCCCGATAGGCCTCCTTCTTCAGCCTGGTGGCTCCCTTCACCTCTGGTGTCCACCATTTGGTTCGGGGATTACCACCACGGCAGGCACCGACCACCTTGCGGCCGCAGCTCAATGCAGCAGCTTCGGCAATGGAGACGCTGAACATGGTCCATTCGGACTCAATGTCCCCAGTCTCCCTCGGAATGCTGTTGAAGCTCTGCCGGAGGTGTGCGTTGAAGATCTCGCGGACTGGGGCCTCTGCTAGACGTTCCCAGCACACCCTCACTACGCGTTTAGGTGCACCAGGTCTGTCCAGCGTCCTCCCCCGCCACCTGATCCAACTCACCACCAGGTGGTGATCAGTTGACAGCTCAGCCCCTCTCTTCACCCGAGTGTCCAGAACATATGGTCGCAGGTCTGGTGATACGATTACAAAATCGATCATCGACCTACGGCCTAGAGCATCCTGGTGCCACGTGCACTTATGGACACTCTTATGTTCGAACAGGGTGTTCGTTATGGCCAAACTGTGATTAGCACAGAAGTCCAATAACAAAGCACCGCTCGGGTTCAGATCAGGGAGGCCGTTCCTCCCAATCACGCCCCTCCAGGTCTCGCTGTCGTTACCCACGTGAGCATTGAAGTCTCCCAGCAGGACAACAGAGTCTCCAGGTGGAGCACCTTCCAGCACCCCCCCCAGGGACTCTAAGAAGGCTGGGTACTCCGAACTGCCACTCGGCGCATAAGCGCAGATGACAGTCAGGACCCGTTCCCCGACCCTAAGGCGCAGGGAACAAACCCTCTCGTCCACCGGGAAAAACCCCAACGTACCGGCAGCAAGCCGAGGGGATATAAGAATACCCACCCCAGCCCGCCGCCTCTCACCAGGGGCAACTCCAGACTGAGACAGAGTCCAGCCCCTCTCCAGGAGACTGGTTCCAGAGCCCAGACAATGCGTAGAGGTGAGCCCAACTATATCTAGCCGGTACCTCTCAACCTCACGCACCAACTCAGGCTCCTTCCCCACCAGAGAGGTGACATTCCATGTCCCTATTGCCAGTCTTGGCAGCCGGGGGTCGGTCCGCCAGGGCCTCCGCTCCTGGCCGCCACCCGGCTCACAATGCACCCGACCCCTATGGCGCCTCCTGCGGGTGGTGGGCCTGCGGGAGGATGGGCCCATGTCTCCTCTTCGGGCTGTGCCCGGCCGGGCCCCAGATATTATACCCCTTTCGTCAAAAAAAGTGACAGGTTGCTTCCGGAGCTCATTAATTATTCATGAGCTCCGGAAGTCCGGAAGTAGGAAGTAATTAAATTATCCCCTAATTAAATTATCCTCTAATTAAATTAGCTCCGGAAGTCCGGAAGTAGGAAGTAATTAAATAATAAAAATATGATATTCATAAAAATATGATATTCATAAAAATATGATATTCATAAAAATATGATATTCATAAAAAATATAATTGATTATTTAGAAAGTTTCTTATATATCAAAATAGCATTCTTTTATTTCTTTAAGCAATTAAAAAATTTATTTATTTTTTTATGCTCAAAAAACGCCATCTGGTGGTGGGTCAGTGTGTGCGCGCGCCCGCGCGCGCCCGAGGCTGTGTGTCTGGGCGCGCGGGGGCGCGCCCGTGTCTCCGGACCGTGCTCTCTCGGGCTCCGTGCTCATGTGTTTAAAAATGTATTAAACCATATTAAAATTGTTTAGTTAAACTTGTGCTTTTGTAACGTTCAGTATGGCCACAAACACATGCTGCATGCCTTGGGGGAAAACTTTATTTCGATTTATATGCATTTGTAGATTTAGAATAAAACTCATACTCGCGATCCCCTAACCCTCCTTAGATACATAAGCAGGGAAAACTCCTTAAAAAACCCTCCGCGATTTCTCCAAAACCCTACAATAACTTGTTAGGGTACCCCCTCTATTCCCAAAACCTTATATTCGATAACAGGGGAAATCCTGAAAAAATCCTTAGTCTTTTTTCTCAAATTCAGCGCCCCGCGGCTCCCTTCATGCTCAGCCAAACAAAGCCAAAACTCCTTTTAAAAATTTCTCCGCGATTTCTCCAAAACCCCTAGAATAACTTGTTAGCTACCCCTCTATTCCCAAAAACCTTATATTCGATAACAGGGAAAATCCTTATTCTTTTTTCCTTCAAAAACTTCCCTCTTACTAGCTACCTCTAAAATTCAACGCACACTCTAAGTTCTACCTCGCTCTTAATCTCCGATCCACAACTTCTTGCAGAGCACAATTTTTTCCTGCTTGTTCGCTCCCCGCTCTGCTCCCTAATGCGCTGCTTACCTCGTTTGAAAATTCCCCCCTTAGACCAACTCCGCCTCACTGCGCCCCGCTGCCAATCACATAACCCTTGCACCGCTCCCTTCGCACCCCGGTTAGCCAATCCGCTCCAGGTCTGATTTTACGATCTCCCGCTGAGGTTAAGACTATCTTCGAACCCCCAGAAGACATCTGACTTCAGACGTATCAACAACTGGCGCCGCTCAGACTGCTTGCGAGTTCGCATAGGGAGCGGCCGATTTCAACAGCAACTTGCGTCTCTTTCCTTATCCGCATATCATTCGGTAAGTGTTAATCTTCCTCTCTAACTACATTTTTGCATTTTCCTTTTTACCATTCTGTCAATCCTTTCATTTAAAAAAATAAATAAATATCACAATGGTTTGTAACAGGTACAATACACCATCCATCCATCCATTCGCCTCCACTTATCCTTTTCTTAGGCTCGTGCGGTGCGCTGGAGCCTATCCCACGTACAATACACTTTAAAATATATATAAGCTCCACTTTTAACTCCCGTAAAAGTTTATACATTACATGTCTACATCACCTATCATGGCCTCATCAGGTATCTCATATCATCTTGTTATTGTTATGTTATTTGATATTTTGCTAGTTTGCGTGTTTTAAAACTCTTTTTGTTTTTCTTTATATTTTTAGACCCAGATGTGTTAACCTGATCCCTGCGAAACACCAGCTCTGCGTGGATTTTGACCGCGAGTGACCGGATGTTGTTTCCGGCCTGAGGTTGCCTGAAATGCCGTGAGGCTCGTTTGAAAGATTGCGCCCGAGACCAACTCCGCCTCCAAGGCATGCCTACCTTTAGCTGCCACCAGTGAGATATCAGAGCCGGGCTCCACATATCCAATCAGGAGCACGAGCAAGACAGCTTTTGCAGACTCTCCAGAAATATACAAGTCCTTACCAACTGCTCTGCAACCCAGTGTTTCTGGTCCCCTCACTAACATCGCTTTTTGAGATATTTTTTATGAACCACCAAAAAAGCAATTTTACCCCACAGACTGGGTCTGAGGGCAGCAGCGGGGACAAATGATTGTAATGAAGCGACGGACATTTCATGGCTGGTCTTGCATAATCGTGAGTTATTATGTCATATGGTGATAAGTACATAGTTTTGCAAGAGGCATACAAGCACTGTGGAAAAAGTAATCATAAAACTGTTTTTGTGAACACCCTACGTTATGCTTTAAAAAATGTGATACATGTAATGTGATCATCAAAGAACATGATTTTTTAAAAAAAACAAAAACTTTTATTCTTATGCTTTTAAAGTATGTCAGATTATCTTAAAACACTTATTTGTATGTTATAATGTTTTTCTTACACCATGTGTAATTTTTATAGACACCTTATTCATTGTATCAATGTGTAATTATGTATCTTTTGATAAATAAATAAAATATTTAATCTTGTATTTGTGTACTTTCTGGTGATTCAATAAAAAATTAGTCACATATCGCTCTGATAAACACAGATGGCTGAAAGAAATGTTTGATGGAACAAAGGAAACAAGTGTCTTGCTGCTAAACTTTTAAGTCATCATGGTTTAAATGAGAAAGTCTGTATGTAAAACATGAAAAACTCCATATCAGTGATATCTACAAAGGTGTACTCATTTCTTTGTAATGGTACTTTACTGTTCCAATGAAACAAAAAGAAAATCTCATTTTTAAAGTACATTTTTCGGCCATCCTGACCTATTTTCAGGGGCAAGAATGTTGATGTTAGACTGTGTTTTAAATCAGGTTGTGATCTTAAACTAACTATCACAGCACTGATTTCAGTTGTAATGTCAATTAGAATCCCAAATGGGCTTTTCTCCAGTCAGTGTTATGGTGAAATTTAACTTGTTCTTTTGTGTAATTGCACATGGCCCAGCAAAGGACCCCTTAGTAAGCTGTACAGCATAAGTTTTCAATTCACTTTTGTCAGAAAACTTCACAGTATGAGAAGTTACAGCACAGTTTCTCCAAACGTGTGGTTCTTTTTCAGCCAGCGTGCTTTTAGAGCATCTACATTAGCTCATGTAGTAAAAGTACAATCAGTAAGTGTACTTTAACATTTGAGATTCCGAGTCACTCTTGCTTAGATCATGTGAACTATATCATGAACCTTTTTTTGTATAATGCATCAAACGTGTTCAAATCAGTTTATTTTCAATTTATTTTAACTAATCTAGAGACAAGCAACTCCTTTTTAGCTTCTGTTATGTATTTACCTCTCACACCTTAATCTAGATGTTAGTGTTCTCAGAGTTAACATGTCTCATGTTGCCATGTTGTATTTCTAATACCCAGCCTCAGTGTTCGCCCTGTTGACCCTCAAATCCAAACACCAATGATCTAGATATTCACAACATTCATAAGGAGATTCTTAAGGTCTTAAGTTTTGTTGTTTTTATGTTTTACAAAAAAAAAAACTTCACATTTTTTATATTTTTAAACGAAAGTGACATGCAAGGATATTTTTCTTTAGTGATGTTGCTTCAGCAATCTCAAATACTAATTATTCTGGGAATTTTTATGGTCAAACTATGTGATTTTCCAAATGTGTGTGTGTGTGGAGTAAAATGACCTTGTTCTTATGATGTTGTCACCGTGAATCATTTAGGATTAACAACACAAATTGTATCGATAGCAGAAACAGTCTTATAACTTATAATTCTCACACGTTACCGCTAGTTTTACAAACGCAGTCTTCTTCAGCTCTGTTTATGTAGCTTTTATGAAACTGATTTTCCATAGTACAAGTAGAATTTAATTTTTCTTTGCTCTCCAGTATAAATGCAATAATTTGCAGGCTTTTTACTGAAACTCTCACAATGCAACACTCAATGCTCAGAGCTTCATATATCAACAGCTCTGAAAATATCTTCTTTTTTAAAGTAATGTAGGACAGGATCTCTCACTTTCTGTGTCTCAAAAAAACCCAACTAAACTGGCAATCACCACTAAACAAATGAAAGTAGTTTATGGCTTTTTTATCAGCTGCATTTCTTTCATTTATGTATTGATCACATTGTTTATTGGTAATGCTTTTAGGTCACTGTTTTAGCATGTCTGCCTCACACTCCATTTAAACAGTTTAACAGATAGTGGGGTCTGGTAAGGAAGTTGGGGGGAAGCAGACAACTCCACAGGAAGAGTCTTTTTGTCTTTTCTCCACTGTAAAAGATAGCAAGGCAGTGTGAAACTTTCTTTGCGGGAAAGACAAAACTGAGAGCCATGCTAGGCTCAGTGAGAGACTCTGCTCACCCTCTGCCCCAGCGATGGCAGTCCCTCACCAAGCTTGATTTCTGTTCTTCATCTTGATTAAAGAATGTTAGCTACCGCTCATCGCTTGTCTGCAGGCTTTATTAAACGGAAAACTTCCACAACAACCTCTAAACAGTGGTTTATGGCTTTTTGTCACCTGCAACACCATGTAACACTTGGATGTTAGATTCTTTTACCAGTCAGTGTTGTTAGCCCCAACCCCCAGGCTCCAGCTGTCTGAGCTCTAACCCTGGCTGCCAAATGTCCCCCTGAGGCCTTTGTGCCTTTTACCACCAGACTAAGTTTGTAGTCCTATCTACTAATATTATTTTATTTTTTATTATAGCACAAGTTTCAGTTAGGTTACTACTTTGACTTCCTCAATTTGAGCACATTTCTTACCCGATACTTTATCAAGCTTTTACTCGAGTGTTTTTGACACTAGCAGCTGTACTTCTACTTAAGTGAAAATTGCCTGCAATTTTGCCACCTCAGTAGCCACTTTTCTGGAGTTTGTACACTTTTTATATCGAAACGTTCAACGTTTTACGTGTTATCCTTGATCACAGTTCTAAACAAGTTAACTTTCTTCACTTCAAAGTAACCCAAAAAAGAAACTATATGTCCAGTTCTCTTTACTCCAAACCTGGTTTAAGGCTATGCTGTTGTTGTTATATGGCCATACAAATAATATTAAGTTTAATTAATCTTTTAAAAAAATGGCTGCTTCATGGCTACCTGTTCAGAGAATTTGCAGACTTTTATGGAAACTGTCACAATGTAACACTCTCACTGTCAAAACAGGGTTGATCCATGTTTCTATGAACACTGATTAATATATCAACAGCTCTGAAAATCCTTTTTTTTTTTTAAAGTAAAGCAGAACAGGATCTCTGTATCTCTAAAAATCCCAACAAAACTGGCAATCACCTCTAAACAAATGGAAGTAGTTTATGGATCTTTATCACCTGCAACACCATGTAACACCTAGATGTTAGACTCTTTTACCATCACATTTGCAAGGGTTTATGTGTTATCCTTGATCACAGTTCTAAATAAGTTAACTTTCTTGAGATAAAAGTAGCCCAAAGAAGACAAATATATGTCCAGTTCTTTTTTACTCCAAACCTACTGATCGGAAAACATTATGTGATGCTGGAAGTTTTCATCCTATCCATCTGCAAAACAAGTTTACCTGTAAGCCAACACATTAGACGTAAGCAAATTTGTGAAATTCCTGAACAATGTGCTTTGTGGAGTAGCAGTAGTACTAGAACTAGTACTAGTAGTCCTAGTATTCTGCAGCAACCAGGCTTCAAGAGTGATCACTCTTCTGGCTTTCAAATGGTGAAAACATGTCACAGTCTTAACCGCAAATCAGAAATGTTGGTAAATTTAAAAAGGAATTTAAACGTGAAATAATTTAAAATTAAATCTGCACTTCAGTTAACTATTCTTTTTTAACAACAGGTTTATGTCTTAGATCTACGGATACAGCTAAAACACTCTGCTTGTATAATGCTGTATTCTCTCCCAGCTTATCCTTTTCTCACAACAGGGTGATTCCCAAAGTACGAGTCAATAAAACAATCACTCTAAAAACCAGAACAGAAAGATAAAGATGCAAAAAAAAAGATTAAGGATTGTGTTTTTATAGCATGTAGTAAACTATCCCCTTTTTCTAACACAGAGTTTGTATGAAGTTCACTTTATCAGCTGAAAATATTAAAGCCAGAACTTACAAGATCAATATATATAGATTCAATATAAAAAGTGTACAAACTCCAGAAAAGTGGCTACTGAGGTGGCAAAATTGCAGGCAATTTTCACTTAAGTAGAAGTACAGCTGCTAGTGTCAAAAACACTCGAGTAAAAGCTTGATAAAGTATCGGGTCAGAAATGTGCTCAAATTGAGGAAGTCAAAGTAGTAACCTAACTGAACCTTGTGCTATAATAAAAAAATAAAATAATATTAGTAGATAGGACTACAAACTTAGTCTGGTGGTAAAAGGCACAAAGGCCTCAGGGGGACATTTGGCAGCCAGGGTTAGAGCTCAGACAGCTGGAGCCTGGGGGTTGGGGCTAACAACACTGACTGGTAAAAGAATCTAACATCCAAGTGTTACATGGTGTTGCAGGTGACAAAAAGCCATAAACCACTGTTTAGAGGTTGTTGTGGAAGTTTTCCGTTTAATAAAGCCTGCAGACAAGCGATGAGCGGTAGCTACCATTCTTTAATCAAGACAAAGAACAGAAATCGAGCTTGGTGAGGGACTGCCATCGCTGGGGCAGAGGGTGAGCAGAGTCTCTCACTGAGCCTAGCATGGCTCTCAGTTTTGTCTTTCCCGCAAAGAAAGTTTCACACTGCCTTGCTATCTTTTACAGTGGAGAAAAGACAAAAAGACTCTTCCTGTGGAGTTGTCTGCTTCCCCCCAACTTCCTTACCAGACCCCACTATCTGTTAAACTGTTTAAATGGAGTGTGAGGCAGACATGCTAAAACAGTGACCTAAAAGCATTACCAATAAACAATGTGATCAATACATAAATGAAAGAAATGCAGCTGATAAAAAAGCCATAAACTACTTTCATTTGTTTAGTGGTGATTGCCAGTTTAGTTGGGTTTTTTTGAGACACAGAGAGTGAGAGATCCTGTCCTACATTACTTTAAAAAAGAAGATATTTTCAGAGCTGTTGATATATGAAGCTCTGAGCATTGAGTGTTGCATTGTGAGAGTTTCAGTAAAAAGCCTGCAAATTATTGCATTTATACTGGAGAGCAAAGAAAAATTAAATTCTACTTGTACTATGGAAAATCAGTTTCATAAAAGCTACATAAACAGAGCTGAAGAAGACTGCGTTTGTAAAACTAGCGGTAACGTGTGAGAATTATAAGTTATAAGACTGTTTCTGCTATCGATACAATTTGTGTTGTTAATCCTAAATGATTCACGGTGACAACATCATAAGAACAAGGTCATTTTACTCCACACACACACATTTGGAAAATCACATAGTTTGACCATAAAAATTCCCAGAATAATTAGTATTTGAGATTGCTGAAGCAACATCACTAAAGAAAAATATCCTTGCATGTCACTTTCGTTTAAAAATATAAAAAATGTGAAGTTTTTTTTTTTGTAAAACATAAAAACAACAAAACTTAAGACCTTAAGAATCTCCTTATGAATGTTGTGAATATCTAGATCATTGGTGTTTGGATTTGAGGGTCAACAGGGCGAACACTGAGGCTGGGTATTAGAAATACAACATGGCAACATGAGACATGTTAACTCTGAGAACACTAACATCTAGATTAAGGTGTGAGAGGTAAATACATAACAGAAGCTAAAAAGGAGTTGCTTGTCTCTAGATTAGTTAAAATAAATTGAAAATAAACTGATTTGAACACGTTTGATGCATTATACAAAAAAAGGTTCATGATATAGTTCACATGATCTAAGCAAGAGTGACTCGGAATCTCAAATGTTAAAGTACACTTACTGATTGTACTTTTACTACATGAGCTAATGTAGATGCTCTAAAAGCACGCTGGCTGAAAAAGAACCACACGTTTGGAGAAACTGTGCTGTAACTTCTCATACTGTGAAGTTTTCTGACAAAAGTGAATTGAAAACTTATGCTGTACAGCTTACTAAGGGGTCCTTTGCTGGGCCATGTGCAATTACACAAAAGAACAAGTTAAATTTCACCATAACACTGACTGGAGAAAAGCCCATTTGGGATTCTAATTGACATTACAACTGAAATCAGTGCTGTGATAGTTAGTTTAAGATCACAACCTGATTTAAAACACAGTCTAACATCAACATTCTTGCCCCTGAAAATAGGTCAGGATGGCCGAAAAATGTACTTTAAAAATGAGATTTTCTTTTTGTTTCATTGGAACAGTAAAGTACCATTACAAAGAAATGAGTACACCTTTGTAGATATCACTGATATGGAGTTTTTCATGTTTTACATACAGACTTTCTCATTTAAACCATGATGACTTAAAAGTTTAGCAGCAAGACACTTGTTTCCTTTGTTCCATCAAACATTTCTTTCAGCCATCTGTGTTTATCAGAGCGATATGTGACTAATTTTTTATTGAATCACCAGAAAGTACACAAATACAAGATTAAATATTTTATTTATTTATCAAAAGATACATAATTACACATTGATACAATGAATAAGGTGTCTATAAAAATTACACATGGTGTAAGAAAAACATTATAACATACAAATAAGTGTTTTAAGATAATCTGACATACTTTAAAAGCATAAGAATAAAAGTTTTTGTTTTTTTTAAAAAATCATGTTCTTTGATGATCACATTACATGTATCACATTTTTTAAAGCATAACGTAGGGTGTTCACAAAAACAGTTTTATGATTACTTTTTCCACAGTGCTTGTATGCCTCTTGCAAAACTATGTACTTATCACCATATGACATAATAACTCACGATTATGCAAGACCAGCCATGAAATGTCCGTCGCTTCATTACAATCATTTGTCCCCGCTGCTGCCCTCAGACCCAGTCTGTGGGGTAAAATTGCTTTTTTGGTGGTTCATAAAAAATATCTCAAAAAGCGATGTTAGTGAGGGGACCAGAAACACTGGGTTGCAGAGCAGTTGGTAAGGACTTGTATATTTCTGGAGAGTCTGCAAAAGCTGTCTTGCTCGTGCTCCTGATTGGATATGTGGAGCCCGGCTCTGATATCTCACTGGTGGCAGCTAAAGGTAGGCATGCCTTGGAGGCGGAGTTGGTCTCGGGCGCAATCTTTCAAACGAGCCTCACGGCATTTCAGGCAACCTCAGGCCGGAAACAACATCCGGTCACTCGCGGTCAAAATCCACGCAGAGCTGGTGTTTCGCAGGGATCAGGTTAACACATCTGGGTCTAAAAATATAAAGAAAAACAAAAAGAGTTTTAAAACACGCAAACTAGCAAAATATCAAATAACATAACAATAACAAGATGATATGAGATACCTGATGAGGCCATGATAGGTGATGTAGACATGTAATGTATAAACTTTTACGGGAGTTAAAAGTGGAGCTTATATATATTTTAAAGTGTATTGTACGTGGGATAGGCTCCAGCGCACCGCACGAGCCTAAGAAAAGGATAAGTGGAGGCGAATGGATGGATGGATGGTGTATTGTACCTGTTACAAACCATTGTGATATTTATTTATTTTTTTAAATGAAAGGATTGACAGAATGGTAAAAAGGAAAATGCAAAAATGTAGTTAGAGAGGAAGATTAACACTTACCGAATGATATGCGGATAAGGAAAGAGACGCAAGTTGCTGTTGAAATCGGCCGCTCCCTATGCGAACTCGCAAGCAGTCTGAGCGGCGCCAGTTGTTGATACGTCTGAAGTCAGATGTCTTCTGGGGGTTCGAAGATAGTCTTAACCTCAGCGGGAGATCGTAAAATCAGACCTGGAGCGGATTGGCTAACCGGGGTGCGAAGGGAGCGGTGCAAGGGTTATGTGATTGGCAGCGGGGCGCAGTGAGGCGGAGTTGGTCTAAGGGGGGAATTTTCAAACGAGGTAAGCAGCGCATTAGGGAGCAGAGCGGGGAGCGAACAAGCAGGAAAAAATTGTGCTCTGCAAGAAGTTGTGGATCGGAGATTAAGAGCGAGGTAGAACTTAGAGTGTGCGTTGAATTTTAGAGGTAGCTAGTAAGAGGGAAGTTTTTGAAGGAAAAAAGAATAAGGATTTTCCCTGTTATCGAATATAAGGTTTTTGGGAATAGAGGGGTAGCTAACAAGTTATTCTAGGGGTTTTGGAGAAATCGCGGAGAAATTTTTAAAAGGAGTTTTGGCTTTGTTTGGCTGAGCATGAAGGGAGCCGCGGGGCGCTGAATTTGAGAAAAAAGACTAAGGATTTTTTCAGGATTTCCCCTGTTATCGAATATAAGGTTTTGGGAATAGAGGGGGTACCCTAACAAGTTATTGTAGGGTTTTGGAGAAATCGCGGAGGGTTTTTTAAGGAGTTTTCCCTGCTTATGTATCTAAGGAGGGTTAGGGGATCGCGAGTATGAGTTTTATTCTAAATCTACAAATGCATATAAATCGAAATAAAGTTTTCCCCCAAGGCATGCAGCATGTGTTTGTGGCCATACTGAACGTTACAAAAGCACAAGTTTAACTAAACAATTTTAATATGGTTTAATACATTTTTAAACACATGAGCACGGAGCCCGAGAGAGCACGGTCCGGAGACACGGGCGCGCCCCCGCGCGCCCAGACACACAGCCTCGGGCGCGCGCGGGCGCGCGCACACACTGACCCACCACCAGATGGCGTTTTTTGAGCATAAAAAAATAAATAAATTTTTTAATTGCTTAAAGAAATAAAAGAATGCTATTTTGATATATAAGAAACTTTCTAAATAATCAATTATATTTTTTATGAATATCATATTTTTATGAATATCATATTTTTATGAATATCATATTTTTATGAATATCATATTTTTATGAATATCATATTTTTATTACTTAATTACTTCCTACTTCCGGAGCTCATGAATAATTTAATTACTTCCGGACTTCCGGAGCTCATGAATAATTAATGAGCTCCGGAAGTAACCTGTCACTTTTTTTGACGAAAGGGGTATAATATCACTCTCTTCTATTAAAAAAGTCCCCATGAGGAATGTCACAGAGGAGGCCACTGGGACTCTTTTGTGGTCATCACTAAGACCCTCAGGATCTGTGACCAGGCCCATCGCCACAGCCATCAGGCTCAAGACAGGAAGAAACCTGCAGAGAGTGGGTGGAAAGAAACTGTTAAGCTATATAACATTCAATCTTATCTCTGCTTGTGAAAATGATAAGATCCACATACCTACACTGATATGTCTTCATGCACCCAGAAAGCGGTACGTTAGCATAGGGGGAAAAGCTGTGTAGAGGTCATTCAATTCAATTCAATTCAATTTTATTTATATAGCGCCAAATCACAACAAAAATCGCCTCAAGGCGCTTCATAGGTTGGAGGAAGCTCTGCCAGCTGAGCGAAGGCACGTCCTAAATAAGGACGCAGGTTTCAGAATGAGATTATGAAAAACACACTGCACTAGTGAAGTGCTAAGTTTAATTTAGATATGAATGCTGTGTGTAAGTTAGCCAGAACTTGCTAATGTGAGCCAAACTTTAAGACTGCCATGTTAGCCTATTAGCATGCTAGCATCTGCTCAGAGGTTAGACTATAGCTGAGAGGCATGTGTAGGTTTCTCCTACATCTGTCTCATTGTCCATACATTGTTTAGTAGATGCTTATGTCATCCTTTATCAAAGTAAGTTCTATTATGCTGACGCACATTTTCTTGTTGCTTGTTGTTATGACTCTTATGTATGATCAATAACTTTAAAAAGTCTTATCTAGTGCCAGATTACAACAGGACAATTAGAGATTTTATTTGATGTGGCAAGAAGCCATTCCAGGATTTTCTGGTTAAACTGTGAAAAGACCGGCGAGGTGAAGGTCAGCGAGTCGGTCTGTATTATCTTTTATGAGTCATCATTATTATCATTATCATTTTTTATGATTGACAACACTTTCCATTATGTTGAGTAAAAACAAGATTCATACCTTTTTACAATACCTCAGTGCGTCTGTGTCACAGAGACTCCCAGGTGCTCCCCTGTCAACTCAGCTTAACACTCTGTTATACTACACGACTTTAATGTCATCTGATATTAGCTGTGCTGATTTGTCTCAATGTGGGAAGGTATTTTAATTGTTTTTTGTTTGATTTGTTGAACATTTTTCTCATGGGTTATTCCATCTCAAATCAGCCAGTTCGTACAACAATTACTGCTTGACTGTCAATAGTTTGCATAAAAGTTTTATGGTGCAAAATTTCAACATTTATAACTGCCATGAAATTT
This sequence comes from Aulonocara sp. 'chitande type north' Nkhata Bay, assembly GCF_057382095.1. Lineage (NCBI taxonomy): Eukaryota > Metazoa > Chordata > Actinopteri > Cichliformes > Cichlidae > Aulonocara > Aulonocara sp. 'chitande type north' Nkhata Bay. The sequence goes on along the minus strand of NC_141360.1, from coordinate 995,668 downwards.
TAGTTTTATATATCAAATACTTAAAACTGATATTTTTATTGGTCTTTTTTGCCATCAGAATCTTTAATTTGGGACAAATGCATTCGAAATGTCAAACAACGGAATAATTAAAATATTTTGAGCATACATAAATTATAATCAGATTGAAAACGGCGGCTATGATTTCATTACATAATACTGTAAAATAAATAATGTAAAAGAACCTTTGATGTGAGACTCAAAGTCACAAAATGAAAAACAAAACAGATTCTTCAAACAACCTTTGTCTGCTGTATCTAATCTGAGATCAGTCTCATCACTCTGTTGGTTTTATCTTTGTTCAAATCAATCATTAACACAAACAGATTTTTATTCACCTGCAGTTATTGCAGGATGACAGGCACGAGGATTTCTCACATGTTTGCTCATTCAGCGACACACCCATACAAACCTTTGCTGCATGTGCTGAAATTCACTTTTCACAGTTATTCTAGAAACGATGAATGAGAGAAATATTTCTTACATTTCCTATTTTAGAACTCAATTTAACATCAACAACGTGAAACAGCTAAAAGGACCAACGTGAACCTTTGATAGTCCTTAGAGGATAAAGTATAGAAATAATTGGAGACAATATATATAAATAATTGAATTTTCTGTGATGTGTTTTGTTACAATATGAAGAATTTACAGCTAAATTATAGAGTTTGTTTATTGAGGCAAAGTATGCAGTAGTCATGGTAACAAAAGTAGCATGTTGTCCAGAGCAATACTGTGGCTTTAACCATTTCTGGATAACAGTAAAGCTAACAGTAACAGTTAAGATACTTATAACCATGCCCACTGCACTTTTAATGCATGTTATCTTTTGATGTTAACATGTAACAAAGTTAATGGATTAAAAAAGGCAACAAACAGCATTATTTAGAGAGTAAAAAATTTATTCCAGCATTTCAGTCAGTTTTAACTCTTGAAAGTAATGTTACCATTGCAAAGACATTCATCCTCACCATCATGAAAATGAAAATAAACATGTCAAATAAATTATACAGTAATTGTCTACAAATCTATATGATGTATACGATAAAAAAGCAATAGAATCAATGCAGTTTCATGCATTGCATTAAAAGCCACACACACACACACACACACACACACACGGTTGATAGGTTCATCTTCCTCGTCTTTGGTCGTCCTCATCATCGTCACTCTGAAGTTATAACTTTGTTTGTGTGGGTGAAGCCTGTGGGAGAAGAAGGAGCTGACGTTCAGTCACGTTCAGTCAATCTCATCTGTCATCAAAGCGACTTCCTGTCACAGTCCTGGGCCATTGTGACCCAGTGTTTTGAGTTTATTTTTATGTTTAAGTCCTTTAATTTTTCGAAGTTTATTTCTATCATTAGGTTGTCATTCTAGTTCTTTGTTATTAGATTCCCTTTGTGTCTTCACCCCTCTGTTATGTCTCCCTTGCCCGTCATGTGTTTCGTGTCTGCATGTCTTGTGTTGTCAAGTTCATGTTGTCATCTCTGTGTCTCATTATGTTTCCTGTTTTATTTTGGAGAGGTCTTGTGTTCCTGTGTTCATTGTGTTTAGTTTTTCTCTTCCACTGTGACGTCATTATGTTCATTGGTGTCAGCTGTTTCCCCATGTGTTTCCACTGACAGATCACATGACCGTTGTCCTCCATGATTTTTCTTCTTTATCTTGCAGCATCAAATTGAGGACCCCTATTATTTCGGGCTGTGTATTAGTTTTGGGGCGTACTTAGTTTTTCACAGTAGTTGTATAGTCCTGTGGAAACTTTCTTTTTCATGGGACTGCATGTGTTAGAAAGCTTATCAGTTATTAAATCAAAGACTTGTCTTGGTCATCAGGCTGCTGAAATGAGTTTTTATATATATATTTTTTAAATGACCAAGTTTAACTCATTCACTGCCATTGACGTCTATAGCCGTCAATGGCAGTGAATGAGTCAATGGGTTTAACTCATTCACTGCCAATGGCTGGCAGTGAATGAGTTAAAGAAATAATAAAATTCTGTGGGGGTTTTTTCGTTTCAGAAGTTGGAAATAAATCATCGGATTTTATTTTTCTGCTTTTGGCTTCTGTATTGTAACCAGTAAAATAGATGAAAGTTATTTCTCAAAAACCACAAACACTGAAAAGCACAGTTTGAGACTGATACCTACATTTCTGTCTCTGCTCCTCAAATTGCCGGGCAGATGATGAATAGTGACTCCTGTCATTATCTGTAAAACAACATAAAGAACGTCAGATTCAATTTAGTTTCTTTTTTAAAATGTATTTATGGTCACAGCACAGTCGCCTCAAGGTGCTTTATGCTGTAAAAACCCTACATGTGTGTAATAGTATTGTGTACATATATTTCCAACAGTAAGATGTCAAATACTCCCTGAATATTGTGTTTGTTGCTCTTCTTTACCTTCTCATAATCAGACTTTTTTGGAATAGGCTCCGGATGTTTCTCCAGGATGTGCAGCATGGCGTCATGCAGTGTCAGGTAGAACATTGAAGACTGAACTTCATCATCAAAGAAGCTACAATCATGGAGTTTCTCCAGGATGTAAGCTGCAGCAGAAGGTCCAAATATGGTAGACAAACATACAGCTGAGTATGTGGCAGGTGTTTAGGTTAGCATGGTAGGCTAACATGATTACTAAACTAATACAGACAATACGCTAGTACTTACGGTCACAGGCCACAATGTAGACCTCAACCTCAACTCGGATCAGCTCTTTCAGCAGCTGCAAAGAGAAATGAATTAAACAGAGCCAGAGCGAAACATCTGCTACTGCTGCATGAATACAAACGCACTGCTCTGAGTCCCTTCAGTCCAGAGATGTCTAAGAAGGAGACGGCGGCAAAGTCCAGGACCAGGCTGTGAATCTCAACTCTGGGAACCGCAATGTTGGCCGGAAGCTCGGCGTTCCAGTCGATCCGGGCAGGAAAGTCTTTGAAGTCAGTCGGTTGGTCCAGCTCTTCCATGTTGCTCTCGTCCTCTGATTCATTTATGGGTCCACACGAGGTATTCAGGAGGCCGATCTGTAACAGCGAAATATGTTTTCTATGTCAGACTTCACCACACGGGAACACATTCCAGATGATGAATCCATAATGAGCCTTTCTGCTCTCGCACAAGACTCTCATGTTGTGACTGATCGAGCGAAGTTGTAGACGCGCTTTAAACCAGAGACAAACTCACACATTACAAAGCCGTATAAATATTAAACACGCTGTGTCCACTGGGCTGTTTCGTTTGTTAATGCTGTTTGTCGAGTTTTCGTTAACAATTTTTGTCGTCGTTTTATCTTTCGTTCGCACTCCTACGTATAGTGTGTAGCAAGAGCATGTGCTGCTGTCAGCTCCTCCTCCTATGCTCCTTCCAACCACACGATTGGTTCAGTATAATTGTTGTTGCCTTTCATGTTGTCCGTCGAAACATGGATGCAATGAGCTTACTGACTTTATATTGAACATATTTTATATCACAGTCGAGGAACGTTTTTGCACAATATTCATTTTTATTGTTTTATCACCAGGCTCTACCTCGTATCATATTCATGCAATCGCTCATGTCTCAGATAAGTGATGCTGGACCTTGTACTGTTTGTTGTACAAATGACACTGTCATTTTTCTCCACCAATTTTATATCATACCACTGCCAATACAACAGTCCTTTAATACCTCAGTGTGTGAAGAGGACTCTCCATTTACATGCACAAACTGGAGTCTATTAGATAGATATGATACAAACCACTGCAGCACAGTACCTGTAATACCTACAGCATGTTCTAATCGCTCTAATAGGATATTATGGTCGACAGTATCGAACGCTGCACTGAGGTCTAGCAGGACAAGCACAGAGATGAGTCCACTGTCAGAGGCCATAAGAAGATCATTTGTAACCTTCACTAAAGCTTTTTCTGTGCTGTGATGAGCTCTGAAACCTGACTGAAACTCTTCAAATAAACCTCTGCAGATGATCTGTTAGCTGTTTGACAACTACTCTTTCAAGGATGTTTGATATGAAAGGAAGGTTGGAGATTGGCCTATAATTAGCTAAGACTGCTGGGTCTAGAGATGCTTTTTGAGTAAAGGTTTAACTACAGCCAGCTTGAAGGCCTGTGGTACATAGCCGATCATTAGAGATAGGTTGATCATATTTAAGATCGAAGAATTAATTAATGGCAGGACTTCTTTGAGCAGTTTTGTAGGAATGGGGTCTAAAAGACACGTTGATGGTTTGGAGGAAGTAATTATTGAAGTTAACTCAGAAAGATCAATTAGAGAAAAAGAGTCTAACTTAACATCAATGGTACTAAGAGTAGCTGTAGATAATATTACATCTGTGGGATGATTACTGGTAATTTTTTCTCTAATGATAAAAATTTTATTTGTGAAGAAGTTCATGAAGTCATTACTAGTTAATGTTAAAGGGATGGTTGGCTCAACAGAGCTCTGACTGTTTGTCAGCCTGGCTACAGTGCTGAAGAGAAACCTGGGGTTGTTCTTATTTTCTTCAATCAGTGATGAATAGTAAGATGTTCTGGCTTTGCGGAGGGCTTTCTTATAAAGCAGCAAACTATTTCTCCAGGCTAAATGATGATCCTCTAAATTTGTGACACGCCATTTCCTCTCCAGATTACGAGTCATCTGCTTTAGGCTACGTGTTTGGGAATTATACCACGGAGTCAGGTAGATGATAACAAGTAAGACTGGTTTCTGAGTTTTACAGCTGGGGTGGACGAGGCTAAGTATCAGGCTTTCAAATGAATTAAAAGTCTGTCTGGGTCTTTGGTTGATTAATAGGCTGGTGTGAAAAATTGCTGCCACACCTCCCCCTCGGCCTGTGCTTCGAGGTTTCTGGTAGTTAGAATGACTCGGGGGTGTTGATTCATTTAAACTAACATAATCATCCTGCTGCAACCAGGTTTCTGTAAGGCAGAGTAAACGATTTGTTGATCAATTATTAAGTCATGTACTAACAGAGACTTGGAGGAGAGAGACATAATATTTAATAATCCACATTTCACTGTTTTACTCTGTGGTTCAGATGTGGATGCTGTATTGTAGGGCTGGGTATCGTCACTGATTTCTAGAATCGATTTGATTACGATTAGATTTGAATCGGGGAAATTTTTGCCTCAGACAGTCAGAAATATTATAATTCTGATCACTTATCAGTACATATATCTATATTTTTATATCTATTAAAGAAACCTGACACTTGTGAGACTTTATCAAAGGTGTGAGCATCACAGCAGGTGCCTTTGTGTCAAAGTAGCTGAAGATAAAACACAGAAAAATGTGACGGTGATTTTCCTGGTCTGGGTTTTTATAGCAGATGACCTTAAAAATATTGTGCAGTCAAAAACGAAGTGAAGCAGAGCAAAGTTACTGAGCTTTGATTAGAGACACAGCATTTTGCAATTTTGCATAATTTCAAAAAGTTTAAATTTGTTCAGTATTGAACAGCAGAAATGAGGCTTTCTTGTCAGAAGTAAGTAAAAAAAAAAACTAAAAACAAAAACAGCGGCCGACACCGTAGACTGCTGGGTAATAAGCAGGGGTGGGTTTTGATTATTGATTTAGAGAGAGCTCTACATGAAGTGTGATTTTTATCGTGGTGGAAGCAAAACAGCAAAAGTCAGAGGAAATTCGTGACAATGTTCATGTGAAGCGAAATGTGAAGCTAGTTTGGATCGTCTTTGGCTGCTGGTTCGCTCAATATTGTTTGGAAAGAGCTCAAACCTGCAGCTTCAGAATCAGCGCAAAAAGGACGTAAACACAAAGCGCCCACTGACGCTTCAGAATCAGCGAGCTGTCGGCTTTCAGCCCCGACCGTGTCCGTGCCGTCGGGTGAGCTCGCTGATTCGGATGCGTTGGCTCCGCACTTTGTGTTTACGTCTTTGTGCAGAATCCGTGTTCCTGCTCTAAATCGTTTTGTTGCTGGTTTTTAGTTTGTTTTTTGTCTGTTTGGAAGCTGACACAGTCTCTATGGAGATGGATTTTTGGGGGGGTAGCAGGAGGAGAGAAGCTGCAGAGAGGCGTGTAAGACTGCAACTCTGCTTCCTGGTCCCAACTCTGGATAGTCATATTTTGGGGGGTTTAATAAATGTGTCTATATTTCTAGAAATGAGAGCTGCTGTTTTCTGTACATTTCTAAACATGCAGATTTACAGTGTTTACCTAAATTGAGTTGAAAGAGATGAGCAAGAAGCAAATGTTAATATTAAAAATGAGTAAATGAGGCTTCGTTGCCTTGTTAATGTGTCGACACAGGCAACATTTGTGCCGTTACTATCAAACCAAGCTCAGATACTCACAGATGTCCACTGCAACTTGCCCTTCTTCAGAAGTTTCCGTATCATCCTCACTGCTTTATTTCTCTTTCTCAACACCCGTAATGGGTTAAAGCCGACCTGGGAAGACATACAGTAAGTGTGTCATTTATCACAAGTAATCATAGGAGATAGTATCAGAGATGAGATTTTACTCCATCTATTTTATTGTCCTGTGAAGAATATGATGCTTTTTAAAAACTAAATTATCCAAACTGATGCTTTTATTCTTTAACAGCTCCATTAAAGGCAGATGTGACTTACAGCTTCCACCAGCTTGTTCCTGAAGAACTCAATGTTGGCAAAGAAGATTGGAGATGGGATCCTGAAGATCTTCACTCCTTCTGGCTCGTATATCTGCAAAGAGTTTTAAAGTACTGCAAAATCAAAATCAATGACTAGTTGTTCAAATCTCAATTTGAAAATCAGCTGGTAAACTGTCAGGTACATTTAGTATCAAAGCATCCACAAAAAGACCTTGCTTCTGCATTATTGGAGGACATAAATATCCAAACTTGGAAATACTCAAGAGCAAGAGCAGATGAAGGGGGACTTCATGGATTTTTCGATCGGGGCGCTCTGCACTCGGTCAGGTGGGTCCCAGCATCTTTGAGTTTATTTGGTGAGGTTGCTTTCCTATGTTAAACTCATGTTAAACTCATGTGTCATTTTAAAGTTAAGGGTGTAGTTGACTTATTTTGTATTACTTGTGAGATGTGTTAAGTTCTAGTATGATTATTAGTTTCTCTTGGTTGAGTTTTTAGTCAGGTTTGTGTTTCCTTTATGGGTCATTACTGTCTATGTAGGTTCTCCTGGTGCTCCGTGTTGTCAGGTGTACGTCCTTTCCTTGTTCCTGTTTTATTTAGTCTTGTGTTCCATGTTCAGTGTGTTTAGTTTAGTCTTCCTGTGGCGTTCAGCTGTGTTTCTACTTCCCTCATTACCCTTCTGTGTATTTAAGTCCTCTGTCTCTCTGTGTTCATTGTCGGGTCGTCTGTTTATCTCGTCAGGTCAGGTGTTTCATTGAGTTTAGTTTTGCTTTGCCTTGTTTTCTGTTTTGGCTATCAGCCTCAATAAAAGCCTCGCCTTTTGTTACAGCTCGTTCTCTCTCCCGTGCCTGCTTTTGGCTCCACACCGCAAACACGCCGGCCTGCCTGGCCCTGACACACTCTGAGGGAATGTAACTGCAATGTCTCCTAGCAGGCTGGCTATGAGATAATAAGGCATAAGCACTTCCTGTGAAAAGTTTGTTGTTTTTTAGTTGTAATTAGTAATACCGCTGCTTTTGTATTGGTCATTTTCAAGACAGTCAAGTGCTTAGTTATTACGTATCCTTTACGTTATATTTAAAAACAACACTCATTCACAGATACAGTGTAAATGAGGGTAAAGTCTCTCTCAGCACCTTTAATCGCCACTGCTTTCTCTGACTCTTATAGATCTTGAAATCACATGAAACTTGCTGAGTATGTACATTTTGTAAGTGAGCTGATTGCTCTACATGCATCATAGCCTCTAATAAAAGCCTTTGCACATTACAAATGTGCATTTGTCCTTTACATAAACATTCATTCAGAGTAAGGAAGGACTCACTGTGTTCATCATAAAATCATGACCCTCTGTATTTTATTCTTTAATAGCCTACTTAAAAGACTTGGTCACAGGTTTTCACCTCTAGTTTGATCATTATTTTAATTTGTATAATTACAAAACCATACATTTTGTTGTGGCCTGTAGAACTAATCCAAATGCCTGAGATAATATCCCAACAGCTGTGTAAATATTTGAAAGGTAAACTGAAGCCACCTGAGGGGCCACACGCTAACTCACGCTGATGTAGTCCTTTCGGTCTTTGTAGATATCGGTGCCCCTGATGTTGGCCAGCAGACTGCAGCGAGGACTGAAGCAAACAAGCAAACATGACATGCTAACACGCTCACAATGATGATGATACAACGATGACAGGTTTGATGTAAACTACTGTATCATTTACAAGAATCAGCGTCACGTGTTTGTACTCGCTGTCGGGGTCATTTATCTAACAGCTGACAGAAGAAAAGCCATCACTTTGAACCTCGTGACAATAGCGTGATGAAAGAACAACAGTAATCAGTTACATGATCACATTGTACACCAAATACTCACAACTGAGTCCTGAGGATGACACTGATCAGCTCCACACCGAGGCCGACAGCCAGTCCCAGATCCAGCCCCAGCAAGAAGGCACCGATGCAGCTAGCCAGCCACACCACCTTGTTGTGGTAAGAAACATGTTGTTTACTAACAAGGAGGCCACGTGTCCTTTCTTACAACATATAAACATGGTCTTTAAGAGTACTGAAAGTTTGTGAGGTCTTACACAGTCGGCTTTGTCCCTCCTCCACAGATATGGGATCTCTCTGAACTGCATCAGACTGCCCTTCAGGTTGACGATGATCACGGCGCCCAGCACGGACTGTTAAAGCAGAGGGCCAGAGATCGGCTTTCAGAGTATAGACAGCATGTCAGAGGCACAGGGAGGGGTACATACCTTTGGTAGGGGCTCCAGTAGGAATCCAATAGCCAATGTGACGATCATCACTATGACAGCTGACAGTAAACCAGCTACCTGGAAACAACAGAAGAGGCAGAGGATTGAAAAACCAACATGATGGAAATCAGATTCTGTTTGTGCTGATTTAAAAAGGACTTTATCAGATCAGTTGATTGATACACTTTCTCCTCTAAACACTAGAGGTCACTGTTGGCTGGCCTTTCTATTGGTCACTCGCTGTGAATTTAATGCATTTGTGCGACTGTATGTCAGAGCGACGAGCCGCAGTGTCACAGGAACTGCTGTCAATTCATTTGCAGTTAATCACAGAGTCTCTATGAACGTGTATAAACAGAAGAGAATGACAGATTCTGTGACCTGATCTCATGCAGTTGGTCATATTTAAATGTTTTCCAGGGATTCAACAAATGAATTGTAGTGAAAAAGCAAAGATTTCATTATAAAGATTTTCATTGTAAAGATACTTCAAACGTTTGTGTCACGAAACTGGACTTCAGTTTCAATATTATTCAATACAGTTTTATTTATACAGCACCAAATCACAACAACAGTCACCTCACGGTGCTTTGTACTGTAAGGTCGACCCTACAATAATACAGAAAACCCTGCCTGACATGGACAGATCCGGGATCAGCTTAGTTTACCTGAGTTTTCCCTCCTGTGCTCTCCTGAACTGCACTCCTAGAAAGAGCTGTACTCGCTGCAAAAGACCTGAAGGAAGCTCCAAAGATGTTGCTGACTCCAAAGGCTATCAGCTCCTGTAGCCGGGTCACAGAGATAAGAAATCACACTGACGTCCTGACGCGACGTTAACCTACATGTGGCTGAGTTGTTACCCACCTGGTTTCCATCTATGGTGTAATCGTGTTTTATAGAATAAACCTTGGCCACAGAGAAGGCCACAGCAAAACCCACGATGGCTATAGGAAACGCTTCCACTGCCGTTTCTTGGAAGATCTGCGGGTTTGGGGCGACTGGCGCCTCGTACCTGAAACGGTACAAGTCTGTCAGATCATTGTGCCTCTAAACATGGACACGCTCAGGTGGATCAGCCACAAGTGATAAGAGGAACAATTCAGAGCCAGAACCCTTAGCTAAAGCGTAACATTATGTTACTGTTTCAAAATACAGGCTGATGGTTCTGGGTCACTGTGACCCAGCATTTTGACCTTCTTGTATTCTGGTAATATTTTGTATTATGGCTGATGTTCAGGGTCATTCATGGTCGTAGTTATTCTGAGTGTTCTTGTTTAGTTCTCGGACTATTCGGTTCCCCTTGTGTCTTTGTCCTCTGTGTCTCTCTCTCGTGTTCATGTCTGACTTGTCTCGGCTGTGTTCACTGTGTGTTTTCTCTTCTCTGGACGTTGTGCTGTGTGTTTAAGCCTGTTTAGTTCCATTACAAGTTTAGTTATTTTTGTATTTTCTGATGTTCAGCAATAAAGCTACCTGTTGAGTTTCTGTCTCGCCTCCACGAGTCTGCGTTTGGGTCCTCAAATCAAAAACATATTTAACTTTGGCCAAAGCAGAAAGAGACATAACACGTGTAAAGTTTGCATGTTGCATTTTAGAACTATGATGTTGTGGAAGTGGTTTGACCTCTCTTTGACTGCCTTTCTGATTTCACACTTTTACAGGCTCCAAAACAAACTGTTAGCTTTTAGCTATTATCACCTTATAAACGTCTTATGTACTTGTGAGTTATGCACAGTGTCAGGATATTAAAACCACAGTATAATATTACAGGGGAAGTTTGTCATTGATAACTCCTGCTGCTGATGTTCTGACTCTTTTCCAGCAAAGATAAAACAATCGACAGGTTTCACTGTGAGCTTGATGTATTCTTACCCTTTTGGTATATAACCAACAACATCAATGCCATATCTTGTCTTAAAGTCGAATGCATATGAAACTCCACATGCAATAACAGTCTGTGAAAGAAATGACAAATGATTATTCACAGCTATTTACTCTTTTAAATACAAAAGTCAGAGAGCATTTATTAACTGCAGGTGTCAACCTGTGACCGGTATCTCTCGCTGAAATCTTTTTCCGGCCCATAAATGAACATTACTCACTTTAATGAGTGTTATTCACCTGCTGAGTGCAGTCGTTACAGTGAAGAGCCAAAACCAGCGTAATAAATATCAGTGTTGTTGTTTGTGGAACCAACAAGCCTTCAAAGAGATGCAAAAATGTCAGGAGTCGTGCAGTGTTGCTCACCATGATGACCTCTATGGGGATCGGCACAGGCAGCTTGGATTTAAATCGCTCATTTATCTCCTTTACGATGAACACCACCACCATGATCACGATGGAGATCACCACATCACACACATTGGTGGAGGTGATCTTGTTAAAGATGATCTCCAAGGTCTGAAGAATGAAACCAGCAGATGAACAACCTGTTGGATGAACAGAGCAAGCTTCAAGCTGGCCTGTACTTACATATATGAGTGACAGAGGCCCGCTGATCCCTGGAACTTCCAGCCCCAACACAAACTTGAGCTGCGACACCAGAATGTGGATCGCAGCAGCTGTGGTGAAACCTGACACAAGTGTGTCGGAAAGGTACATGACAACGAAGCCCACCTGCAGAACGCCCATCGCAAGCTGCCAGAGACAGGAGTCACAAACAGATTCAGTCATTGAGGCTGAAAAACCCAACATGATAAACAAAATAGTGTATTATTAAACTGCGAGTTACCAGAAAAAGAAAAACGGTTTTTTGAATTTCTTTTAGGAATGAAAACCCTGTGACGTCCCTCTGTGTACGACTACATCAAGGTTAACAACAGCTGTTCATCTGAATGTGCTGCTTTGATTAGCAGACAGCAGCATATATGTCATGATCTGGTTTTCACATCCGTAACATAAATAGCTAAACACAGTAAAAGTACCTCTCTGTGTGATTAGTATTACAAAAATACCCTTAAAGTACCGATAAGAGTCCACGTGGGACCAATGAATGTTTACATTGTCAACTGCAGTCCTCTCAACAGTTATAAAAGCAACTGCCAGTTTTCTGTAAATCACATAATTGATGAAGTGATCTACTAAGCATCATACTTTACATATAACTTTCCCTAAAGCACAGCTGTCAGAGCACACAGCAGGAAACAGCGAGGGAGTGCGAGCCTCTGCCTGCTCACTCTCTGGGCAGTTTGCTTTCAAGAGAATAATGCTGTATTTTTCATTTATAACTGTAGTTTGTAGTGCAGTGAAAAATCTGATTTTGTGTAGCATGACAGATCCTGTCTTTGATTACACAATTGTTGCGCAGGAGTAACATGAATAACTTGAGTTTATTACATAACTACTTTCTAACTACTGTAACTGGGCTGCTTATTGTTCCTGCCATCACTTTCTCTAAAGACTTGAAAGAAAGGCGGACGTGAAATGTAAGAGTGAGATTCTAGGTCAAATATGACATGATCATATATCCTCATTGCTCTGTGACTCTCGCTGCAGGTAATAACTGCTCTTGTATGGAGCTCATCTTATCCCACCTCAGTCCAAAGCTAACAAACCCAAACGTAGTAAGTCCATCTATGAGCGCCTCTCATGCTCACTGACTGGGATTTAGGTTTGTTTCACCTATTCCAAAAAAAGAGCACAGCCTTCTTGGTGCGTCCAGCTAACCTTCGCCTTAAACGGATAAATGTGAGAGTACAGTCAATATTCTCATGACTTTTAAAATGTCAACCTACTTTTCAGTCCGTCAGTGTTTTCATGCTAACACTATTATGCTACATTTGCTGCTCAATAGTATTTTTTGATGGAAAGATGGAGCGAAGTGTGCTCCTTTGAAAGCCAGAGCTCACAAATGAAGTTGTGATGAACGGCTCTCAAGGAGCCTTATTAAGAAGGACGAAACACAACATCTGTTTTCTGTCAAGGACACAAAGCTTTTTGTTGTTTCCACATCACAAACGTATGTTTGAGATCCTACAGGTTTGTGTTTGATCCTCAGAAAGCATGCTTGTTGACAAGGTGACTCAGTGTCGACTAGAGCAACTTATTGGCTGTGGCGAGCCGATTCACCTGCATGACGCCGGCAAGGAAGGTGACAGAAGAGGCCACCAGCACTCTCTGCTCGTCTCTGGTCAGGCCTTCAAACCCCGTGATGTTGAACGCCGGCCCCTCGTCTGGGACCAGCCTGGTGACCGCCGAGCCAATCATCAGACAGAGCACTGGAAACGGACCTTCGGGGAGACAGGAGGATGGCAGATATACTTACACTCTAACATTTAGAGAGCAGCTACATAGAAATGGACGATGGCCTTACCCACTGAGATGTGTCTGGAGGTGCCGAGGAAAAAGTAGATGATAACAGGGAAGAAGGCGGAGAAGAGCCCATACCAGGGTGGCAGAGAGGCCAACAAACAGTAGGCCAGCCCTGCAAGACAGAAACACCAGTTGAGTAAATCTCTGGGCTCTCAATAAGTAAGTAAAGTACACAAAGGTTAAAGAACCCGTCCTCCTAATTTCTTTTTACATCTATACTGTTACGATGTCACCTCCACTCACCTGCTGCTGAGGAGCAGCCAATTAAAAGAAAGCTGCTAAAGGTTTCAAAGGGCTGCACCAACATGCAAATTGATCTATAAATTTAATGTTTTCCTTTTTCTGAACGTTTTAGATGATATTGTGTCTCCATTAAAATGAGCAAAATCATCAAGCGATGAAATGGTTATTTCCTCATTTCCAAGCTGCTGTTAAGCACACTCACTATCGTTTAAACAGCTCAGATAAGAGCGCAGAGGTTCTCACAGCTGTCTGTTATCACAGGTTATCACAGTTAGTCAGATAGGGCCCAAGTTGCACAGTCATTATTGTTATCATTACTTCACAGAGTTCAGAGGCTGTAACTTTCTGTGATACTCACCTTGCAGCACAGCCACCAGTCCAGTGCTGACACCGGACACGATGTCACCCAGCAGCCATTCTTTGAATCGGTACGCTTTCATCCAGCCGATGACTGGGAGAAGAGACAGAGCCGTGCTCTTGGCTCGTTTCGCGTCACATCTGAAACGATAATGAACCAAAACCAGAGTAACCACTTTTTACATTTATGCTTCACAAGATTATTTAAACTGATTAAAGTGTACAAACATCGATCAGTTTAAGTCCTGCGTTTGTTTGTTCTTTTTAAAGATATGAAAAATATATTCTGCACAGCAGGAGAAACGTCTTCAATGAGCTCCACCCTGCCCAATTACGACTTTTGAATTAGTTAATATCACAGAAATACTAATAACTATATAAAGTGAACACATTATTTTTATTTAGATCTGCGCTGTCTTAAGATAAATCCATCCACATAGTTACACCCACATTATCCTGTAGAAAGCACAGGCCTGCCAGCGTTTCACCAAAGCACCCGCTACATCTCATTTTTAACGTTTTAGACATCAGTGACAATCTTAATGTCAGACGAGTGCTGATCTGCGTCGCGGCTGGACTGGGACAAAAACATCGACCGTGACATATTTGGTCCGACTGGCCCGACGTGATCACCCAATAAACACATAATGTATTTCTATATAAAGGGAGAGAGAGACTGTCATGGATGCATCATGTACGGATGTAACTCTGTTTAAAACTCGTGCTGTCAACCAGAGGCTGCGAGGGCTGCGTGTTGCTGGTGCAGCAGCACCGACAGCTGACATGTCCGGTAATCTCACACATTCTGCTTTATCTATTTTTACTTAGTTTTTCTCTCTTTGCTTTTCTGCTCAACTTTCTCGCCTCTCGTGTGTGCGCACAGAGGGGAGGGCCCGGCTGCGGTAAGAGGCTCGATTAGCCAATCCGGTGTCGGTGATGAAACTGGACTAACGCTGCCTGTGCGTGTGCGTGTAGGGTCAAAATAATAAGAATCTGGATTTTTCAAAAATGTTCAGACTTGAAACTACAGTAAAATTGATATTGTGTACCTGTGTAGTCTAACGTCACGCTGAGTATCAAAGCATTAAAGCACCATTAATATAAAGATAGACAAACACAGCAAACAGCAGGATTAGGGCCACATTAAGAAAAAAGATTAGTGATCATTTCGAGTTTAAAGATGAAAATCTATTTTGAGATAAAATGGTGAAATGTGGTTGTTTCAAGACAAGCTGCCCTCCACCCTCGGCAAAATGTATACTGTAGACAGTATCACTGAGAGTGAAATCGCACGTCTCTGTTAGCACATGAACACTGTGTGGTGATGGCGCAGGAAAAAGCTCGGAAGGGAAAAACACACAAACTTGGAAGAAAACGAAACAGGTGACAGTGGACCGATGATAGCGGTGGTTACACCCTCGTGCAATAAAGAAGATGCATGTTGTAACACAAGACACGATAAGACAGCTGATCAAGTTCTCTCACAAGACATTTTGTAGATGTTAGAGGAGCTGCGAGTCTCCACATTCCCACCGTTTCCCTCAAAATACTATTTCATGTTTAATCTCAAAATGTTGACTTTAATCTAATAGAGATGAAGCGCCTTGAGGCGACTGTTGTTGCTGTGCTATACAAATACATTTGAATTGAATTCAATCTCAAAATTAAACTTAATACTTGTCTTACATAACACATAATGTTTTTGTATCAGGTAAAGTGTCTCGTCAGACCTTAATCACTATAAACGTAACCTGTGTAAACTGAGCCAAACAAGCTTGAACCTTTGTTGATGGAAATGAGAGCAGCTGCTGCTGAATCACCACAGTTCATCAAACCTTTGCAGAGTCGTCGTTTGGAACGTAGGTTTGCATCCAGTGATCACAGGAACCAAACAGAAAACACAGCAAACAGTCTGACATGTTGCTTACGTGAAATATTGCTTGATGTGGTCCAGCATAGTTTTGCGGTGCCTGTAGATCTTTTCATGGTCCTGAGCGAAGGACTCCTCCGAGTACAGCGGCCTGGTCACTACGTACTGCTGAGCTGCCGGGCGCATCATCATCTCCTTTGCTGCTTCCTCTCTGTGTGGCTCTGAGGTCCATTAATCACATCAGGTTAGCAAAAGGATCCCGTCCTTCCTTTGAACATCACTTATCAAAGCACATTAACAGAAAACAGCAAAGGTCCAGACCCCCAAATACAAGACAGAGCACATAAGGCAGGTCAGAGCGTGCGTCGTCCCAGAGGGTGAGATTGTCAGGTTGAAGAAACACCAGAGAAGTTTGGTTTGAGTGTTAGCAGTCCTCACTTCCCCACAGCTCCCTCTTTACTTTCCAACACGTACGTATATGCAGAGCAGCTCGTCCTACATACCTGAGAGCGTCCCAGTCTGTGTCGAAGCTTCCGCCATCTCTTCCTCCTGCTCCAGATCCTGGAAATCAACTGGGGTCTCAGACGCTCGTGCCACCAATAAATACCATCTCTCCCACTTATCACAACTGTAATTATTAACAGCAGTGACGATGATGTCATTCTTTCAAGTAGGATTACAAATGCTGGATGTCTGACGTACCCTTGACCTTTGTTCTCACTGATAACCTGCAACTTTTAGTAGCTCGAGGATGTGGACAGCACAAACAGGATAGGATAAAACTCAAGTAGCATGTTAGGAGGGGACACGGCTTTAAAGGTTGTTTGTGCCGTTGTGCACCTGGTGTGTGTGCTGCAGGAAGCAGGTTTGTCAGTATCTAAAAAGTTAAACCACGCCCACACTGTGGCATTAAAGTTAAACATGTTCACATGTGTGCAGCTTTAAGTCAGCAGGGATGGAGAGTCATTATAAACTGGGTTAGAAATTACAATGAAACCGTTTTTCTTCATGAATGTGTGCATGACCAACATGGCTCAGTCCAGTCTTTGTTATGCCACATCATGCTGAATGATCAGCCACAGTGCAGTGGTCAAAACCCTCTGAATTACAATCACTTTCCACTCTTTGGGCCTTATTTCTATCAGGAGACAAAACTGAAGAGTCGCCGTTGGTTGTTTAAGTTCACAACCAATAACCACATCGGTTGTGAACATTATAAATTCACATAACGGGTGCAAAGAGTTTTAAGGCGATATTTTAGAAAGTACGACACAGCTGATGTACATGAGTAAAAAACACCACAAAACCTTTCTGCACCTGTTTCTTGTTTTTCAGTCATTAAAGACGCTGAATATTCGTCCCACCACGTAGAAAGAAATCATTGCACTTCATGCTCCTGATTGGTGCATTTCAGCAGGACAATGTGAACTGGGCCTCACAGCAGAAGGGCCTGTGTGCTGATCTGAATCAGACTCATCAAATCAGTTCACAGATGTTTCCTGACTGCTGTTAAAAGAACGCTACACACTGGTAAACGTGGCCTTGTAACAACTTTTAAAGATGTTTTCCTTCCAGCAAATTCCAAATGACCCTGTGATCTTGTTAAAATGGGACATAAACATTCGACATGTCTTCCATTGTAAATAAAACGGGTTTATTTTTCATTTCCATTTCACACAGCATGTGAACGTCTGTGGAATCGGCGTTGTGGTTTGTTTTAATCGTCAAGTCAAGAAGGTTTGATTTCCTCACACATGCGTTCACGGTATTTCTCAAACTGTGCTAAGCAGTGATGTGTTCTGCTTGTTTCAAATGTCGTTGAATGTCCAGTCATTTATATCATAATTGTGCTGAAAGACAAGCTGTTTCTAATGATGATAAACTAGATTTGTAACTTGTGAAAGAAGAACGTGGTGGAAAAAGTCATAAATGGCCTGCCTGCTGCTTTATGTGCTCCTTATCTGTTGCTTATCACTCATAAGATAACAGCAGCGACAAATAAGGTGTAAATGTTGTGTCAGTCCGGTCTTTGTTGCAGACTCATAGTATTGTCCCACAATAAACAAACACCAGTGAATAAAACACTGTGTGCTTGATTTAGTGCTGCTGATAAAAGATGGAGACGATGTTCATGCAGAGAAAAGGCCTCTGTACTGATTGAAATACTATCATTTTATTTCCTTCATTTAAAAGTCGTATTGATGAGGCCTGACATGCTGCTCTGTGTACAGCTAATGAGCCCTTCTGACTGCAGCTGGCCTCTCTGATGATCTGATCAGGGTCTCTGCACTGAGCCACTGTCTTGTTTTAAACCAGAGGTGATCACGCTCCAGAGGCTGTCGTGTCTAAACTTTGGAGCAGCTTGCTGCAGCTTCAAAACTCATTTCCATGGTTCAGCTTCTCTTGAATCTTTTGCCCATCGGCCTTGTATGTGTGCAGGAGTGTGTAGTAATGAATGAAGGTTTGCATCTGCACATTTTTAAAATCCAAACTGTTAAACATTGTGTAAAAAAGTGCTACATGAATAGTTAATTTTACTACCACCCGAGACATCTCCAGTAGGACAAGATGATGTACCTGGAGCAGTAAAAGCAAAGAGTTTGGATACTGTAGTCGACGCGAGGTCTGTATCTGACAAGCCAAAAGCTGAACTGAGCGTTCTTTATCTCAGTTTCATTTTCTCTGGAAAGGGTTCAATCAAAATTAAACAAATAAGCCTGAAGATGTCGACATAACAATCTGGTGTGTGCTTGTAAAATCAGAGTCCTAGCACCTAATCTTCTAAGGTGCGTGAAAAACAGAAAACCTGAAAAGTTAGATATGTGCTGACACCAGTCCAATGTTTGGAACATGTCATGGTACGAATAAAGTCTTACTGTCAGGGCTGTGTGTGCGGGCAGGTGCAGATGTGGATCCAAATGCAGGACTCTGAGGGAAATGTGACTGAAAACCACAGCTTTTATTGCTGCCACGAAACAGAAACAGGAGCACACAGGCAGGATCTGAGGAAAACACAGGGCCAATATACACAGGGTGGTAATCAGGGAGTGAGCAACAGGAGGGAGACACAGCTGGGAGACACAGCTGGGAGAAACTGGACTAACGAGACAGGGGAGCAGCAGAGCTGAATCACATGAGACACAGACCTTCACAATAAAACAGGAAACAAGAAACCACTAAACAAGGACGCAGACAGAATATAACACATGAAACTCGAACTATAAAAACATGAGACACAACCAAGGAACAAATCCTTAAACGTGAATAAGCAGAAACCTGTAATAATGGTCAACAATGCATCCGAATAAGAATACAATCAACATTAAACCAAACACGAGAACTCAAAACACTGACCCAGAGCCGTGACTCTTATTGTCACATTTTAGTGAGCAGGTATCTCCTGTATGTTTCTGTCCAGTAGACTTTGAGTCCTGCAGTGTTTGGGCAACAGTGTCTGCTCTGACACTGCAAAGCCACAGGTTTGTTGTGGGACTTACTGCTAAACCTAATCAAGTACTGCTGGTGCTGTAAGTTAACCAGAGAGCTGAAATTACAAACATGAAACTAAAACAACAGGAAACTCGGCTCTCTTTCGTCACATTTTGTCAAAATGTGCATCGAAAGAGTCCAGAGTCGGGAAAAGTCCCAGTTTCTCAGTTTTAATAAACACTTTAAAGTGAGTAGAATAAAATACCTAATACTTACACGACACTTTCATTTCAGAAGGAACAGTGAGCCCTCCATCTTTGGTTTAGATTTGAGTATTAGGAGACGCAGACATACAGACACCTTTGTGCTTTCAGTTTGTCCTGGATTAATTAAATGCATTGTGGGAGCGCAGCGGCATTTTCGGGGTCTACGAGTCAAAACAAACACACTGTGTTGGAACGACGATTACAAGATGCTTAAAAGCAGCTCAAAAGAGAACGGACTGCATAGAGACCGATTTCGTTCAGAGGCGAAGCGGCGGTACTTGCAGAAAATAGCCTGCATTGGAAATGTGGACCCGTATGAAATACGGCCGTGGAGTAAAAACCCTGAAGACCAACCGCTATTGACGTAGCCTGACATATTCTCGTACCTTATCTGTGGAGTCAGCGCGTACAAGTCGTCATTCAAACAAAGGTAAGTCAGCTCGAGTACTGCGAGTGAAATGCGTTTGATTTCCATCCGAACATTCACATTAGTGCAGCATAAATTCATTCATGAGGGGAAATTACAGTGAGAACATGTGGAGGCTGTTAGAGGGATAACATAGTGAGTTCAGTGCATTGATGAGACACTGTCCTGAAGGATTTAGTTATTCTTTATGGTTAAAGAAATTGCAATGATTTATTAATGTTTATTATAAATAATTCTAATTATACATCTTGCGTCAATATTTGTATCTTGAGTCACTAAAAATACATTTTATTTTAGTTTTATACATTGATTAATGACCTGCAGAATCTCCTTATCATATTAAGTGGTTCATAATTGTCACTTTATGCTTTCTCCATCTCTACAGTGATGGCATCCTTGCATTACATACTTTAGGTTCATTTTCTGCAGGCAGGTTTCTGACAGAGAACAGGCAGGTTTACACTATAACCTGCAGCGTTCTATAGATGGACACATAAAGAAATGAAAAATGACATGTATGTGCTAACTTTCTAAACACTTTGTTACATTTATGATAAAGTAGATTAAACACATTTGTGTCGGCCTTGGCTCATAGTTCTTGTCTTTAAATGAACTTTGTCTGTGTGTGTTTCAGGTGCTGCACTCTCAAAGACTGAATGAACCAGCATTGCAGCCATGGGTCACTGTGAGCATCACAGGGAAGGTTGAAGCCGCCCGCTGCACCTGCAAGGCCGGAGTCGCGGAGACCTGGACCCACGTCACTGCTCTTCTGTTTAATGTAGAAGCAACAGTGTTGATCCGTGGCACAAGGACTGTTACAGATGAACCTGCATACTGGGTTTTGCTGGGTAATGTGACCAAGATACAGCCAGAGGTTGGCCATAAGATAGACTTCTCCTCTTCAGCTGCCCAAAAAAGGCTCTTGATCAAAACATTCACAGACCATCTGTAGTGACAGGTAAAAGGAGCCGTCCTCAAAAAAGAAAAACCCCACCTGCTGCTGTGGAGGAGTCGTCACTGCTATAATGCCATCATGTTTTATCTAGGGGTCTAGATTTATGCCTGTAGTGCACTGCCGTGTAAATAATTTGCATTTACTGAATATGTACTGACTGAGTCCCGCTGTTCAAAAGTTGAATAAAGAAACAAAGTAATTTTTGCCTCTTTTTTTAAAATTAAAACCACTTCATAGAACATCACATCAGTTACAATGATGATGTCATTTATAGTTTACAAATGACAAAATGTTTACACAAAATCATGACAGTGTTTACATGATATCACCCACTACTAACATTACTTTATTTACTGTGTCTTTTGAAAAAATACAGCTATTTATACAGCAAAAGACTAAAGAATATTTAACAGGAGCAGGTTTCATTTTCCCTGGTTTTATTATCACACTGTTCACCAAACGCAGCAAACCTTCACCATCTTATCCAGAAGGGTCACCTCTTCACCCTCACATGGAAGAAGTAATCTGATTGGCATGGTGGTATGTTTGAAGCAGGTCCCTCGTGTAGCGCTGGAACTCAGTCACGATGTTTCATCCATTTCATCGGCTGGTTTGCTGCAATAATGCCAAATAATTAGCAACTCTATAAATAGAAGGTAGTTCTGCAAAATCACTCAGTAGGATGTTTGTTCTAATTTGCTATGAGCTCAGAGCGCATAGCAAATAAAACTAAAAGGCTATAAAGATATGAACATATTTAGAACTTACCGGAATGAAAATGTCCGGAGCACCAACAGATATTTGGAGATGGAAGAGAACTGCACTTCAGCTCGTCTCACAGCTGCTATCCAGGCTGGACACCTTCGTTTGGTAACATCGATACACGAGCTGCCTCGTGTTGCTTCCAGGTTGGGGAAGAATGAAAAGACAAACCCTTTTCGAGCTTATTCTCTTGCCGGTCGTGCGATCGAACATTGCAGCCGACCACACAGCAAGAACGAACCATGGCTGTTGTGTGTGCCTTCGCTCCTTTTTCGCTTGCGCTTTGTTTCGACCCCCAAAATGGCGGATCGGGCCAAAATCATGGGACTAAAGTCATCTCACTGTGGTAATGTAAATATAATATGGCCAATATTATATGTATTGTCAGATTATTATGATATATATATATATATATATATATTACAGCAGTGAGCTTGAACTCTGGGTCAGAGATTCAAGTTGCAGTTATTTATATTTCCTATCACCTTAAATCTTCACTCAAAGACAAGTATCTGTGACAGTGTATCTACAGATGTATTATACATAAGAGACAAATATTGTTTGTTTAATATGTTAGAGTTATTACATTTGGCTCAATGCTTACATATATGAGTACATGATGACAATAATCACGACCCCACAGAGCGGGACATTCGCTTCAGCCGAAAATCTTAGAGGCGACCCAGAAAGCTGCAGGAAGAGCAATGACACATCCGGCAGCAGTTAAACCTACTTTAAGTAGGTTTAGACCCCACGAACCAGGGGATTCTCTTTCTGTTGTCTCTTGTTCATGTACCGCTGGGCGCTGAAGATTTTCCACGGTTTGTCTGAGTTCTGCCATCTCTTGCCTCAATTGTGCGTTTCCTTGCCCGAGTTGTGTGTTTTCTTGATAGAGTTGTATGTAGTTTTCACTGAGTTGTGCGTTTGCTTGACTGAGTTGTGTGTTTTCTCCACTGACTTGTCCGATATATTGACTGAATTCTATGAACGTTTCACTGAGTTGTATGTGTTCTTCCCTGAGTTCCTCTGTCGTACGCTGCAGTGGGTCTAACTGATCACCGTTTCCCTGTGACATTTCTTTAAAGGTTTAAAGCTCAAAAGTGTCAAAAAAGTTAAATCTCTGAATGATTTAAATGCAAAGGTCAGCTTTGTCTAAACTGTTAAAGGACCTCCTCTATTTAAGGACTTAGTGAGTGTAGCAGAGAATGTGATGTCGCCGTGACGTCACAATGACCGTTCATTGATCTGAGCATGCTCAGAATGATCCACAGCGCTCCTTTGATCCTTTGATCTTCTCG
The DNA here is from genome assembly GCF_057382095.1 of Aulonocara sp. 'chitande type north' Nkhata Bay. Classification (NCBI taxonomy): domain Eukaryota; kingdom Metazoa; phylum Chordata; class Actinopteri; order Cichliformes; family Cichlidae; genus Aulonocara; species Aulonocara sp. 'chitande type north' Nkhata Bay. The sequence continues at coordinate 972,884 of NC_141360.1, read as the reverse complement.
AACGATCATTGTGACGTCACGGTGACATCACAATGAACACACATGCATCAACATTACAATGAGCGGGTGGAGGGAGGTTTGGAGTCTTCTCTCACACCCGTTCTCTGCGACCTGCTGGAGCAGGGGGGCTAGGACTAGGAGGAGGAGTTGGCCGTCCGACTGCGGTCTGGAGTGTGGAGCCTTCCTGCTGCTGCGGAGTCGGGGCGATCTGCCTCCCCCCACCGCAGGGAAAAGGGAAACACCACCTGGGTCTGGGTGCAGTTCCCCCCTCCAGGGGCGGGGGCACCTAGACCCGGTTTCTAGAGTACGCTTGGGGAGTGTGATCGTGTGTACAACGTCTCTTTATGTCTGTCTCCACGTTGGTTGAGTGTGGAGTAAGTGCATATGAGAGCATGAGGGTGGGAATGGATGTTTGTATCTGTGTGTGCCTGTATGTCTGTGTCTATATGTCAGGTTGGGTGTCAGGCGCCACCTCTCTGGGGACATCTCAGGCCCTCCAAGGTTTGGAGGCCTATCTCCACCCACCACCACTTCCCCTGCCGGTGGCGGACCCCCTCAGACATCGGTGCGTTGGTGGTTCTTTGTGTCTGGGGGTGGGCGTCCGGGTACACACCGGCTCACTCCTTGGCGGCCGCTTATCGGGGCCTGGAGCCTGGGGCTCGCTCGGGCCACTTCGGAGGTGGGGTGCCCCCGGCCTCTTGGCCTGGGGCTCGGTCACTCAGGCGCAGCTGGCTGCCGGCGGAGCTCACGGGCGCGTCACTGCAACTCCCCTGGCTTCTGCTCCGCGGCTGCTGAGTGAGCCCTCATCTGGGACTCTCCTCAGCTCTTTCCGGGACAGTGGCGCGGCTGCCCCTCTGTTGGTCTTCCTTGGTCTTTTGTGTTCTGGGGGCCTCTGGATTTCTGGAGTTTTGATCTCCTCCACACCTGCTTCACGCCCTGGAGGACGGGGCTGTGGCCCCCCCACACCCTCTAGCAGATTATTACATGAAGGAACCTTTTAAAAAACAAAAAACAAGCACGTCCATGCTCACAGGTGTACACACGGGCAATCACACCCACAAACTACACCCTTTTTGGCTCCTACCTCAAAGCACACTATGTTCTGTTGATCTTATGTGCTGCACAATAATGTTTAATATTTAGTATTTACTGTCATATTCCCATATATCATTGTGATGTTGTTTATTCTATTACTCTTGTTCTCTTCTGCTTGCTTTCTTTTTTCTTTCTCAGCAGGTGATCCAGGTGATTGATATATGCATTTTTTTTCTCTGCCCGTTCTGTTGGTTTTTGTCTTTTGCCCTTCTCCCCCGTCCCTCTTCTCAGCTGTTTCTCTTTCCCTCTTTCTTTCTCCCCTTCTTTCCCCCAGTCAAGTCTGTCCCGTATTCATTAAGTGAAAATAAAATAAACAATAAAAGGTGAATCAAATGGACCATTACGGCAAGGCTGGGATGGTCAGTTTGGTAAAGTAAATCCGTTGGGCATCTTTCTTTGGCTTTAGACAACAATTCTGATGCAAAAGAGCCAAACGGGACAGGCCAAAAAAAAAAAAAAAAAAAAAGAAGATCAAAGGATCATCGTGATGTCACAGGGACATCACATTCTCTGCCACACCCACCAAGTCTATAAATAGAGGAGGTCGTTTAACAGTTTACATCAGAAAGAGCCAGTTGTTTTAGACAAAGCTGACCTTAGACAAAGCTGACCTTTGCATTTAAATCATTCAGAGATTTAACTTTTTTGAGCTTTAAACCTCCAAAGAAATGTCACAGGGAACGTCGAATAATCCATCTGGAAGCAGAGATCAGTCAGACCCAGTGCAGCGTACGGCAGTTGAAATTCTACAAATTGTTGTTAGTCAAAACTTAGACATCGCTGCATTAAACACACGCCTCACGGAAGAAAACAGACATCACAGGCAAGAGATCATTCAAATCAATCAAGAAAACGCACAAGTCAATCGAGAAAACATAGAACTTGGGCAAGTGATCACACGCCTCACGGAAGAAAACAGACATCACAGGCAAGAGATCATTCAACTCAATAGAGACAACGCACAAGTCAATCGAGAATACATGGAACTTGGGCAAGTGATCACACGCCTCAGGCAACAGAACGAAGAACTGAGGCAAGAGAGAAGACGACTCTGTGAAGAGATCAGACAACTCAGGGAAAGGAACGAAGAACTCACAAATGTCGGAGGGTTCATTGTTCTTTCTGCAGCTGCTTTCTGGGTCGCCTCTAAGATTTTCGGCTGAAGCGAATGTCCCGCTCTGTGGGGTCATGATTATTGTCATGACCCCACAGATCGGGGATGGCTTGCGTGTGCTTGCATGCACACGTCCCATCGACAATTGTGGACTGTGGTCCACATCTACAATTACAGCTGTAATTGTGGATGTGGACCAGTTACCCTTTAAAAACAGTAATGATGTTTTCCAGCCACAGTCCACCTTCATCCTGGCGTTGTTCCCGCTGGTGCAGGGTCCGCTCCTCAGCAAAGGTTTCTCCGTTTGGTTCTGTCCAAGGCGTCCTCAGGTGACGCGTTGATGGTCTTAATGTCTTCCTTGATTTTGTCCATCCACCGTTTTTTCGGTCTGCCTCGAGGCTGGCGCCGTCTGGGTCGATCCTTAATAGTCGTTTTTGCTGAGTTCTCATCGCTTCGAATCACGTGTCCATACCACCTCAGGCGGGATTCGAGCATCTTTTAAACTTGAGCCACAGTCCACCGACCTGTCATAAATACGCTGTGCTCTCCTTTATGTTTGATTTTATTTTGCCCCTCACCTCCCAACCAGTCATGGCAGAAGACCGCCCCTCCCTGAGCCTGCCAGAGGTTTCTTCCTGTTAAGCGCTTTTACTTGTCCTTAATGGGGAGAAGCATAACATCTTTAGCTAGCAGGTAGAACTGGGTTAATTTACTGTCATTGTCTTTGGCAAAAATAATTAAAAGTTAATTACTAAACTCTTACTGCCTATATTCTACTCAATAAAGTTCATCTTTTCTTATTCTGTTTTCATTCCTCCATTCTCTCTCTACAGTTTTTGAATTTACATACTGTAACGTACACGGCAGTTTTTTTCTGTACTTCTGCAACCTTTTCTTAGGTTTTCCTATAAGGTATTTGTAATTAATTAACATGAAATTTCCCCTTGTGGGACTAATAAAGGTACCTTATCTTTAAAAAAATTATTCTTTATTTGGCTTTACTGGATTCCCACTCAGGTAACTCGGCCATTATGCACTACCCAGTAAACAAAATGGCTGAACAGTATCTTAAATGTTTGAACATGAGCTAGTCATGCCATGTCACGTAATATTCATGTGCAGTGTAACAAGCTCACCTTATAGGGGTGTAAAGCATGAGGCGTATGAGGTGATTGTTTAAATTACAGCAGTAGATGCCTGCAGCTGAAACGGTTTTCTGATCTGAACCTGACCCTACTGGTCACGTTTACGGTAATGTTACCAGATATGCCTTGTACTATAGGAAAACGGTGGTGGATCAGTGTGCAAAAAGCCCCCAAAAGAAACACACAGCTTCTTTAGCTCAAACACTGTCTGATCTCTCTCTTAGATACTGTGCTGTTCCATCTAGTTATTGGTTACTGAGAAATGTTTGGTTATTAATTTCTTAAGACAGTGCAGCTGTTCAGTGAGTAGGAAAATGCAAAACATGTTACTATAGCTGAATGCTGTGTAAAATACTAGTAATAAATCGAACTCCCATTTATGGCTTTTACTACTGTGGGGCTAAATAAAAAATTACAGACATAATGAAATCTGCTACAATTACAAAGCTTAAGTTTCAAACAATTGTTATTTATTAAGCATTTGTTTTGCTCTTTTTAAAATTCTTTTTGCTAATAATGGACTCAATTTTATTATCAAGTTCAAAGATCTATTAAACTTTTAAATCATTAAATCCAGGAAATTAAATGCTCGTAAATGTACGAGACCCTCTTTATTTCGTGCTAACAATGAAGGTTTCATAGAAGATTCCATAGGAACTGCTTGGGGTCATTTTCGACCCCACTTGTGGAAGAGTGGGATAGTGATACAAAAACTGCTTTTTTTTTTAATTAATGAAAAAATAAATAAAAATAGAAATGGCTTCATGTTACAAACATATTTTATGAGGAGTACCTGGAATATGAATATATTACAACTTTTCATTTTAAATATTTTGAAGAAAAACAACCCGTGGGGTCATTTTTGACAAGAAAGATCGTGATGACACTCAGGCTGTAGGAGAGGGAATGGGGTCTTTCAAGCAGTCACACTTCAACTGTGTAACTCCCTTGTGGTGCATTGACACTATTGAAACTTTTCAAAAGCAGTCTAATGTTAGAAGAGCTTTTAGGTAAACTGTTTCTGTTGTTATTATTATTATTCTTATCATCATTATTATATATTTTATTAATTATATTTTATTATGATGTTGATTCGGGTGACAATTATTTGACAAATATTATATATTAATTTTCTAAACATATTAACCATCCCTATGCTTAAAAAAAACTCTTAAAAATAATTTTTTTCTTTTAAACGTGTGTATTGTTTGACTTTTAAAATGTTTGTATCAGGTGTAAAATTACTTTTTAAATAAAGTTTTTAATGTGAGCAGCTCCTATTTGCTCGTTTAAAAAGAGGGAGGAGCAGATTGCACCGCCTAGCGTCTAGTCTTCGCGGTCTTTCGTCAGTTGCGGCCTTTTCTCTCCCTGGTGTTTGAGAACGTGGAGGACAAAAGGATACCAAAGAATCGAAAACTATGACAAAGCTAAATACTGAAAGTTTGATAATTTTTCATCAATGATTATTTTAGTAACTTTCTATAGTTGCCCTAAACGGTATAAATGGTAAATGGCCTGTATTTGTATAGCGCTTTTACTTGTCCTTAGTGGGGAGAAGCATAACATCTTTAGCTAGCAGGTAGAACTGGGTTAATTTACTGTCATTGTCTTTGGCAAAAATAATTAAAAGTTAATTACTAAACTCTTACTGCCTATATTCTACTCAATAAAGTTCATCTTTTCTTATTCTGTTTTCATTCCTCCATTCTCTCTCTACAGTTTTTGAATTTACATACTGTAACGTACACGGCAGTTTTTTTCTGTACTTCTGCAACCTTTTCTTAGGTTTTCCTATAAGGTATTTGTAATTAATTAACATGAAATTTCCCCTTGTGGGACTATTAAAGATACCTTATCTTTAAAAAAATTATTCTTTATTTGGCTTTACTGGATTCCCACTCAGGTAACTCGGCCATTATGCACTACCCAGTAAACAAAATGGCTGAACAGTATCTTAAATGTTTGAACATGAGCTAGTCATGCCATGTCACGTAATATTCATGTGCAGTGTAACAAGCTCACCTTATAGGGGTGTAAAGCATGAGGCGTATGAGGTGATTGTTTAAATTACAGCAGTAGATGCCTGCAGCTGAAACGGTTTTCTGATCTGAACCTGACCCTACTGGTCACGTTTACGGTAATGTTACCAGATATGCCTTGTACTATAGGAAAACGGTGGTGGATCAGTGTGCAAAAAGCCCCCAAAAGAAACACAGCTTCTTTAGCTCAAACACTGTCTGATCTCTCTCTTAGATACTGTGCTGTTCCATCTAGTTATTGGTTACTGAGAAATGTTTGGTTATTAATTTCTTAAGACAGTGCAGCTGTTCAGTGAGTAGGAAAATGCAAAACATGTTACTATAGCTGAATGCTGTGTAAAATACTAGTAATAAATCGAACTCCCATTTATGGCTTTTACTACTGTGGGGCTAAATAAAAAATTACAGACATAATGAAATCTGCTACAATTACAAAGCTTAAGTTTCAAACAATTGTTATTTATTAAGCATTTGTTTTGCTCTTTTTAAAATTCTTTTTGCTAATAATGGACTCAATTTTATTATCAAGTTCAAAGACCTATTAAACTTTTAAATCATTAAATCCAGGAAATTAAATGCTCGAAATGTACGAGACCCTCTTTATTTCGTGCTAACAATGAAGGTTTCATAGAAGATTCCATAGGAACTGCTTGGGGTCATTTTCGACCCCACTTGTGGAAGAGTGAGGTAGTGATACAAAAACTGCATTTTTTTTTTAATTAATGAAAAAATAAATAAAAATAGAAATGGCTTCATGTTACAAACATATTTTTTGAGGAGTACCTGGAATATGAATATATTACAACTTTTCATTTTAAAGATTTTGAAGAAAAACAACCCGTGGGGTCATTTATGACTCCACGTGTGCATCTAAGGGTTAAAAGGAAAAAGCTGAAAATTTAAATAGTTAAAAGTTGAAATGTAAATAGTTGGTTTTTGTATTATATGATTTATTTATTAGATTTTATGTGGAGTGAATAAATAAAAGTTTATTTATGGTGCCTGCTAGAGACAAAGCACGTAAAAATTCCAAAACACGTAAAAACTCCATAGCACGTACAAAGGCTGTGTAATTTTTAAAAGTTTACGCACTTTGGAGTGCAGTTACGTAAAGTCACAGTTGTTGTACAAAATAAATGTGAAAAATGTTGTTTTGTGTACCCTCGTGATTTTTGAAATGGTTTTATTTACAAACTTGTTTTTGTTTGCGGTCAGCTTTAATATATTTGGTGTCGTATTGGCCGTCTGATAAATTGATTTTGTGACTGTTTTGCTACATTGGGCCCACCCAGTGCCAGAAATTAGCCAATTCAAACTAGAAGTAAGATGCAACTACAGAACCCACTGATAATGCATTTCCAACTTTTTAGCTCATGTTGTACCCACAAAAAACTTGAAAGATGGGGCCCGGGTGGATTTCTATGTACTTTGCCTAGTTGGGGCCCATTTAGTTCCCAGATTTTACCAACATAACACCTATAAGGTGTCGGGATGAAATATTATTTTATATTCATAATCTATGTTACTATTCATAATCAGTATTATTACTGTGGCATCACTTATGATTCATCATTATTACTATTTCATTGACACATTTATTGAAACCGATGATGTTATATTAAAGTCTGTATTTCAGGTGTTGGTATAACTACACTATAATCTTATATACACATATATATTGCTTTTTGTGCTGAGTAAAGGGTTGAAGTTAATTAAGATAAGATAAGATAACCTTTATTAGTCCCACACGTGGGAAATTTGTTTTGTCACAGCAGGAAGTGGACAGTGCAAAAGTTATGACGCAAAAATTAGAATACAATAAGAATAAATACAGTACACAGCTGTACAGAATAGAATAAAATAATATACTATATACAGTAGAATAAAATAGAATAAAAATATACAATAAGATAAAAATAGAATACAAATGCTATATACAACTGAGTAAAAATACAACGATGACAGAAAGGATTATTGCACTTAGTATTATTGCACATGTGTGGATGTGTGTGCTTGATCAGTTAAAGTCTTTGTTGTGGAGTCTGACAGCAGTGGGGAGGAAAGACCTGCGAAATCTCTCCGTCCCACACCGTGGGTGCCGCAGTCTCCCACTGAAGGAGCTGCTCAGTGCTGTCACAGTCTGCTGCATGGGGTGGGAGATGTTGTCCATCAGGGATGACAGCTTAGCCGCCGTTCTCCTGTCACTCACCACCTCCACTGGGTCCAGAGGGCATCCTAGAACAGAGCTGGCCCTTCGGATCAGCCTGTTCAGTCTCTTCCTGTCCCCAGCAGAGATGCTGCCGCCCCAGCAGACCACACCATAAAAGATAGCAGAAGCCACAACAGAGTCATAGAAGGTCTTCAGGAGTGGGCCCTCCACCCCAAACGACCTGAGTCTCCGCAGCAGGTACAGCCTGCTCTAAGGGTTTGAAGCTACAGTCGGCGCGAGTCCGACTGATCAATGGAGCAAAGTTCAAGCTGGAAGGATTGCTTATATATATACAATTTAACACATATTTTACATGATTGTTTAAGAAAGGAAATAAAGGCCGTGTGCCCTGTGCTATGGATGTTTGCCTGGTAACAAATGTGGATGATGATAATAATGATAATAATCATGACCCCACAGAGCGGGACATTCTCTTCAGCCAAAAATCTTAGAGGCCAACCAGAAAGCAGCTGTAGAGAACAATGAACCCTCCGACATTTGTGAGTTCTTCGTTCCTTTCCCTGAGTCGTCTGATCTCTTCACAGAGTCGTCTGCTCTCTTGCCTGAGTTCTTTGTTCTGTTGCCTGAGTCGTGTGATCACTTGCCCAAGTTCCATGTATTCTCGATTGACTTGTGCGTTGTCTCGATTGCCTGTGATGTCTGTTTTCTTCCCTGAGGCGTGTGTTAAATGCAGCGATGTCTAAGTTTTGACTAACAACAATATGTAGAATTTCAACTGCCGTACGCTGCACTGGGTCTGACTGAGTGAGTTCTCTTGATGTAGTTGTATGATTTCTTGCCTGAGTTGTATGATTTCTTCACTGGGTTGTATGGGCTCTTGCCTGGGTTGTGTATTCTCTCGCTGGAGTTGTGTGTTTTCATGCATGAGTTTTTTGTTTTCTTTCCTGAGTTTTGCGTTATATTCAAGGAGTTCTCTGTGTAGTCTCCTAAGTACTATGTAGAGATTCAACTGTTGGCTGCACTGGGTCTGACTGATCTCTGCTTCCAGATGGATTATTCGACGTTCCCTGTGACATTTCTTTGGAGGTTTAAAGCTCAAAAAAGTTAAATTTCTGAATGATTTAAATGCAAAGGTCAGCTTTGTCTTTCATAGTGTGTACCTTGAAGGCCCTGAGTACTTTCTCCCACACTGGAAACACTGGGATGATAACATTATTTGAACATTACCTAATAAGACTGATTCAGGACATAAATAACTACAACTTGAATCTCTGACCCAGAGTTCAAGCTCACTGCTGTAATATATCCTGTAATATATATATATATATATCATAATAATCTGACAATAACTTTAATATTGGCCATATTATATTTACATTGCCACAGTGAGATGACTTTAGTCTCATAAACAACATCAGCTAATTGTTATTTACTAACTAATCTTAAATGACTGTTCAGCACAGAAATGAAGCCCAACAATCATGTTTACAGTCCTTTGGTCTCAGATGAACAAAATATGTTCTCCTTCATTTCTGTCACACAAAGCCGTATGACACGTTTCTCACGGTTAGTATCATGGTTGCTAGGCAACCTGAACAGCGCGACGAAGGCTAGACCGTCCCATTTCACAAGCCTCTCACTTTCGCACTTCTCGTACTTATAGTATGCGCCGTACGTAGTACGCGTGCGGTCGCTGGATTGGGACACAGCCTGGGCCTGCCAGAGTCAGAAATGAGGATAAAACAGGAAGTTTGACAGCAGTGAGTTCCTGCAGCGACCTCTCGTTTCTCTCCTCAGTGCTGCATGTTCATGAGCTTTAAATATGTCATGTCCAAAATGAGCAAATTTTTGGACATGACCATAATATGTGTGAATGGGTTCCTAAGTGAGGACCACAATTTCGCCAACAAGTGTCAGGAGTTGTTGGGTTCGATTTAGCAATTATCTCGGGGGTTCTAAAATATCCTCCTGAGACCCAGGAAAAAAAAAGTATTTTGATTTTGATTTTTTTAATATAAATCAAGTATTGGCTTGGTAAAAAACACATTGCAAAAACAATTTTGTTTTTAACAGATTTTATTTAAATTTTACAACATGTGCACTGCAGTGCACAAGGGGAGTTCATTGATCACGAATGTGAAACTAACAAAATTCAAGAGCTGATTAAAAAAATTGTTTGTAAAGCATTCCTGCGTTAAGCTTAACAACTGATATATGGAGTGACTGCCTCTTCTTGCTGCTTCTTCAATCATGAAACTGATCAATGATCAGCTGATCGGCTTTTCTGTCGCGAGTCCGTCTCTCTTGTTTGTTTTTGGCCCACTTTGCACCAGAAAGAGGAAACCAGCGGCTGAACAACAGCAGCACGTTTAAGCTTGATCAGCTGTTGTTAGAATTTATTTAATATTACTTTCTACTCGAGGATCTTTTTCTACAGCTGACGGCTGGTAACTGTGCAGGGGCGGATCTAGCAAAGTTTAGCCAGGGGGGCCGATAGGGCATTAACAGGGGAAAAGGGGGCACAAAGACATACTTTTCTTTCTTATTCTCATTTAAAATGTCGAGCTTTTAATAAATAATTATCTGACACCCAAAGTTTTAATTTGATGTAAAATGAATAGAAGTCCATTACTGTATATAGTGACTATTAAGTCTAATATACCCTAGTAAGCTATAGTACTTTTTCCTTTGGGAAGGTACCATCTGTGCAGTCTGCAATTTTGTTGAAGAAAGATGTTGAATCTATTTAATATTTTAATATATTGAAAAATAATTTATTTCTGTGCATTTTTTTTCACACTGCATCAAATTAAGGTTGATTACGTCGATTAAGCATCATGAGGTGGAGCGTGAGGGGTGGTTCCCTATTTTTTATTTATTTATTTTTGTTGTTGCTAGGAGTTGGAACCCTATTAGTTAGGTTGCTTAATATTTACGCTAAGTACTCTTTAAAATACCAGAATAGGGAGGATGGTGTAGGTTTAAGTTTATTAGATTGATCAGTATTGCTGAACTATGAAATTTTTTTTTTGCATACAGGTATAACAGAATAGCTTTAGTGTAGTTGTTGTTTTAAACTTGAGCATGAACTTATACAAAATGCAGCAAGATATTTAAAAAACAGTTTTGTTGATTAAAACACACTATATCGGATTCATATCGGTATCGGCAGATATCCAAATTTATGATATCAGTATCGGACATAAAAAAGTGGTATCGTGCCATCTCTAATAAAAACATCACAAAACAGTAGATCATGGGTCAACTTAGAAGTCACTGACATTTCACTGGCTGTAGGCCATTCGTCTAGGAAAAACTGATTGCACTGGGTTTTTTTAAATTTATTTCACAAACGTCCATTCATTTATGATATCTAAGAAAGCACTATGATTTTTTGGATACACAGAGGAACATTTGGCACTTCACACATCTCACATATGTTTTACTGTTGCACCCAAGCATTCTGCACCTGAAAGGCCTTGGGCTGTTAACCATTTCAGGCAAGTGGAGTGCACCATATTTTCTTACACTCTCATCTGGTTGGGGCTTCCTTTTCTTGATTTCTGGAGAGAACTCTTCCTCACTGGTATTATTTAGGTCTTGTTCCCATGTTTGTCCCTTGTTTATCAGTTCTTCAGCCAAGAGGAGCTTGAACTCCAGGTACTGTGTATTCTTTTCAGCTTGTTGCATGGCCTCGCTGTCTTGTCGATAATGAAACCATCAGTTGGTGATGGCTAGATCAATGAAATGAAGTATGGTGCGAACAGTCCACTTCTTGGTCCGGCTAGATATTCTGGAGAAGCTGAGCATGCGTGTCAAAGATTTTGGAAAAAATAGCTGCAGAACAACTTATAAACTTTTTGGAAAAGAACAATGTTCTGGACATTTTCCAGTCTGGTTTCCGCAAATTGCACTCCACTGAAACCGCTTTGCTTAAAGTGTCTAGTGACATTCTGATGGCAGCAGACTCTGGAGAGTACACTGTTCTGGTTATGTTGGATCTCAGCTCTGCTTTTGATACTGTTGATCACAGCATCATGATAAATAGGCTGAAGGACTTGTTTGGGATTACTGGCGTTGTTTTAAAATGGTTTATGTCGTATCTATCTGAGAGATCCTTTACTGTCTGTATAAATCATGTGCTGTCGGAAACATCAGTTCTGTCTTCTGGGGTACCTCAAGGATCTGTTTTAGGTCCTATTCTCTTTTTGCTGTATATCCTCCCTCTAGGCCACATTATCAGACGTTACAATAACATTTCTTATCATCTCTATGCTGATGACATTCAGTTGTACTGTTCTTTCAAAGCTTCTGAGTTGTATAAATTGTCTTGTTTAAATAATTGTCTGTCAGAAATCAAACAATGGTTAAATGACAATTTCCTTCAGTTAAATGCAGATAAAACAGAAACTTTGATTATTGCACCTGATCACATGCTCTCAGAAATTAGGCAGCATATCAGTTTTTTAGACCCTTCATTTCAGTCGAGTCTCAGAAACTTAGGTGTTATATTTGACAGTTCGATGTCTCTTGAGAAACACTCTAAACAACTTGTCCGGAACTGTTTTTATCATCTAAGAAACATTTCTAAACTCAGGCTACTGGTGTCAAAGGCAGAACTTGAGATGATTATTCATGCTTTTATCTCTTCTCGTTTGGATTATTGTAACGGTCTTTTTACGTGTCTTAACAAACCAGCTCTGGATCGCCTTCAGTCTGTTCAGAATGCAGCGGCAAGACTTTTAACTGGTACAAACAAGAGGTCACACATTACTCCAGTTTTGGCTTCTCTTCATTGGTTGCCTGTAAATTTTAGGGTTCATTTTAAAATTTTAGTTGTAACTTTTAGAGCTCTGCATGGTGAAGCTCCCCAGTATATCTCTGACCTGTTGAAACCTCATGCTTCATCCCGAGCACTTAGGTCTTCAGGTCAGAGGCTACTGGTGGTCCCACGTACTAGATTTAAAACACGTGGGGATCGGGCTTTTCAGGCACTGGCACCTAGGCTGTGGAACTCTCTGCCGTTGTCTTTACGCTGTCTAGACTCTACTGACTCCTTTAAAAAGCAGCTGAAGACATTTTTATACAAACGGGCTTTTAACTAATTTAATTAATTTTAACTTGTATGTCTGATCTTACTGTAAAGCACTTTGTGATTTTTATCTGTGAAATGTGCTATATAAATAAATTTTACTTACTTACTTACTTACATGCCATCACATAGGTCATCCCCTCCCATGTTGATATTATATTCTGCAACCACTGCAGGTCTTGGGACTTGGATTTGTCTCTGTTCTTTCTTTGACCATCTGGAACAGGTATCCTGGGGCTCAATTCCATGAGCAGTTGATGCCATGACAACAGGCTTGTTGTCCATCCACTTGGTGACTGCTATTTCATCAGGTCTCCGTACAATCATTTCTGACGAACCTCTTGGTTTTGAGCTCAGGATGTTGTCAGCCGTGAAGTGGCACTCTTTTGGGATTCGATTCTTTTGAATTGTTCCTGTACCTAGAAGGCCCCTTTCTTTAAGAGCATCCAGAAGACTGATGGTGGTAAAATACCGGTCAAAGTAGACTAGTGATTCTCTAGGAAGTGTCTCTGTTAAACGCAGGACTGCATTTCCACTTATTCCCATCTGTTGGACTTGAGTGAAGGTGTTCTTTCCCATGTAGGTTTCAAAATCAAGCACTAAACCACCTGGACTTGCAAGAACAAACACTTTTAATCCTGTTGGATTTGGCTTCCCAGGTACAAACTGACGAACTGGACAACGGCCAGTGAATGGAACGATCTGTTCATCAATACAGACCTTGGTTGGCCTGGGCAGATTGAGGCAACCTTGGAGGACCCTCTTTAGAACTGGTCTGACTTTCCACAGGGGATCCTTTTTCTTTTCGCTTTCTGGCACACTGAGATCGTCAACCACTTTCAGCGAGGACCTGATCTTGTAGAAACGATCACGTGTCATGGAATCAGCTATAATTGCGACTCTTGTTTTGGCAGCCCAGTACATTCTAATTCTCGGATATCCAAGGCATGCCATGTACACAGAGATTCCTAAAAAGGTATTGATCTCCTCTGGTGTTGTGTTTAAATTACACCCTGAATCCCGTACCATACGCTGGTTGGTGAAGAAGTCCTGAATTAGTTTTTTTATCAACATACTGCTGGAAATACCGCTGTGGGCTCCAATCATTACGTGTCATTAGTGTGCCATCATCTCGAATTCTGCATTCTTTCAACACAGGCATGAACCTAAGATAAAGAAAATTACTTAGCAAAACAAAAGTCAGAAAAATTATTTATACTCAAATATCCGATATAGTTCACTTAAAACACTTTTACACTATCTTTACAAGTTAAATTAATTTACTGTAAAACATTTCTGTATGTTACTGGTACTTTTGTACTCAAAATCAAAAATTCCAGATTCTCCTACATGTTGGTTTTGGACCAGATAGGACGACGGCAGATTTCAGCTGGCCCTGTGTCTTTCTCCATTACATCTGGCCCTGCATCTTGGTCATCTTGGTCTGGTCCCTCATCTGGGTTCTCACCCTCTCCTGTCTGGCTCACATGACTCTCATCTTCTGAAAGATCTATGTCTGAATCTCCCTCAATGATTCTGTTAAGAATTCTCTCTGCCTCTGTCAAAGAGCTGTCTACTAGAAAAATGTGAAATAAAAATAAGTACAAAGTCCTGACGTGCACTGGAGTACACATTAATAAATTAGTCATTTGCTCTGTGAAATTAAATAAGCTTAGTTCTGAAAACTTCCTCAAATTACTTACTAGATGTTTATTTTTGAAAATTTATCAAAATATGAGGTGCAAAAACACTTTAAATGTAAATATCATGCTTACCTTTCCTTCTTCCATAAAATGTGCTTGTAGGGATGCCAGCGATTTTGAAAAGGAGGGAAAAGGATAGTTGGCAAGGCCACACCCCCACACATGTGACATCATTTTAAAGGTACACTTGTCCTCTCTAAGAAACAACAGGACTTAGCAGAGTGGCATGTAGAGTATGAGAGATACAAGCAAAAACTAAATGTGTACTACAGTGCACAAAAATGAACTGCTGGGTCTCAGGAGGATATCTTATGACCACCTTCCATTTAAATTCTCTCCACAGCCCAGAATCAGCCAGAATAAGTCATCTTAAATTGCCCTCAATTTTCTTCGTTAATTAAACTATTAATCTCACTATGATCGGAAAGCAAATTGGCTGTTTGTGCTTTTTTGTGTTGTTGCTCTAGGTGCCTTATTTTGGCCTCCAATTCACACCGCCTGGCCTCCCTTTTTTTCCTGGCACTTGCAAATGATATTATGCAACCTCTCATATGCTACAATGACTGTAGCATATGTTTATGTTTTATGCCTTAGCGCAATCCCAGAGAGTTAAGGGCGATATGTTGAGTTATATTCAATTCTAAGTATTTAATTTGGTGTGTATGAACTCACAAAACTGGCTATCATTTAGGAATGAGGCATTTAATCGCCAAAGTTTTCATTTTGGTGTCAATCCTAAGTCCCATGAGAGTGACTTGGTTAAATTTCAATATTGTTAATTCTATGTTCTTCTGTTTTGGAGGTAAAAAAGAAATCTATCTTATAGATCCATCCTATAGGAACCGTGCTTCTGTAAGAACCTGTGCATTTGCTAGTTTTTAGTGTCGTTTTAAATATTTTGTATATGTTTGCATGTTACTTGTTTGTTTGTTTTTTGTTGGTATATTTATGTTAATTTGAATTTCTTTTATCTGTAAGCCAATTTCCCCACAGGGAGAAATAAATCTGTCTTTCTAAAAGACATTTTGTGAAAGTTTTACCATTGATAGTCTCCTTCTAGACAAATAAACCAGTCTCGAGACTTAAATATTGTCTTGAGCACTGTTAGTGACAACATATATAAATGGCAAAATAAAATAAAAATGCTTCATGAATATCTCATAATTGTATATATTTGTGCATTTGAGCTGAGCATTGAGCGGGGACTTTTCACCATCGATCGATTATGATCAATGACAGTGAACCTGAGCACCTCCCCTACCTTTGGTGTGCGCTCACGCAGCTTGTAGAAAAAGTTTAGTGTGGAAGAAGTTGTAGAATAAAAAGGGGATGTTTTTTCCTCTTCTAGTTTCATTATTTTAATGTGGCACTATTAGTTCATTAGAATCATATAACCAGCTTTGCATTAAATATATACTGAAGTTTTTGATCTTACATTAGCCTTTGTATTACAGTGATTGTTATAACTCTAGTTTGATTTTTTACTTACAGGTACCAGAATAATATGATCTTTCATTGCAGATGTGACCATGATCAACTTATACATATTGCAGTTTGTTGCTTATTATAGAGTTGTGCTCAAGTTAATTAAGGGTTAAAAGCTACAGTCAGCGTGAATGTCTGACTGATCTATGGAGGGGAAAGGCTTCGAGCATAGAGGGCCGCACGCGCTTACATACCACTGATATCATATTATTCTTTGTGGTCTTTTATTCAATTATGTTTTTTTGCTAAGTTTAAAGTGGTAGTTAATTAAACAACATTGATTAAAATATTAAATACCTGAGTCAGTTTCCGGGTTTTTTAGAGAATCAGTGAAAAGCATAAATCATCACTTTCATGTTTAATAATTAATGATTGAAATGAACTGAATAGCGTTTAGAAGATTTGTTAATTTGTTTGTCTTTTGTTAAAAAGAGTGGTTTCAATAATTTCAGACACACCTTGCAATTGTGCTTATGATGAGTTGGCACTTGGTCTTTTGAAGGTCATAAGCTTCGTTTGCCGTGATGGTCCGGACTGATATATTGCAGGTTTTGACTTTGAGTGCAGAGGGCTAAATGCAAACATGCTTACAAAGCACTTATACGATGTTATTCTTGGTGATCTTGTGCTCAGTTATTTTTTGTTATGTTTTAAGTAGTGGTAGCTGACCAAGCATTATTCATTTAGTATTATACACTTGTTTTAGAGCAATACACACTGATCATCTTAATCAATGTGGAAGTCCTTGTAGCTGCAATGTTGTGTCTCTGCAGGGGACGGATGGCTCCAGGAGACGGGGGGCAGTTAGCGTCTGCCCTCGGGAAGGAGACAATGTTATTTTTCTGTGTTAAATAAAACTGTCAACATTGATTGTATAACACCTGTCATTACGCATGAAGGGGCATTCTAATACCCTGATTTTTACAAAACTATGGAGATGTGTTTTTTGTGATGAGATCTGAGGCTGTCTGCATACGGTGTCCATCTCCCACGTGTGTGACCATTAAAATCATCGTTTGACTTGACCCGGCCGGACCAGTGTTGTTATTGTGGTGTTTCTCTTGTCTCCATCCCCAATATTTTGAACCATAACAAAGTGGAGAAGGTGGAGCTGAAAAGCTGACATAAAACAATTAAAACTAAAAATGGGTGCAGCAAAATGTGTCGATTTAACCGCCATGTTAGCTGTCAGTGCTGCTGCACCAGCAGCAAGCGGTAACAACTAGTGACAACCAGTGAGAACCAGCAACAACCGGTAACCAAGCCTCACAGTCAAATATTGTTTGAAACAGATACTTGGATTTCAAATAATTTAGAACTGATAGTACCATTTATGTGATGCTCCTCTTCTATCCAAATCACCTGAAAGGCAACAAAAAAGATTCTCTATCCCTGGTGATTGCTGCAACCAGCAGCACAGCAGTGAAAAAAAAAGCAGTGATCATTTGTATGTAAACAACACATGAGTTATTGGATGTGATCGCTACAGGTTATCACATCCAATATGGCAACAGCTCTTGAGCAATGTGTGCATGACATGACAAAGGTTAATAAGAGGCCTAACATTGTAGAGGGAAGCCAAAGTGTTTGAGGAGAACTCGGAAAGACACAGGCCATCACCATGGACTCAACCAAAAAGGATGAATGCATGTTGTGTGCATGCTGCATACCTATGTGTTCAAAGTAAAACGTGTGTACTGAACAGAGCATTTGCCATCCAGAAGCATTTATTGTATTTGTAATCATGCTTTTGTATCATATTTTATGAAGAAGACTAATCAGTTGGCAATATGGCGCCACCTGTTGTCATCTTCTCTCTGCTCTGATTCCCAAATGTGGTCAAACATTAATATATAGTTTTTTATACACAAGTACTTGGAGAAACAAAGGTTTCTGGGGCAATGTGCTCATTTAAAGGCACATATAGGGCTAAGGGCTCAGTTCAAACACAGTGGGTTGTGGGGATTAATCCAGCTCCGACAAGTCTCAGGCGGATCTTACCGCTAGCAGCCCAGGAATAAAGCCCCCGAAGATCTGCCTCTTTCCGAAGACGACGGAGCAGGACAACAAAGCCGGCTCTCTTCCCCCGCTTCCTCCGACGAGGCCTCTGAAGCAAAATTGAGCTGACCGGCAAGAGTGGAGGTGAACCGGGTGCTGCGTCGCGCTCAAGCGGCGGTGGGAAAACAACGTCGTATCGTTGACTCTGAAAGTTATCCATAGCAGATTTGATCGGCAGTAACGCATGGCGATCATAAATCCGAAGGGAGATGACATCGGACAAAGCTGTAGCAAGAACACTTGCATAACATATGAAGTAAACAAACACACGGACGGAGGCAGCGGCACAGCCAAACACAGGCGCCATCTTGCTTCTTGGGACAACAACAGTAATGAAAAAATCACACAAAATATGACTCTTTTTTTTTTTTTTTTTAATAGTTTTTAACTTAAAATGGCACCAAATAGTACCCCCAAAGCAAACCTTTCGGTATGCCAACATTTCTTCAGCTATTTTCAGGGCAGGGTCGGATGATGATGAGCTACAATAAAATGCATCATGGCCTCAATTCAATTCAATTCAATTTTGTTTATATAGCGCCAAATCACAACAAAAGTCGCCTCAAGGCGCTTCATAGATACAGAGAAAAACCCAACAATCATATGACCCCCTTTGAGCAAGCACTTTGGCGACAGTGGGAAGGAAAAACTCCCTTTTAACAGGAAGAAACCTCCGGCAGAACCAGGCTCAGGGAGGGGCGGCCATCTGCTGCGACCGGTTGGGGTGAGAGAAGGAAGACAGGATAAAGACATGCTGTGGAAGAGAGACAGAGGTTAATAACAGATATACACTACATTTTCATCAATGACATTTTTCATAAAGCAAGCCTACAAAAGCCTATATGTCATGGTCCTGGGTCATTTTGACCCAGTGTTCTTAGTTTTCCTGTAGTTTTGTATTTTGTTCCTTATGTCCATTGGATTGGTTGGTTTAGTATTTGGATTCCCCCTGTGTCCATGTTTTTATTGTGGTGTTTGTTCTGGTACCGTGTTCCCATCCTTTGTGTTCTGTGTTCTCCTCATCCCCCCATATTCATCCTTCTTCTCTGCCTCTCTCTCTCTGTGCTCATCTCTGTGTACTGTGTTGTGTTTAAGGTCCACATCTTGGTGTCAGTATTTTCAGTTTCGTGTCCTCCCTGCTCGCTAATTGTCTTCAGCTGTGTTCCCCGTGTGTTCCCACTTCTCTCATTACCTTCTGTGTATTTATGTCAGAGTGTCCCTTTGTTCTGTGTTGCGTCGTCCCTCTAGGTTGTGTGCATTTACCGTGTCTTCCCAGCGCCTCAGCTTTAGTTGCTCCCAGGTTAGTTATTGTATGGCTTCTTACGTTCCTGTTAATAAAGACCTGCCTTTGAGGTCATCACCGTGTGTCTAGAGCTGTGCATTTGGGTCCTCTCTTGCCTTCACACAGCCGCCGCTTGACACTATATTTAGATGAAGGTCAGATGGAGGTCTCAGACTGCTTGCTGCTGGATTGGAAAAGAAAACACCAAAAAAGAGCCACGTGACAGCAACTGCAACATTGCTACTAAATTTGAAAAGTGACTTGTTGATGACTTGTGATGTGTTGGAGCTTTTGCTCCATAACCTTTTAGTTCATGGTGCGCAGAAATCATTTGAGCCACATGTGATTCCGAAGATCCTCCAGGGTGAAGCGGTCCTTGTAGTGCTTCCTCAGACACCCCGTCAAAAAATCCCTGCATTCTTTACAGAAATGAAATACTCTTGTTAAAGTTATCCACAAAGTTATTTCACCTTTCTTATATCAACAGCCCTTTTGGCAGAAATCTTACTGTTTGAAATGTCAGCTAAAATCGGTGGGTTTTGGTTGATGATCTTGTAGTCGCAGTCAAATGGTAACTTGTTGTGTAACAGCTGGTACATCACAACACCCAGCTGCCAGGCTGTAGTATATTCTGCAGAGCAGAAGCCGTACATGAACCACTCTGGACTATTGTAGATCCTGGTTCCTAAAACACAAAGATAAGAAGAATTAATGGGGAGGGAACATGATGTGGAGACAGTTCATGACAGCACAACGCTGTGGCTGAAAACATACCTGCATTCCTCCTGTACCTTTGTCCCGGAGTAAACGTGACTCCACAGCCAAAATCGATGTATCGCACTCGGGGTTCCTCCGAAGATGTTTCAATTAGAATGTTGTGTGGTTTAATATCTCGGTGGAAAACCCCCTTGTTATCCATCGTAATGGCTGCGTCAACTAGTTGCTTCATTATGACCTAAAAGAAAGGAAGCCATATTTGGAGCACAGGACATTCTCTATGAAAAACTGCTGCAAGCTCCAAATGCTCGTCACTTACCTTAACATGTGTCTCTGACAGAGGTTTATCTGTAGTTTTGAGGTAATTGTCTAAGTCCATGCAATTTTCTGGTTTCTCAAAAACCATAATAAGCTCATCTTCCAGATCAAACCAGTCAAGTAGAAGTGGGGTTATACTGCTTTCCGTATCGTGTGGTCCAGCCCCAACTTGTATCAGTAGCGCCACCTCCAGGGGAACATCAGTACTTTTCCCATTCCAATCCTTCAGAAGGAAAGTTACTTCAGGTCAGTATTCAGAATTTCAACAAAAGTAGCTATCAGCGTACAGACAGTTTTGAAATAGTCACAAAATGACCTGATCTTTAAAAAGCATTCTTTCCACTGAAACATGTCAGTTTAAACAATAAGGTGACCCACTGTTCATAGAATTCGACCATATTTCCTGACGATTTCACACACAACTGTGAGACCAGTCTGGTTCATGCACGGAGGAAATACGTGCCTTATGCTTGATGCCTGAGAAGGCCTGAAATAATATCAATACTAGGGCTGCCACAAACGATCATTTTGATAGTCGACTAGTCACCGATTATTTTTGCGATTAGTCGACTAATCAGATCATCATCCATTGGACGTAAAACTACAGCTTATTGCACCAGCAGTATCTGCTCTTATATAACTATCATTAGCTTACAGCTTTAAGTGTTTAAGGTCTGTGCTAACTAAAAATAAAGACAAGATGATAGTTTATTAAATTTTAATGAAATTTGCAGATTGTTTCGGTGAAGTTTAATAAACTCCTTGCTATCTAAAATATAACAGGACACTGGAGTAAATTCTGGAGCATCTCACACTTCTGATAATCAGTTGTCTGCTTGATGTTTATTCAGCTGTGTAAAAACTATAACTTTAATCTCAGCCAAACCGATTTACTCAGGAACAAATAAAATACTAAAAAAAAAGCCAAACAATAACATTTTAAGTTATCTAAGTGACTCATATATATTTAACCTGAGTAGCGAAAGACGGCGGTGGGTTTGAAAACGATTTGCGGGGAGTCCGGTGTTCTCACGGCGCTAGTGAGCCTAGCCCCCGGCTAGCTATCGAGCTAGTGGGTAACAGACGTCTCCGAAAACGTCGGAGCGCTTTTGAAAATATGTGGTGTCTTGATAAACTGAGCCGATATTTGAGGTTTACACAGCTACATTCTCGCCTGAAAATATGTTAAACGTTTATTTTGTGACCCAGAAAGAATAATAAGAGTAACATTAAAACTAACTAGCTGCCGCCATTGTTGGAAACTGCGCTGGGCCGCGCTATGAATTCTGGGACACAGCTGCTTCTTCTTCTTCTTCGGGGTTTAACGGTAGCTGACATCCTTGTACATGCAATGCTGCCATCTTCTGTTTCAGTCCGTTATTACACTCTTAAATCCTGCCACTTACTCCTGCGTCTTTTGTGATCTTACAAAGCTTCAAACGACGCGTCGACTATTAAATCAGTCGTCGACGATTTTGATAGTCGACGTAATCGTGACTAGTCGACAAATCGTGGCAGCCCTAATAAATACCTGCTGGAATAAGAAAAGACGCTTACCATTGTTGTGCGCGCAAGTCTGCGCTGTTGAACATGTTTGATTGCCACCTGCATTAAAGACATTTTCTGGGTTAGAGAAGTACAAACAGGAATAAACTGAAGATCTGTGAAATGCAAATGTAAGAAGCCATACTGGAAAACTGTCTTTTATGCGTATTCCAGAAAACACGGTGGCAAAGCCTCCATGACCCAGCACCTCCAGCTCTTGATATTTTTCCAGGAAGTCTTCTGCAGACACACAGGAAAAACATACAGGTTATGACTTGTTACACAGAAAACAGCTGGCACAGTCCTATAGAGCTTTGCTATAACATTTCTATTAATTGGTAAATAGCAGCTACATTTTAGCAGATTAGTAGGTAGGTAACGTCATTACTGCCCAGAGTGTCTCTTATTGTCGATTGGTCCCACAGGAATCAAACCCAATCTCAAACCCCAGGACAAATTCTAAAGGATCTTGTGATCCAGCTCAGATATATTGCCATTATCTTACCTTTTCTGTCAGTGCCGGATATCCTCGGTGAGTCACATGTTTCAGAGGGTTCCTGGGTGGGACTCTCCTCTGGGCTCGTTGTCCTGCTTTTTTTGCTGGATGGTCCCTCAGATTCGTCACTAGTGCTCTTCCGTTTGTTGCTCCTCTTAATTATACTAGAGTCGCTTGAAGGCACTATGAGAAGGCCAACTAAAATGGAAAAAGTAGTTTGACTTTAAGCATTTTCAGTCCAACTCTGTGTGTCAACTGCTTTCTACTGACTTTCTAAGGTCTGGCAATCGTGCATTAACGCAATAACTGCACACTGAAAATCAACACAAAGAAGGCTAAATGAACCAACTACAAAGTTAAAGACCGTTAAGTACACAGTTAAAGTCACAAAATAAACTACATAGCCAAGATAATGTCACAGCTAAAACAGGTCTTATCACTTACATTTCAAACTGGATTCCCCAGAAACAAAGTGGCTGGGACCCGGTTTTGGACCTCCACTGCTTTTGCTTTTTTTGGGGGATTTGTCCAGTCTTTCAGGTAAGTCCCTTCTCTTTCTTCCCTCTATTCTTCCATCTGGAGTCATCTTCACCAGTGTGGAGATGCAAGGCTCTGTTTGGTGTCCTGAAATCAACAAAAGATGATTTTGTTTAAGTCAAATTCAGTTGCCTCAAATAAAAACCCAGAAGCATGCATAATTACCATATGAATCCCATTTGACTTACCTAGAGGGTTATTCAGATCCACAGGACGTGGTGCAGTATAAGTTGGCCAAGACTTTGACATTGTGTGATTCATTTAGGTTAATTTAGTTTCAGGATTTCACTCTTCACTCTGCAAAGATGCAATGAGCTGTGTGTGAGAACTATGATCTTTAGTGTCTTATAACAATGTCTTATAACAACGAGGTGATGACATCACAAGATTTTGGAATTCTTGGTTTCCATAGCTACAGAACATCAGCCTGGGCTAGGCAGTAGTTTCTGGTGAAGGCAAAGTTCTGTAAAGATTTATTTAGGGGTGCAATATTGCAAAAACTGTAGCGCAGCTGCATAAATGCATGTTTATAGAGGGCTGCTTCAAGGTGGGAACTGTGCTTCTACAACAAAGGCCATAAAACTAGTTAGGAACAAGCAATGGATATTATAGATAATATTGTAGCTATTATACCAACAAGAAGGACTCTCTTTGGGCAGCATTTACTTGTAAGGCAGTAGTGAAGGCTAATGGATAGCTTTGCAGGCTAAAAGCTAGCAGCACAGGTTAAGTCAAAATTCACTTGATTTCAGTTTTATTTACAGCACCAAATCACAAAAACAGTTGCCTAAAGGTGCTGGAATGTGTTGACTGATCTATAAATCGTATCTGTGCGCATTATTGTGACTAGTTACTCACTAAATGTATGAGCAGTATTGGATGTAATGCATAATAAAATTATGCGTTACTGTGATGAGGTTATATTTTTCAAGGTTCAAAGGCTATAGAAAGAAAGCACGTGTAGCCCAGTGAATTTGAACTTCCACAGTTATTCTTTTTCCTTTCCTGCCTAATGTATTTTCTTATAATTTCTCAATAATTTATTTGCTCTGTTTTACCTAACCTCCGACTGTCTTGGTGAGTGTTGTGGAAGTTAGTATTGTTAGCTGATGTAACAAGCATGGTACCTGCTTCCCAACTCTATCGGTGTGGGTTTTTTTTTCTTTTTTTCTTTAACCGCTGGTTGTTCATATTTATGTTCCACTTGTATACCTCATCTGTTTGTATGTTGTATACTCACTGATTGTTCAATAAAGTTCTTGTTAAAATTACACACATATATATATATATTAGGGGTGCAACAATACACAAAATTCACGGTTCGGTTCGATACTTTGGTGTCACGGTTCGATATTTTTTCGATACAAAAAAAATGTTCATGCCTTTTTAATTTGTCATTTATTAAAATTATAAATATATATTTTAACTCAAAAGTACAGTTTTTAAATTTAACCCTAACCCTTGTGCGTGTTTTTTATTTTGACAGCGAATGCGCACCTGTGGACCACTTATGTGCAGCCCTGGTTATTTAGCTCATCATATCGCAGCCACAGAAATTCTTTTGTCCATGAAACCATAAAGCTGCACTTTCTTTTTGCCTTATAGTCTGATTTGTCATAACTTCTCCGTTTTGTGGTAAGCTTTTCTTTGGCTGTCACTTCTTCACCCTGACCTGTCTTATTTGGCTCAGCAGAACTAAAATATATATCCTGCTGCTTTTACACACGCACTCACATAAGCTCAGCGATTCTCTGCGCGATCAACCTCTCACATGTTTAAGCTGCAGGAGATTTCACTTGTCATGTTTGCGTAGTAAGCTAACGATTGATAAGACGATGTCAGAGGAATTGGTGCACAAATTATCATCACTCACCAATCAGTGCTGTCGCTCTCTATACACAGTTCGTGCGATTGCAAAGTGAAAGCAAAAAACAAGCGCAAATTCAAACGCGATTTCAATATGTCACATATTGACAGTATATAAGTGTTGTCTTGAGCACTGTTAGTGCCAACATATATAAATGGCAAAATAAAATAAAAATACTTCATGAATATCTCATAATTGTATATATTTGTGCATTTGAGCTGAGCATTGAGCGGGGACTTTTCACTATCGATCGATTATGATCAATGACAGTGAACCTGAGCACCTCCCCTACCTTTGGTGTGCGCTCACGCAGCTTGTAGAAAAAGTTTAGTGTGGAAGAAGTGGAGAAGGTGGAGCTGAAAAGCTGACATAAAACAATTAAAACTAAAAATGGGTGCAGCAAAATGTGTCGATTTAACCGCCATGTTAGCTGTCAGTGCTGCTGCACCAGCAGCAAGCGGTAACAACTAGTGACAACCAGTGAGAACCAGCAACAACCGGTAACCAAGCCTCACAGTCAAATATTGTTTGAAACAGATACTTGGATTTCAAATAATATTTTCTTATAATTTCTCAATAATTTATTTGCTCTGTTTTACCTAACCTCCGACTGTCTTGGTGAGTGTTGTGGAAGTTAGTATTGTTAGCTGATGTAACAAGCATGGTACCTGCTTCCCAACTCTATCGGTGTGGGGTTTTTCTTTTTTTCTTTAACCGCTGGTTGTTCATATTTATGTTCCACTTGTATACCTCATCTGTTTGTATGTTGTATACTCACTGATTGTTCAATAAAGTTTTGTTAAAAATACATACATATATATACATTGGTGTGTGGGTGTCGGGCAGGCACCAATGACGTTTTTAAAACAGCATTTTTTAGTATTCAGTTGTTTTTATTAATATTGTTTGTTTTATGTTCAAGTTAACCGTGTGATAGACCTGCTTCAGCCAATGCTCTTCATTCGACTTTTATTCCTCTTTATGCACCTGCAAAGGTACAGTAACTGCTGCAGCAGCAGTGTGTAATATGTGATTAGAGTCCAGTAGCAGAATAAAGAGTGTTATGCAAATTGTTACCATTGTTTCAGAGGTTGACTAAAAAGAGATAAAAATATAGTTTTATACATGAAAAACATTATTCTAATGATAATTGCTGATTAACACTTATTGTAAGGTGAGTTCAAGTTGTTTCAGAAAAACTTGATCATTATCTGGTCAAAGATGATCAGACTTCATAAGCAATGGTTAAAACTTAATGAATTCTTTCATTTTCATTTTGGAAAAGAAAATTCCAACAACAACATTCCTCTGTTATGTGTTTTTCAATGCAGACTTGCACTGTTTTATTAGTTCAATAGTGTGTTTGCATTTTGCATAAGGATTGAAATAATGCCGTGTTCATATGTTAGGGTTAGGGTTGCCCTGGTTAAATGAGCCGAGCAGTCAGGCGTCAGTGTAGGAGAGCAGAGTGGAAGTGGAAGAAAGACAAATTGCAGGTTTCTTTGTTGGAAATTTGATCAGAATACAGTGAAAATGAGAGAAACAGATATTTTTCTCAGATCATTGTGTTAGATTGTCATAATCTCCGTGTTCTTTAAGACTATCAGCTCTACTCTAAACAACCCTGAAAGCCTCTGCTGACACATGTAATCAGTTCCTTTCTTTCTTTGTGAACAAGGTCGAGTCTGTCAGGTCAGCAATAGTTCTTCCTGTATGGAATCAGAACGATGCCACCTTGAAACGAAACCGAAAAAAATATTGAAACCGAAAAAAAATATTGTAACTGAAATAAATGTACTGAAAAATCTTGTATTGAAACCGGAAAAAAAAATTGATAGTGAAAAACAATTAATTGAAACTGTAATTTTTTTGTTTTCGGTTTCAAACCATTTTTCAGTTTCACTCTGCTGGCATTGTTTTGGCGTACGGGGGCGCGCTGGGGGGCGGGGATTCCGACCCGCATGTATTTGCATATATTATAATGCTGACCAATGACTGGAGAAAACACTGACGACGCGGCTGCGGTCACGGACAAACTCGCACGTGTCTGTTCGGGAATGGCAGATGCCGAGAGGTCCAGCGTTTACATTACCGACTATTTCAAAGTGACAGCCTGAGGTGTTCTTCAGTAAACTGGACTACCGGACAGGAGGACCTGAGGCCCCACCGCATTATTTTTGGTAAGTTAAATGTGTTTGTAAGCTAATCCGTAATTTAGGTCCTTAGCTAGCTTCCTAAGGACCTAGCTAGCTAAAATGAGCACTCGGCTGTCGGGGAAACTTGTTTTGTAAAGTTTGTTTAGCTAACCCGTGCAGGTGAATGAATTTACCCTGACTAAAGAAATCAAGAGAAACGCACCGGGCTGCTCAGTGACTAACCACGGTTACTGTACTTTTATTATGAGTATTATACTGTAAGAGCAACAGGCTGGACTCTGCTTCTGCTCCTGTGCAGAGCTGATTATTAAATATGTGCAAACAGCAGCATGTTTTCTGTCGCTTTCCACATGTGGAAGGACATTAAAGTCTAAATATGAAGTCCATTCCTTTTAAAAATATTTAATAAAGTCTTCATCTTTAAGCAGTGATGTATTAAATCTCCAGTTTTTACTTGGCGTAGTATTATTCTTGTGCATTAGTGTTAAAGATACAGGAGCATGATCGCTGACAGCTATAGGATGAATCTCAGTGTCTGAAATGTCGTTCAGCAGTGAGCTGCTGACCAGAAAATAATCCAGACGAGAGTAGGAGTGATGGACATGTGAGAAAAAAGTATATTCCTTACTGGTGGGGTGAAGGGAGCGCCATGCATCGCAAAGACCAAAGTCGCTCATATACTGTTTGATTATATTTGTGGACTGCCAATTACGCTGAGTTCCCGCTGTATTGAGCCTATCCATGTCTTCATTTAGTCCAAGGTTGAGGTCACCTCCAAGAACAAGTGTGCCATCTAAGTGTTCAGAGAGTGCACTGAAAAAACCGTGAAAGAATGAGGGATCATCAACATTTGGACCATATACACTTGCAATACATAGCTTTTTATCAAGTATAGATTTTGTCACAACCCGGCTCATAGGAAGTGACAAACAAATGGGAGACCACACACAGGCTTTTAAAGACTGTAAGACACATTTAATGAAAATAAGGTAAAGCAACTTAAACACAAGTTAAAGGACATAACAGCCATAACTGAAACTTCCAAATAAACATAACACGTGCCAGAGGGAGCCAAAAGCCAGCCACCCTGGTTCAGTCAAGGTGTCTTTATATACACTGGGACTGGCCTCTCAGGTGTGCTGCATCAATAATTGGGTCAGCTCCACCTACCTGCAAGAAACAGGAAAAGGAAAAAGAAAAACACAAGGCCAGCCCACTGGCCGTCACACTTCCCCCCAAAGAACAGCGTCTCACCCTGAATTGGCAAACACATTTACATTATGAATTTGCAGCTAGAAGAACTAACATATTTTAAATTCATAACATACACACACACATGCACCCTCACTTTCAACACCTTTTGTATGCTCAAAAATCATCTTCAGCTCAACTCCAACCTCAGCAACCTTGGTACCTAGGAGCAATTTAAGAGGAAGGAAAACGATACTGGAGAGGACATACTTCAAGCATATGAGGAGTGAAGCTGCTGGTTACAAAGGGGCACGGGACAAAGCATCTGCCAAGACATTATCTTTGCCCTTAATGTGCTGGATATCCAAATTGTAAGGCTGCAGAAAGAGAGCCCACTGCATGAGCCTCTGATTTGGGTTCTGCAATGTGTTCAAGAAAGTGAGAGGGTTATGGTCAGAAAATACCTCAATTGGCCGAGCAGAATCTAAATATACCCTAAAATGCTGCAAGGCCAAGACTAATGCCAAAGCTTCCTTCTCAATGACCGAATAATTCAGCTGATGGGAGTTGAACTTCTTGGAATAGAAACTAACTGGATGTTCCGTACCTTGCTTGTCAGCTTGGACTAGAACAGCACCTGCACCAATGTGGCTTGCATCCACATACAGCTTGAAGGGCTGATCCAGACGAGGGGCTAAAAGCACAGGTTCAGAGCACAGTAAAGCTTTTACATCCCAAAAAGCTTGCTGGCATGCTGCAGACCAAATAAACTTTACCTTGGCCCTCAACAAATCAGTCAGAGGAGCAACCACTGTTGAGAAGTTTCGACAAAAACAGCGATAATACCCGACCGGACCCAAAAATCTCATGAGTTCTTTTTTTGTTACCGGAACAGGGAACTCTTTGATGGCCAACACCTTTGCATCAACTGGCCTCACATAACCTTGGCCCACAACCTTACCAAGATAGGTCACAGTTGCTTTTGCAAATTCACATTTTGCCAGGTTGATAGTCAGATTTCCCAGAACTAATCGTTCAAACAGAGTGCGAATGCGATCCAGATGATCCTCCCAGGTGTTACTATATACCACCACGTCATCTAGGTAAACAGCACAGCCTTCCAGCCCATTAACAACCATATTCATGAGTCGCTGAAATGTAGCTGGAGCATTGCGTAAACCAAAACCCATGACTGTATATGAATAAAGACCAGATGGCGTGATGAAAGCAGATATTTCCTGAGCTCTGGGAGTCAGCGGCACCTGCCAATATCCCTTCAACAGATCAAACTTGCTCACATATTCTGCTGCACCAACTTGGTCAATACAGTCGTCAATATGAGGCAAGGGGTAGGAATCGGGTTTGGTCACTGCATTTACCTTACGAAAGTCTGTGCAACAACGTGGTGATTTATCAGCTTTTTCAACCAACAAGCATGGGGAAGCCCAGCTTGATGACGACGGCACTGCAATGTTGTTTTCCAACATGTAATGAACTTCCTTATCGATTATTTTCCTCTTTTCCTCAGAGACCCTGTAGAACCTCTGCCGAATTGGTTTTGTATCACCCACATCAATATCATGCTCTATCAAAGTTGTTTTAGAAGGTGTGTCTCCAAACAAGGTTGGATACCTTGTAATTAATGCAGACAATTCTGCACATTTGTCAGCAATAAGCAATAAGGGATCATCAGGTGCTGCCACATCCTCCCCCCCACAAACTGACTTCGCCACTGTACAAGCCGACAACCCTGGACTCGATGTAGAAGGAGAAACGAAATAGCCCGACAGACCGACGGATAAGGGACGAACATGATAGGGTTTCAACAAATTAATATGACAAAGTTGATTTCTTTTCCGGCGATCCGGGGTATCAATCAGATAATTCTGTTCAGACAGTTTTTGTACCACAGTGTAAGGCCCAGCAAACCGTGCCTGGAACGGTGACCCTGCAATCGGCAGTAAAGCCAAAACCTGGTCACCTGTACTAAACTGCTGCTCTTCAGAACGCCGGTCATAAAAATATTTCATCTTGACCTGAGCCTTTTCAAGGTTTTGTTTGGCCAACTGACCTGCCACATACAGTCTGTGCCGAAAACCATTAACATAATCTATCAAGTTCACTGGTGGTTCACCTGACAACCACTTATCGCACAGCGCTGTCAACGGTCCCCGAACTTTGTGGCCAAAGACCAAGTCATTTGGGCTAAACCCAGTACTCTCCTGGCACACTTCACGCGCTGCCAACAGAAGCCACGGTAAACCTTCCTCCCAGTCACTCCTCATTTCGGTGCAATAGGCACGTAACAAGGACTTCAGTGTTTGGTGGAAGCGCTCTAAAGCACCTTGGCTCTGTGGATGATAAGGAGAGGCTTTATTATGCACAATATTCAACAGCTTAAGAACTTGTGCAAAAAGATGTGACGAAAAGTTTGATCTCTGGTCACTCTGAATAATCTTCGGTATGCCAAATACAGAAATAAACTGTGTCAAAGCCTTCACCACAGACTTAGCTGTGATGGTACGCAACGGATATGCAGCAGGATAACGCGTAACATGGCACATTACAGTTAACAGATACTCCGAACCAGATTTTGATCGAGGAAGAGGGCCCACACAGTCAATGATCAAATGTTCAAATGGGTTACTCACAGCAGGGATGGGACAAAGTGGAACAGGTTTAATAGACTGATTTGGCTTACCTACAATTTGGCAAGTATGGCAGGTCTTAATGTAAGCTGAAACATCACGCTTAAGACGTGGCCAAAAGAAGTAGCGCAAGATGTAATTATAAGTCTTCGTCACTCCCAAATGCCCAGATTTGTCATGAGAACACTTCAACACCTCGTCACGGTATTTAGTTGGAACCACAATCTGGACAACTGGACTCCCAACACAGTCCAACCCTTGCGGAATCCACCTACGGACTAGTACCTCCTTCTGCAGAAAATAACCAGAGGCCGCACTTCTAGCGTCATCACTAGGTTGCACTTTGTGAAACAGCTCAGTCAGTGAAGCATCAGCACGCTGTGCCTGAATTAACTCTTGCTGGGAAACTGACAAATGTTCAGGAACAATCAAATCTGGTTCAACCTGACACTCTTCTGCTTGAGTTACAGGCTCTGCATCCCTTTTAGCTGCAGCCCTCGTAACAGCACAAGCTGCAAAGTCAGAAAAACCCTGTTCACACTCATGGGACTCATTCCGAACTCTAGATTTAACAGGTAAAGAATTGTCAGCCCAGACTCGATTTCCAGCCAAATCATTCCCCAAAATCACATGTACGCCCTCAAGTGGCAAAGCAGGACGAACACCAAGGCAGATATAATCATCCACAAAACTGCATGACAGCCTGACCTTATGCAATGGGGCACAGATAGTGGTTAAACCCATGCCTTGAACAAGCACACACTCACCAGTATCAGTAACCTGTGAAAATGGCAACACGGAGGCTAAGATAAAAGAATCCTTCGCGCCTGTGTCACGCAAAATCTTTACAGGAACTTTATGATCATCACCCGGGAGTGATACAAACCCATCTGACACAAAATCCTCAAACCCCGAATAGCTCTCTGAGTCAGACTTAGTCGAAACTGGCGTCTCCCGAGAGACTACTGAAATTTCCCGAGCAGGAATGGTAAGAGCCGCAGGCTTAACCCGTTTACCTGTACGTGCCAACTTGCTTTTCAACAAGGGACATTCTGCTTTCCAGTGTCCATCGCCATGGCAGTAGTTGCATGCTTGACCAAACTTACTGGGCTTCACACCACCAATGGCCTTCGCAGGGTCCGATGACATAAACTTAGTTTGACCAAAAGCTCTAGCGGGAGCACCAACTGAAAAACAGTTTCTACCAACCTGCCCCTTATGTGCCAAGATATATTCATCTGCCAATTTAGCAGCGTCAGAAACGGTTGTCACTTCCCGTTCGGCAATGTAAGTGGCAACCACAGGAGGAACACACTCTTTAAACTGCTCCAATACCATCAACTCACATAAATCCTGGAAAGTTGTCACTCCCAGTGCCGAACACCATCTGTTGAAGTGTTTAGTTAAATCCCTCGCAAACTCTATATGCGACTGCTTATCAGACTTCCTCCATGATCTGAAACGTTGACGGTAAGCTTCTGGTACCAACTCATATGCCTTCAGAACTGCATCTTTAACAGTAGCAAAACTCTGACAATCAACTGCACTGAGTGCTGAATAAGCTTCCTGAGCCTTTCCAGTCAACACAGACTGTAACATAATCACACAGTCAGCTGCTGGCCATCCTCTCAATTCAGCAATGCGTTCAAAAAGGGAGAAAAAGGCATCTGGCTCTCTTTCATCAAATTTCGGCACCAAGCGCAAATTACGCACGACATCAAAAGTTTCAACTCCTTGTGGAGAAGACTCTTTAGCCTCAACACCACCTGATAACTTGCCCGCTTTGATTAGGTCTAACCGATACTGCTCTAACTCCAACTTTTCCTTTTCTAAAGAATACCTTACACAGTCTTTCTCCATTTGTAAGAGTAACAACTCCTTTTGCTGCTCAAAAGACAAAGCAACGGCAGTTGAGACCACAGACTGATCAACCTCAGCCACTAAGGTCTGCATTTTACGTGACAACACGCCTTTCTTTACTAATGCAGCCTTCAACACTCCTTTAATCTCATCTTTCAACCGTTTATCTCCAATGTCGACATCGTAATGTTCAGCAAGTTTCAGGAGTTGTTCTTTAGTACAACTATTCAAGAGTTCCTCCGATGGAGACTGAACAAAAGCATCAACAGTAGCCATAACAGCAAAGTATTGATTCTCGACATGCAATTTAAAACAGCACTTTCCCACTAACTGCCTAACCAAAATCTACTTAACTAAAGCCTAGTCTTCATGCAGTTACTTACGGTGGGTACTTATGCACTAAAAACCGCCAGGAAGAGAAAGGCAACTGCACAAACAGCGACCTCCTCAATCCTGGGGACGTGCTCCCGAGACAACTGCTCTAACCGTGTTCACCGCAACAGAAATTTCAATGAATGTTTCTCGAGGGAGAAACACTCCTTCAACCTAACAGGGAAAGCACTGATTTTAACTTTGCATATTCAATAATCAACACAGCTCATACGCTCCAAAGTTGACACAAGACAGCACATCAACACTAGCTCAAGTCTACAGTAAACAGTATTAACATGACTGCCTCCACTCAATCTGCCTAACCCAAATGGCCTCCCAAACACAATACACAGCAGACCCAAAATATCAAAGCACCACAAATAACCAAACTGATCAGCAATCAACTCAACAATTGCCTACAAGGCAAGACCTAGCCAAGACAAGCAGCTGCAAACAGACCAGCTCTCAATCAAATGTTAGAAAGCTTACCAAACCAGGACGATCCCAAACGAGCCCCCATTTGTCACAACCCGGCTCATAGGAAGTGACAAAGAAATGGGAGACCACACACAGGCTTTTAAAGACTGTAAGACACATTTAATGAAAATAAGGTAAAGCAACTTAAACACAAGTTAAAGGACATAACAGCCATAACTGAACCTTCCAAATAAACATAACACGTGCCAGAGGGAGCCAAAAGCCAGCCACCCTGGTTCAGTCAAGGTGTCTTTATATACACTGGGACTGGCCTCTCAGGTGTGCTGCATCAATAATTGGGTCAGCTCCACCTACCTGCAAGAAACAGGAAAAGGAAAAAGAAAAACACAAGGCCAGCCCACTGGCCGTCACAATAGTAAATAATAAAATTATGCGTTACTGCGAATTCTGCCCATCTGACCTCAGGAAATCGCATGATAAGGTGGGGCCAGGTTTCACAATGAACACACCCGAAACTCTGGCTGATTGGGACCCACACCCAGTTACACACCTTGGCTCAGGAGATTAGAGGATCATCAGGGGGTCCTTTTGTCCCTCTGTGGGGGGATTCTCCCACTAGGTTTATATCTGGGACTCTCCACCATTTGACCTTAGAACTGAAGAAGCTTCTCGGATGAGAGGTGAAACGTCTTCAAGCAACTTAAAGAAGTCCAGACGCTTTTCTTTGCAAGCTCCTTTGACCACCATGTAATCCATTTATTTCAACAAAGTAACTGTATTCTCAATATCACCTATTGAACGGTAACTGTAACGGATACATTTACTCATATTTTGTATTTTAAATACGTAACGCCGGTGCATGTATTATGTTACTGCCCAACACTGCCTGTTGAGATCCTGAGATCCGCTCCTAGAACACCGGCCTCCAACTCTTGAAGAGACATGGGTGTCCCTAAATTTAGCAAATATTAGCTTCAGGCTAGCTTGCTACGACGAATAGGCTAATACCAGCATTTTACCACAACTTCACCAGATGTAGCTAAAAAAACTAAACTAATGTCCAGTCCAGTGGGACAGCAAGAAAAGATGACAAAAAATGATTACTTACTTGCGGTTTGGAGGTTCAAGCTGAAATTGAAGCAGCCATTGAGTGTACAACTTACATTTATTTCAGTTACAATATTTTTTTTCAGTTTCATTTCAAGGTGGCATCGTTCTGATTCCATATTCCTGCAGACGACCCATCGGTGTTTATTCCATGATTGTAAACATGTTTCCATTTGTCACTTCAGTCTTTACTCTGAAATACAGGAAATGACATCATGGCTCAAAATCTTTGTCGTTCAAACAATTCTTTATTTAACATTTTTTTTAACTTTATTTAAGAACTTTAATAAAATACATTCAATAAAAACTTGAACAACAGGAAACTGATTTTTCATCCAACCACTGAAAAAAAAGGTAACCACTGAACACAAACACTGCAGAAGAACAATTTATAAAGATTAACATGGAACTACAGGAACATTTTGATTCATTGCCTCATTAGAACGTTAAGGAGAGCCCATCTCTGTGGAGCCTGATCTCCAGGGTTTTAAGTTGGACTCTGACGCCAGAAGAGGATGTTTCTCTCTCTTCAGATTCGCTGTCGTCCTGTGATGGGAACGATTTCAGCGCTGCGTGATCGCGCTGATGTTTGCACAGAGCAGATAATGAAGTGAATGTTTTGGCACATTGGTAACAGTGAAACAGTTTATTAGTAACGTGGAATCGTTTGTGTGCAGAGTATGAACTGAGATTCCTGAAGCTCTTGTCACACTGCTCACAGCTGTAGTTTCCTTCCATGTGTGCACGTTCATGCTCGTTACGATTACTTGAATGTGAGAAGCTTTTGTCACAGTGTCTGCACTTGTATGGTTTCTCTCCTGTGTGGACTCGTTTGTGTGTTTTAAGGTCACCTGCAGTGGTGAAGGATGACCCACACTGATCACAGAGGTGCTTTTTGACCCCACTGTGAAAGAGTTTGTGTCGTTTTAAGTCACCTGATGTGGGGAAGCTTCTCCCACATTCTTTGCAGTATTTCAGTTTGTCGCCAGTGTGTTTACGTTGATGTGTTTTTAGGCCGGCTTGCTGACTGAAAGTCTAAAATACTTAGTCATTTGTTTAATTGTAATTTAGCATTATATAACTCACATATAAAACTATCAATTGTAATTTTAAATGGTTTACAAGCATGTAGAAGAGCATATTTAGGCAAGTACATTTCTCCTTTTGTTATCAAGAAGCACAGACAAAAAGGGAAAAAAACTGAATCATTGGTCACTGGTCCCCACCAATGCCAGAACGAAATCTACGCCCACTGTCTCTTCCATTGCCGTTTCACTCCAAACGTAACAAATGTCCAACTCACACAGTGTTCTCAGTTTGCATTCACACACAGTGAAGTTGCAGCTTGTTGGAAACGCATCTCCATCCATCCAGTCATGATGATGGTGTTTTCTCCTTGCTGATGCCTTTTGCACATACTGCTGTTGCTGCTGGACCCCTCGCTGCTCAGGACACTGCTGTTGTCTCTTGACCTGCCATGTTGTTGCTTTTGGATCTGCATTTCGCGACAGTCAAGTGGAGCGTGCGTCTGTCCTCTCAGTAAGTGAGTGAGACAGTAGACAGTGGTGAGGAGGGCTGCGCGAAAGCAAAAACACATAAATATGCCTGACACCCGTAAACGAAGCAGCATCTGGCTGCAGTTTAAAGACTTTTTTGTCTGTCTTGGTCTCGTCCTCGTCTCGACTTTGTCTCGTCTCGACTTTGTCTCGTCTCGACTTGGTCTTAGTCTCGTCTTGGTCTTGGTCTCGTCTCGACTTGGTCTCGACTTGTTCTTAGTCTCGTCCTGGTCTCGATACCCTCTGGTCTTGGTTTAGGCGGTCTTGACTGCAAGTCTAGTTGCACCAGTGGTGCCATGAGCAGTATCTATCTGCTGCTTATCAGCTGCTATGCCGTGGTTATTGTCACAATGTGGTGTATTTGGATCACTCAATTCTAAGTGGATATGATCCAGGATTGGATGTTTTGTATAAAATTTGAAAGGAAGAAAGTGTGGTACTGTTTTACATCCACAGACACACACTGTAAAAAAAAAAAAAAACGTTGCGAAAACTTAAAAACTCAAGGCAACCCACTGCATTTATGTTTTTAGGTTCTGAGGGATAGCTTATAATTTCAAGTTTAGGAGAAAAGTTGCTTTAGCTAATGTTTTTGTGTTTACAAAATTAATAATTGTCCTTTTTCTTAACTCATATTTTATTGTTTCTGCAACGTATTTCCTAAAGTTTACACAACATTTTTTTTTTTTTTTGCCAATCAATTTCCTAAAGTTTAGAAAAAGTATCTTTCATAGTTTTCATGAGGTGCTCCCTGTTGTACCAATGAATGTTTACACAGTTGATTTTCAAATAACTTTGTGTTCAAACACAACCGCACCACTGACAATGTTGACTTTTGAGATCTTTAAATTTTAAAGGTGGTGTTGTCAGACAGAATATCAAACCTATCTTGATAGATAGTCACTAACAAACAGATTCAAAACATCAGATGGCAGGATGTGAACAACTTCTATCTTGTTTCCATACAGCAAACAACTTTCAAACAAATTTTTCCACCACTTGTCTTTTAATAGTAATGGTATCAACACTCCAATTTCCTGTGAAGTTCAGTATCGCGCCACATTTGTTATAAAACTAGTACAAATGTACCTAAAACCAGATTATAAAAATTGTTTAAAACAGCTCAAGTTAGAATAAACCCTTTCAACATTTTATAAAAACTTGTTATACATGAAATCTGCAATCAGCCATTAAAGCTACATTAAGTAAAGTTAGAACAGAAGAGATTGATTCAGAACTTTCTGCACCTTACCGTTTTCTTAAAGCCAGAAATTAACTTTTTTCAGAACAACTTGCCACGAAACCCAAAAACTGTAAATCAAAACAAATTGCTGCATTCTGTTTTACACAAGTTGCATTTGAGTTGAACATGTTGTCAAATAGGTTAGACTTTGGTTAAGAGCTTGGTTTTGAAGCTTCTTATCCTCTGGGAACAGGTAGATGTCAACTCCATAAAAATGTGTTGCACAGCTTCAAATGTGTACTTGAGTTCTTTGGGAAACTCCATGTTGAGCCCATAAAGTAGGCCAAACAGGTAGGCAAAGGCAGTGGGAAGGTCTGGCAGATCATCAAGAATAATGTCCTCTTCCAAAACAATGGCAGTGTTGACCACTGTGGACTGCGAGTTGGGTCCCACGTAGTCCTCCAGAACAGTGAGGATGCCCACCGTAACACCTCGGGTTGCCCTCTCAACTGGATCTGTATCCTATGCAAAATAAAAAACAACAGTACATATAAGTCTCTGAAAACCAAAACTGAAGATTGAGTAGATTTGCATACTCACCAGACATGTTAAGAAGAGTTTGGTCTCGTCGTCGCGAACAAATATCGGTAACCCTTCCAAACTGATGGTTCGTCGATGCTGGACTATGTTTGAGACCTAAAACAAGGAAATCAAGACTCAGTCTCATTTATAAACCTACCATTTTGTTTTTAAAGCACATTAAGTGTTGTTGCTAAAAATACAGCCTTAAGAAATAAGATGTTGAAATGAGTTATTACAGATAATTGGTCATGTTTTTGTCAGTTTTTTTTATTTATTTATTTTTTAAGTAATTTTGATGTGCAACAAATGTAGCACACTTATTACAACATTTATAACAAAAAGTGCCATGAGTGGGATGAGAGTTGAACTGTCTGTCATGACCTGCAATCTGCCAAACACAGCGCTGCTTGTTAGCTTATAATCCCATTCAGGACACACTTTTTGAAAACTAACAATTTTTACATCAATTTAGTAAATATTTAATAAAGTATCTTTCGTTACAGTGGGAACTTCAGGTTCCTCATAAACCAGACACAAATACATTTTTATATATTACCTGTTCATCAAACTTCTGCAACAGGGAATCCATGTCATTGCGGAAAGCAGCTTTTCTAATTCGATACAGCTTAATCAGCCGAAGTGAGTAAGTGTCGAGGGCAGTCATGAAGGTCCCCATGAGATCCTTGGTGGTAATGCGTGAGAATTCCGCACAAATCTACAAAGCAACAAAAAAAATATAGAAGAAAACTTTTAAAGGTACATTATATAAAAATCACATTGTTTTCAAATTTGGTTAAAAGAGCTTAATTTCAAAACATTTAGTTAGTCTCGGTTGATCTATTGGTCAGGCCTTGATTGGATTTTTTTTTCTTTTAGTGGTAGTGGTGGTACAAATTATAACTGACGTATTAAAAAAAAAAAACCCAAGAAAAATCTGATCGGCAGATTTTACAGTAAGTCTATAGAATACCTAATCAAATGTTGATAAGACAAAATAATGGTTTCAATTGTTACAGGATGCATTGCAGAAAAGAAATAAATCAATAAATTGTATTTTAAATTCATTGAAAAAATTCCATTAATTTTATAGTTATGTAAGAATGAAGTAAGAATAACATCCTGTGGTCAAATTTGTATACTTTCATAACACGTAAGTGACTTTCTCAATCCTGTTCTGTGAGTTTCATGGCTGTTGCCTGCTAAGGGTCAGCACCAAAAGATTCTAGATGCCCAGTGAAGACAAGTCATTGCGGCGACTGTGGTTCAGGGGGTTGGGAAGCTCATCTGTAACCGGAAGGATGCTGGTTCTATCCCCAGCTCTCTCTGTCCTGGTCGTTGTGTCCTTGGGCAAGACACTTTACCCCACCGCTTACTGGTGCTGGCCAGAGGGGCCAGTGGCGCGATATGGCAGCTTCACTTCTGTCAGTCTACCCCAGGGCAGCTGTGGCTACAACTGTGGTTTCCCTGCACCGATGTGTGAATGTGAGAGTGAGTGAGTGAGTAGTGGAATTGTAAAGCGCTTTGGGTGCCCAGAGAAGAGCGAAATAAAAGCAATCCGTTATTATACACAGCAAGTTGACAAGTAAATAGATTTCACTTCAATAGAGTTCATATTTTTAGAGCCAAGTATTTTTTTATATTTTACCACTAGCATTGTTAGCTCAACGGTAGCCTTCAACCTTTTCTACAAGATATTGGAGTGATACAAACAGATGCTTCTCAAGGGCACAAGAAATGGAGCTCACGTTAATTTACTCACCCAGACAAGTTTCGAGGCATTTGGAGTTGTTCAGAAGAAATTTTAAAGGTCCTATATCATGTAAAATCAACTTTTTGGAGCTTTTAAACACATTTTAATGTTATTTCCTTAGATTAAAAACCCTCCAGAGTGGTTTTTGGCTTAATTCAGGCATTTCTTAGTTGTCTCAGTGAATCCTTTCCCCATAACCGTGGCTCAGCTCTCTCTTGCAAAACGACTGACTCGTAACATTGGGATTAAAATTTCTTTCTAACAACTCCAAATGCCTTGAAATTTTTCTGGGTGAATAAATGAACGTTTTCCATTCTAGAAATAAGACCACACTGGGGAAAAAGGGAAGAAAAAAACCCAGAAGTTTTCCTTTAAATATTTAAGAGATTATCTTACCTGTTCTTTCAAGAAGAGAGCTGGCCATCTGAGCTGCATTTCCTTGACCAAGGGCTGCATCTCCACAACTTCTTTCCTCCTGAGAGAGAATGTGATGTCCATCTTTTGGGTGATGAGTGCCATGTTCTTATCCCTCTTCTTCATTTCATCTTCCAAAATGCATCTTTCATTTTCAAGAGACTCATCATTGTAGTTTTCTGGGCCATCAGGGATAAAGTTGACTTCACCTCGCTTTGGTTTCTTTAAGGAAAATCTATTTGAGCCACTGTCATCTTCTTCCCCTCTTCTTTTTCGATTGACTGCAACTTCACTACATCCAGCTTGACTTAGCTTGGAACGGTAGTTACCAAGCTTGAACTTAATGCTTGTTGCCCAACCATCATATCCTGTGCCATTGCCAGGCTCTTTGAGGCAGGGATGTTTGGAAACTAGCTCCTGTGCAACAGATGTTATTTCATTCTTGTCAGGGTACGCTTTGATTGCAAACATTTCTTGTGCCAGCTTGTCTAGAATTTCCATCTTGATGTCTCTTGTTACACTTAAATTTGCCCCTGCTTTCTCATATACCTCATTGCCCTTGCGAAGTTTTAACGCTACATCATAGGAAAAGGTTGGGAACTCACACTGGCTGTATCAATAGATGAGATAGCGCTATGATCAGATGGAGTCTGTGGTGGCGAGGCTGATGCATTTTCCTCCCAAATGAGGTGCAACACTGCCCGCCCAACAGGTAGCTCCTTAATATCCATCAGGTTGCAAAGTGCGTTCCCAAAATCTGGGTCTTCATATTGTATTGCAAAGTCACCTTCAAGTCCAAGCTTTGCTTGTAGTTCATCTTGAAGCTGCTTCACAGATTCTGGAACAGTGGACAGTTGGATTTTTCTGATAAGTTTTGGACTGACGTGGACTCGCAGTAACAGGGCCTGTGAAGACAAACCAAAAAAAAAGGGCGCAATTCTAAATAATTGACAAATTCAAAGTAATCAACTGAAAACTATTTAAGAATAATACATACCATGACTTTCAATGCAGGAGGCACGTAACAGATGTCACCATCAGTTGTCCATCTACGCAGTATTCAGCTAAAGGGTGGTAATCATTCAAATCTTCTGGGTCAAGTATTTCCAGATCTTTGTAGCTGCTGTCAAGCCGATCTGTAGTGTTCCATAAACCAAGAGGAGAGCTTTGTAGCAACAAATGACACTTTCCCAGAGTCTACCAAAATGTTCAGTATCTTGTAGAATTCAGGTAGTCCACTCAGTTGTCCTGATGAAATGATCATGCCTTTAACATACTGGGTCCCATACAGATAAACACATTTAGCAAATGACACAGCTTTTACCTGTGGATATTTCAGTTTCAAGCACTTCTGAAGATTTTCATTCAAGAAACAGATGTCAACTGTGTCAATATTATCAACATGCAGACTTGGTTTAAAAAGACTGTGACCATCTAAGAAGTATGCCATCATTTGTTGATGCTTTGAAGAAAGTGTTAGTAGTATATTCTTAAAGCATTGGACATCATGCACAGTTTTCTTGAAAAAGTTGTGCTTAGATTCAAATCGAATAGTCCACAAATCAACTAAGGGACCAAAACAACGCACAAGATGACTATAATGTTCAATATAGTGGTGTTTTGGCTTCAAATTAAAACCAGGAAAAGTCTCTATCAGTAATCGTCGATGATCCAATATTTTGGTGTCCAAGTATGACAATATTTCTTCTGATAGAGTTGTCGAGACAACAATCTCAACAAGCTCCTTAAGGTCCATCAATACTTCCCATAATTCAAATTCAAATTTTATTTGTCACACACACACAACCATACACAGTATGACATGGGGGTGAAATGCTTGTAGCTGTACAATGCCCGACCATTAAATGACAGAAGAAAAGTTTTACAATATTTACAATTTACAGTTTACTACAAAAATTTACAAATTAACTTAGGAATTGGCTCATGTTCTGGTATACGGGTCCCAATGATAAAAGGCAGCAAACGCAAAAGTGTCCAGTTTTCATGTCCATTGCCACTCACTCTTCCTGTTCCAAAACTGGCTTTTGTAATTTGTTGTGGCTTGTTGAGCTTATCAGAGAATTTATATGGAAATGATTTTATATAGTGATGGGACGTTCTGTATCGAGGCTTCGGAGCGTGTGTCGAGTAATGGAGGGGGCGTTTCCGCGAAGCGCGTATCGAGGCTTGCTTCATTTATGGGAGGAGCTGAAAATGATGACGTCCGAAGCCTCGCTGCCCGGCTGTACCACGTGACTGGTTCATGAAGTGGTTCGAACTTTGCCGCGAGATATGACAGCGATATAAACCCCTCAGACTTCATTCAAAAATGTGGGTGTTTGATGGAGAGTTGCGGTTAGTGAGAGTTTGGAGACCGTTTGGAGGTTTATGAGAGTGAGGAGAGAAAGTCAGGAGAGAATGGAGCCAGCTAAGAAGAGGAGGATGTCCTCCCCTGTGTGGGAACATTTTGATCTTATTCCTCCCAACAAGGTATGTAAATTTCTACAGAAGATGTATTTTCATGATACTGATGGTGCAATACAATTTATGTTGAGCTGTCTTGACTTTTGTACAAGGTGAAGTGTTTTCTATTTGCCAGGGAGCTGGGATATAACAACAACACCTCATCCATGCTTAGGCACTACAGAGCTTTGCATGAGAATAAGGGGGACACCGATTGTGGAGCAAGACCAGGTGAGCCATCAAATGCCATGATAATATAGGATGCAGTAATGTTACTAAATGATATAACAATATTATACAACTGTTATAAGTTACGTGTGTGATATTTATATTTGTGCTTTATCTTTATTGTCTTTCCTCAGGAGAACAATCTCAAATAGATGAAGACCTGGTTACCATGGTGATTGAGGACTCC
Source organism: Aulonocara sp. 'chitande type north' Nkhata Bay (assembly GCF_057382095.1). Lineage (NCBI taxonomy): Eukaryota > Metazoa > Chordata > Actinopteri > Cichliformes > Cichlidae > Aulonocara > Aulonocara sp. 'chitande type north' Nkhata Bay. The sequence goes on along the minus strand of NC_141360.1, from coordinate 930,086 downwards.
CAGCCATTTAGCATTGTGGAGGACAAAGGATTCAAAAGATTTGTTAAATCATTAAATCCTAGCTATGTTCTCCCCACTAAAAAGGTCATAAAAGCAGTTAAAATTTAGTTTTTACAGAATAAAATGTGAACAGGCAGGACTGCCTCAGTCTGTAGCTGTCCATACCTCAACGTTACAAAAGCACAACCACTGTCCACACCCCAACCACACCTCACCTCACAGTAAATGATCATTTCCATTTCAAGCATTTCCAAATAATCATTTCCCATACTGCCACTATAAATATACACAGTATACTGCCATCACTACAATATACATGTTTTACACACTCCTTTTGTTGTTGACATTTACAGGCTGTGTGCAAAATGCCACACTCTTCAAATTCATGCCAGCTATTATTTTTACGTCCAGTAGGTGTCCTGCTAGAGCAAATGAAGCTTCATGAAGCTTCGCGTTGGGGTGAACCAATTGGATGAAAAGCTTCAGTGCTTCATGGGGCTTCATCTGCCCATCACTAATTTTATACGTTTGTTTAGTCCTTCAAATGTAATAAAACCCTTTCTGATTAAATCTTGAAGACACAAACACAATTCCACAGGGACAACACCTTCAAAGAAATCATGTAATATATCTGGAGGAAATCCAGTGACTGGATGAAAATAGGACAACGCACTTAAGGCACAGGAACCTTTGACACCACACACACTTTGTCTTTGACCATCCTCAAGCTCTTCTAGAAAAATGTTATGCTGTTCCACAGTTCTTAATGGAAATTGTTATGAGGTGGCTGTGTGCGGACAGGAATAGGACCCAAGGTGCAGACTCCAGAGACAAACTTAAACCGAAACAGCTTTAATGCTGAACTCAAACATAACATAACTGGAAAAACTCAAAATAAACTAACACCGGTGGACTGACAAAACACACAGCAAAATAAACGACACGGACACAGAGAAACACAGGGCTTAAATACACAGTGGGAGCAATCAGGGAATGAATAACAGGAGGGAAACACAGCTGGGGCAAATCAGGCCTAACGAGACCAGGGGAAGCAAAACCAGACACATTAACATCAGACATGGACTTTCAAAGTAAAACAGGAAACATAACACAGACTCACAGGCAGGCACTATAACAAAGGGAACAGAGACGTGGGACCAGGGCAGACACAGACACTGACTGGATGTGGGGATACAGCAGACAGGGGAGACAGCAACTACGGAACACAGACAGAAAACCAGAACACTAAAACTCTAACCAAACCCCACCCAGAGGACCCAAACTAAGAATGATCCTAAAACCCGTCAAGAAAAGCTAGAAAATAATGAAATAACAAAATCAAAGAACCAAAACACAAAACACTGGGTCAACGACCCAGGGACCCTAACAGAAATTCTCTAGGATCAAGAGCTGCAATCTGATGTTTATCAATACTACAAAATCGACAAAATTTGTCAACATTAAAGGACTCCAAAAAGCCTGCAAGGCTGTGAGCCCCAAGGTTATCTGCACAGACACAAAATACAGTTCCCTTTAAAAAACTATTTAAAGATTCAACATACACCCCTGTGCTTTCAAGACATTTTAAATCCTCAATGAGTGGATAAAGAAAAGCATCATACCCAAACTGTTTAACGTCTACACTTTTACCAAGAAGAGCAAGCTGTATTGAGTGTAATGTAGAACGAAACCTTGCAGATAAGTTGAGTACAATAGACAGCAGTTATTTTATGAATTTTTAGAGATGTTCCTAAAGGGTTGCATATTTCAAAGTCGTCAATATACAAAGCTAAACTAATGCAAGTATCTTGCAATCCTAAAAGCTTGTTGTTTTTGAAATACTGCCCATCTCTAAATGATCTGTAACCTTCACTAATTTCTTTATCAAATGCTAACTTTTCAAAGAAACTTTTCCCTTTCAATAAGTTCTCCAAGACCTGGTTTACTGAGACATAAACAAATGTATTTCTAGTTCTCGCTTTGTAGATGTACTCTGTAGGCTCAATTACATGAAAATTATTCTTGAAATAAATATTTCTCTTGTAATCAGTAGACAATGCACCTTTTGGTTCTGTTGAGATAATTAATGGGTTGGTTTTGAAAAGTGCATCATTTATATTTTTAATTACATCATCATCTGCCTCAATGTTCTGTTCAGCAAGCACCTGTTTGATTCTTTGAAATGAATGAACCTGAGAAAATTTTAAAATGTCACTAATTTCCTCAATAATTCTCTGCAAAGCACTTTTAGAAACATGTAACAAAGTTTGCATGCATAGAAAAAGTCTAGCTATTTTATGTTCAAGACATTGGTAATCTACAAACTCATTGTCCTCTTTATCACTTGATGCTACACCTGAACCACTTGGTAATGTCTCTGGCTCCTGAGAGGTATTTAAGGATTTATCAGGGGAGCTACTTTCACTAGGACATGCATTTGCATGAGAAATCAGTCTAATACAGTTTTTTATATCTTTTGAGTTTTTGTGCTTTCTGCTTGTGTGTGACGTAAAGGTTGATAAATTGTTGGTAGCATAGTCACATTTTTGGAAAGGACAGGATACAGTCTGATTTTTTTTTAAGGCAATGGATTTTTTGCTGACTCTTGGTGGCGCTGTCACTTGGTGTTCGCTCGCTCTGTGGTAGAGTATCACTTCCTGTTCCTGCTCAAACACAGTGGTGTTTCTGAGTAGCTTATTTGCTTAGCGATTTAATTAACAACTTTTAAATACATTCTTCTTTCATAGTATAATCTTCACGTGCTTCCTCCGAAGCACACTTTCTGTGTACTCACTACCTAATTTATAGCCAAAGTATTCACTCACTGTCTCTGTACTGTCTCGCTAGCCTAGCTTAGCTCGTAGCCGACTCGTTAGCACCATGGCTACTTCACCTGTCCCTCCTGCACTTTCTTGCTCATTGTGTCAGATGTTTAGTTACTCCTCGGCCTCCTTTAGCAGTAATGATATCTGTAACAAATGTAGCATATTTGCAGCTCTGGAGGCCAGGATTACTGAATTGGAGACTCGGCTTCGCACCCTTCATTCACCCGCAGCTAGCCAGGCCCCTGTAGCTGGTGCAGCCGAAAATAGCGTAGGCCCCGCTAGCTGTTCCCCGGCAGGTCCCAAGCAGCTGGGGAATCAGGGCGGCTGGGTCACGGTGAGGAGGAAGCATAGTCCTAAACAGAAGCCCCAGGTACACCACCAACCCGTTCATGTGTCTAACCGTTTTTCCCCACTCGGCGACACACCCGCCGGGGGTCAAACTCTGGTAATTGGCGATTCTGTTCTCAGACATGTGAAGCTAGAGACACCGGCAACCATAGTCAATTGTCTTCCAGGGGCCAGAGCAGGCGACATTGAAGGAAATTTAAAACTGCTGGCTAAGGGTAAACGTAAATTCAGTAAGATCATAATTCACGTCGGCAGTAATGACACCCGGTTACGCCAATCGGAGGTCACTAAAATCAATATTGAATCGGTGTGCAACTTTGCCAAAACAATGTCGGACTCTGTAGTTTTCTCTGGTCCCCTCCCCAATCAGACCAGGAGTGACATGTTTAGCCGCATGTTCTCCTTAAATTGCTGGCTGTCTGAGTGGTGTCCCAGAAACGATGTGGGCTTCATAGATAATTGGCAAACCTTCTGGAGGAAACCTGGTCTTGTTAGGAGAGACGGCATCCATCCCACTTTGGATGGAGCAGCTCTCATTTCTAGAAATATGGACAAATTTATTAAACCCCCCAAAATATGACTATCCAGAGTTGGGACCAGGAAGCAGAGTTGCAGTCTTACACGCTTCTCTGCAGCTTCTCTCCTCCTGCTACCCCCCCAAAAACCCATCTCCATAGAGACTGTGTCAGCTCCCAAACAGACAAAAAACAAACTAAAAACCAGCAACAAACAACTTAAACATAAACAATCACAAAGAAAGAACAATACAGTATCCACATCTGAACCAAAGAGTAAAACAGTGAAATGTGGATTATTAAATATTAGGTCTCTCTCCTCCAAGTCTCTGTTAGTACATGACTTAATAATTGATCAACAAATTGATTTACTCTGCCTTACAGAAACCTGGTTGCAGCAGGATGATTATGTTAGTTTAAATGAATCAACACCCCCGAGCCATTCTAACTACCAGAAATCTCGAAGCACAGGCCGAGGGGGCGGTGTGGCAGCAATTTTTCACACCAGCCTATTAATTAATGAAAGACCAAGACAGACTTTTAATTCATTTGAAAGCCTGATGCTTAACATTGTCCACCCCAGCTGTGAAACTCAGAAACCAGTCTTACTTGTTATCATCTATCGTCCACCTGGGCCTTACACAGAGTTTCTGTCTGATTTCTCAGACTTTATATCTAATTTAGTTCTGAGCTCAGATAAAATAATTATTGTGGGTGATTTTAACATCCATGTAGATGCTAAAAATGACAGCCTCAACATGGCATTTAATCTGTTATTAGACTCAATTGGTTTCTCTCAAAATGTAAAAGAACCCACCCACCACTTTAATCACACTCTAGATCTTGTTTTAACATATGGCATCGAACCTGAACATTTAACAGTGTTTCCTGAAAACCCTCTCCTGTCTGATCATTTCCTGATAACATTTACTTTTACAATAATTGATTACACAGCGGTGAAGAGTAGACTTTATCAAAGTAGATGTCTTTCTGAAAGCACTGTAACTAAGTTTAAGAATATAATCCACCCACTGTTATCATCTCCAATGCCCTGTACCAACACAGAGCAAAGCAGCTATCTGAACGCTACCCCAACAGAGGTCGATTATCTTGTTAATAATTTCACCTCCTCACTACGTACGACTCTGGATACTGTAGCTCCTGTGAAAACTAAGGTCTCTAATCAGAAGTACCTGACTCCGTGGTATAATTCTGAAACACGTACCCTAAAGCAGATGACTCGTAATCTGGAGAGGAAATGGCGTGTCACAAATCTAGAGGATCATCATTTAGCCTGGAGAAATAGTTTGCTGCTTTATAAGAAAGCCCTCCGCAAAGCCAGAACATCTTACTATTCATCACTGATTGAAGAAAATAAGAACAACCCTAGGTTTCTCTTCAGCACTGTAGCCAGGCTGACAAAAAGTCAGAGCTCTTTTGAGCCAACCATCCCTTTAACGTTAACTAGTAATGACTTCATGAACTTCTTCACAAATAAAATTTTTATCATTAGAGAAAAAATTACCAATAATCATCCCACAGATGTAATATTATCTACAGCTACTCTTAGTACCATTGATATTAAGTTAGACTCTTTTTCTCCAATTGATCTTTCTGAGTTAACTTCAATAATTACTTCCTCCAAACCATCAACGTGTCTTTTAGACCCCATTCCTACAAAACTGCTCAAAGAAGTCCTGCCATTAATTAATTCTTCGATCTTAAATATGATCAACCTATCTCTAATAATCGGCTATGTACCACAGGCCTTCAAGCTGGCTGTAGTTAAACCTTTACTCAAAAAGCCATCTCTAGACCCAGCAGTCTTAGCTAATTATAGGCCAATCTCCAACCTTCCTTTCATATCAAAAATCCTTGAAAGAGTAGTTGTCAAACAGCTAACAGATCATCTGCAGAGGTTTATTTGAAGAGTTTCAGTCAGGTTTCAGAGCTCATCACAGCACAGAAACAGCTTTAGTGAAGGTTACAAATGATCTTCTTATGGCCTCTGACAGTGGACTCATCTCTGTGCTTGTCCTGCTAGACCTCAGTGCAGCGTTCGATACTGTTGATCATAATATCCTATTAGAGCGATTAGAACATGCTGTAGGTATTACAAGTACTGCGCTGCAGTGGTTTGTATCATATCTATCTAATAGACTCCAATTCGTGCATGTAAATGGAGAGTCCTCTTCACACACTGAGGTTAATTATGGAGTTCCACAGGGTTCAGTGCTAGGACCAATTCTGTTTACATTATACATGCTTCCCTTAGGCAGTATCATTAGAAGACATAGCATACATTTTCACTGCTATGCAGATGACACCCAGCTCTATCTGTCCATGAAGCCAGATAACACACACCAATTAGTTAAACTGCAGGAATGTCTTAAAGACATAAAGACCTGGATGGCCGCTAACTTTCTGCTTCTTAATTCAGATAAAACTGAGGTTATTGTACTCGGCCCTGAAAATCTTAGAAATATGGTATCTAAGCAGATTCTTACTCTGGATGGCATTACCTTGGCCTCCAGTAACGCGGTGAGGAACCTTGGAGTCATTTTTGACCAGGACATGTCCTTCAACGCACATATTAAACAAATATGTAAGACTGCTTTCTTCCATTTGCGCAACATCTCTAAAATTAGAAATATCCTGTCTCAGAGTGACGCTGAAAAACTAGTTCATGCATTTATTACTTCCAGGCTGGACTACTGTAATTCATTATTATCAGGATGTCCAAAAAACTCACTGAAAAGCCTTCAGCTAATCCAAAATGCTGCAGCAAGAGTCCTGACAGGGACTAGAAAGAGAGAGCATATTTCTCCTGTTTTGGCTTCCCTTCATTGGCTTCCTGTTAAATCCAGAATTGAATTCAAAATCCTGCTCCTCACATACAAGGTCTTAAATAATCAGGCCCCATCTTATCTTAATGACCTTGTAGTACCATATCACCCTATTAGAGCGCTCCGCTCTCGCTCTGCAGGCCTACTTGTTGTTCCTAGAGTATTTAAAAGTAGAATGGGAGGGAGAGCCTTCAGTTTTCAGGCCCCTCTTCTGTGGAACCAGCTTCCAGTTTGGATTCGGGAGACAGACACTATCTCTACTTTTAAGATTAGGCTTAAAACTTTCCTTTTTTCTAAAGCATATAGTTAGGGCTGGACCAGGTGACCCTGAATCCTCCCTTTGTTATGCTGCAATAGATGTAGGCTGCCGGGGGATTCCCATGATGCATTGAGTTTTTCCTTTCCAGTCACCTTTCTCACTCACTATGTATTAATAGACCTCTCTGCATTGAATCATATCTGTTATTAACCTCTGTCTCTCTTCCACAGCAAATCTTTATCCTGTCTTCCTTCTCTCACCCCAACCGGTCGCAGCAGATGGCCGCCCCTCCCTGAGCCTGGTTCTGCCGGAGGTTTCTTCCTGTTAAAAGGGAGTTTTTCCTTCCCACTGTCGCCAAAGTGCTTGCTCATAGGGGGTCATATGATTGTTGGGTTTTTCTCTGTATCTTTGAAGCGCCTTGAGGCGACTTTTGTTGTGATTTGGCGCTATATAAATAAAATTGAATTGAATTGAATTGAATTGAAGTGCCTTAAAATATGTGAAATAAATGTATGCTGTGAGCAGTTTTCCTTAAATTCACAAAAAAATGTTGAGATCTCCTGCCTTTTCTTAGCCCTGTTGTGTGATCTGCTGAGGTGAGACTTCAATGCCCCTCGTGTCCTGAACGAACAGACGCAGTCACTGTAAACACAGGGCAAATGAAATCCTCTTCTATGTCGTAGCTGGTGATGTCTTCAGAGTACTTCTTGGCTTGAACAGACAAAAGAGCAGAACTGGCACTGCATACAAAAGCTATAATGAGAAGAGAGGAGAGGACAGTGTCAACAATTCAAAAGAAACCTGAATTAATCTCAAATTACCAAAGTTACATTACCTGATAATGTGTTTGGGGCGGGGGGCAGGCACTCCTGTTCTGATTCCTCTCCTTACCAACTCCTCATCAGTCCCTCATAAATCAGGACAAGCAGTGGTCTGGAGTTGGCTTTTAATTCTCTAAATAAATAAAAATAGCAATTAGTTTTAAAATAAAATACCAGCTTCCTGACATTACTTAAGAATTTTTTTCTCCTGTCCTAATTTTTTTGGCTCACTAAAGTGAGCTGATTCTGCCTTGTAAAATGCCATGTGAAACACAGTAAAACAAATAATTTACAAAACATACATTACATCAAATGTTTAATTTATTATTAACAAATTGTATTCTACATGGAATGCACCAACAGTATACTGGGATGTATTATGTAAGCCAAGGATAATTTTGTGTGATTGGTTTTACAACTTAGAATGACAAACATTGGATTGAGAGTATGAGTGGGATAAAACTCCTGAAGCATCTGTTTAAATTATCAGTGCATTTATTAATGGTGCTCCATAAATAAACCAAAACAATGTTGTTTTGTGCATAACAAAAAGCTCACAATTGTGCAGTCAAAATGTAAAATAAAAGATGCTGAGCATAATAACAAAGACAGATTTTGCAGCTGCTCTGTTTCCAAGTTCTACTGCGTGACTGACAGCCTGGAGTTTGAAATCCTCTTTGTAACTGTTGTAACTTTATGCAGTGTTGCTCCAACTGCCCGTGTAGCGTGGGTTGTGGTCAACAATAACTTTAGACCAAGCACAGAGGACTGAGACGAGGCTATGGTGGAGGTCCAGACTTTTACTCCATAAGCTCAGAACACATACAATAACACAGTACCACCTACTGGTGGGAGGTAGTAATAGCTGCTGCTTATTACAATATACCACATCCCTCTTTTCCGAGATAAAGATACTACCTCTTAACTCCAATATTTTGTAACATAAATGCACCTTTTAAATCGTAGGAACATTAACAATATTATATTCTTGAGACATTAAGTAGAGCACACCTCAGATTGCTTGTCACTTGAGCAATGCAAATACACATCAGTGTAGTGTTTTGAAACAGATGAACACATGACAGATTAGATAAGACATGTCAAAATGAACATATGAAACATGACATATTTTCTCTCTTTTCCAACAAGACAGTTATCTAGCTTGTACAGAACAACGCAGGTACAGGATAGAGTGACTTTAAGTTTCCCAATCACTTAGTCTCTATACCTGGCAGGGCGTATTATTGCTCGGCCACTGCGTGTGTAACATGTGGGTGTGTTGTCCATACTTGCAGGACTAGAGTTTTGTGGGGTGTCATTTGCTGGTGGCTCCACTGGCTCTTGGGTGTGAACGGACAGTTCATCTGGGTCCATGGGTGTGTCCTTGAACAGACTTGGGTGTATTTTCCTCAGATGTCTCCTGTTCCTCCTGAGCACTTTACCATCTGGTGTTTGCACAGTGTAGGAGCGTGGTTCCTCTCGCCGATGAGTTACAACAGCTGGCTCCCAACCGCGCCTTGTTTGCATGTGCACAGTCTCGCCTGGGGTCAGAACAGGCAATGGTCTTGCGTGCTGATCATAGTGGCGTTTCCGCTTTGATTGCAACCTGCGCACTTTGTCGTGAATGTTCTGTGGGGTTGACTGCCTCAACACAGCACTGGTGCATGGCAGGGTGCTGCGGAGAACCCGTCCCATCAACATTTGTGCAGGTGACACACTAAGTCCTGTGACTGGAGTGTTCCTCAAAGACAACAGCACTAGATGTGGGTCTGTTCCAGTCCGTGCGGCTTTCTTAAGTGCATGTTTGACAGTCTTTATGGCTCGCTCCGCCATGCCATTCGAAGAAGGAAAGCCGGGACTGGAGAAAGTTAGCTTTATCTCCCAGGATGCTGCAAACGATCTCATCTCGTGGCTGGCGAATGGAACATGATCGCTCACTATCTCTTTGGGAATTCCGTGTCTTGCGAAGACTGATTTCATCTTCTGAATCACAGAGTGTGCCGTTTTGTCAGGTAAGTTAAGAACTTCTGGATATTTTGATAAATAATCCACTAACAAAAGATATGGATGATCGTTCAGTTCGAAGATGTCTGCTCCGATTTTCATCCATGGCAGCTCTGGAATCTGGTGTGGAATAAGCGGTTCAGCCTGGTTCTTTGGCTGCATTTGCTGGCATTGTTCACACTTTTCAAGCATGGTCTCTATGTCGCGTGACATGCCAGGCCAGTACAGCACTCTTCTTGCTTTGGCTTTTGTGCGCTGCACGCCTTGGTGGGCAAGGTGCAGCTTCTCCAGGATCACACGCCTGAAGCTTTGGGGTATTACGATCTTGTCCCCGATCATAATAATGTCATCGTGGAAACTGATATCGTGTCTCATAGGCCAGTAGCTGTGGAGTGTTTTGTCTAAACTCTTCCTTCTGGGCGGCCATCCGTTGAAGTGTCTTTCGCGCACGGCTTGTAGTACGCTGTCTGCTGCCACTGCTTTTTTCAGGTCACACAATGTTTTCTCGCTCAATGCTGCTGTGGCCTCCAGAGCATACACAACTCTTTCATCATTTGCGTTTTCACTCACGTTTCCGTCGTCACTGGTAGTTGTGGCACGTGAGAGTGCGTCGGCTATGAACATGTCTTTGCCGGGGGTGTATGTGACGGTGAGATTATATCTCTGTAGTTGCAGCAGCATTCCTTGTAGCCTCGCTGGTGCCTTGCATAGCGGTTTGCGCACTATCGCCTCCAGGGGTTTATGATCAGATTGCACTGTCACTGGTCTTCCATAGACATACTGGTGGAATCGTTTAGCGGCAAACACAATGGCTAGCAACTCTTTTTCTATTTGTGCATACCTTTTTTCTGTGTCTGTGAGTGCTCGTGACGCGTAACACACAGGTTGTCCGTCTTGTAATAGGCATGTGCCCAGCCCATCTTTTGAAGAATCGGCCTGCAGTGTTAGTGGTTTCTTGTGGTCATAAAATCTCAACACTGGAGCTTGTGTGAGCGTCGACTTGAGCGTCTGTAACGCTACTGTGTGATGTGGCTGCCACTGCCACACTGTGTCCTTCTTGAGTAGCTGTCTCAAAGGTGCTGTGAGCGATGCTTCATTTTGGATGTACTGTGCCAAAAACTTCGTCATTCCCAGCAGACGCTGAAGGCTTTGTTTGTCTTCTGGAGTCGGCATGTCGACAATAGCTTTGATCTTTGAAACATCTGCTTTCTGCCCTGCTGCTGTGATGATATGGCCCATGTATTTCACTGTGTCAACTTTGAACTGAATTTTGTCCTTGTTAAACTTCACGTTAGCTGCTCTTGCTTTCTCCATGACCTTCTGCAGGATTTCATCGTGTTCGTGCTCTGATGTAGCTGCAATTATCATATCATCTGCAATGATAAATACACCAGGAATGTTGCCGAAAGTCTCACAATTCTTTTGTTGAAAGACCTCGCTGGCTGATTTGATCCCGAATGGGAGTCGGAGGAAGCGATATCGGCCCCAAGGTGTATTGAAGGTACAGAGCTTTGATGACGGCTCGTCCAGCTTGATCTGCCAGTATCCATCTTTTTCATCCAATATGGTGAAGATGGATTTTCCTGCTAGCTTGCTGCGAACGTCCTCGTGTGTGGGAATGGAGTAGTGCTGGCGTTTAACTGCTTGGTTCAGATCACAAGGGTCCAAGCACACCCTTAGTGTTCCGTTCTTCTTCTGTGTGGCGACAAGACTGTTGACCCAATCTGTAGGCTCATTGACAGGCATTATGACATCTCTGTTTTGTAAGTCCTGTAGCGTCTTCTTCAGCGCATCCATTATGGAGAGTGGCACGTTCCTGCATGCGTGAATCACAGGTGTTGCATTTGGGTCAATATGTATGTGGTGAAGTCCAGGGAACTCACCTAAGCCTGTGAACACATCAGCGTACATCTCCACAAGTTCTTCCGAGGTAGAAGGTGGTTTAGCTGATTTCGGTACAGAGGATGTCATGGCAAGGGTCTCAACTCGTTGCACCAGATGGAGCTCTTCACAAGCTTGTCCACCTAGGATCGGTTTATCTGCATGGCTTGATACAAGAAAGTCAAACACAGCCTTGTGCTTCCGTGCTTCACACTCGAGAGACACCACACCATCTGCACGTATGCGGGCTCCACCAAAAGCTATGAGTACAGTCTTTGTGGGCTGTAACCGAGGCATATCTGGTAACTCGTCATAAACTGATCTGGGGAGCACATTTGCGTCCGCACCTGTGTCTAGCTTGAAGGTGAGTGGTACGTCTCCGATTGTCACACTTTCATGCCATTTGCCAGTCTTGTGCTTGTCGCTGGATACCATGCCGATGTATAGTGAATCGCCATCAGTTTCAATGTTGTTAATAGTTTTTGTTTTCTTGAAGTGTCTACTCTTCTCTGCGCCTGCTCTGCACACTTTTGAGAAGTGGTTATTTTTCCCACACTTGTGACATGTTGCCCCATAGGCTGGACACTGTCGGAATGCGTGTTTGTTGCCGCATTTGTGACAAACTGTTTGTTTGTCGTTGCTCAGTTTGTTTTTACTGTGTCCTGATTTAATGTATCCTGGCATTTTTCTTAATGCGTCCACTGACGTGTCTTGGGCTGCAGTTATTGACTGCATGGCCTGAATCTGTGACTTGGCCACTTCTGCTGATCTGCATATTTCTATCGTCTTGCGCAGTGTGAGGTCGTTGTCACGAAGCAATCTCTCTTTTAGTCTTGCATCACTTATGCTGAACACCAATTTATCCCTGATCATGTCGTCCTCATTGATCCCAAATTCACAACTTTTACTTCTCTGACGGAGTTCCGTGACATATCTGTCCACTGTTATATCCGCCGACATTGGGTATGACCAGAACTTGTGGCGTTCAAAAACAACGTTCTTTCGTGGACTACAGTATTCCTTAAACGTTTTCAAAATGTCCGCCATTGTCAGTGCGTCTCCGGTCGGGGTCACTGTGAGCGTGTTGTACACTTCAAGCGCTTCTTCGCCGATAGTGTGGAGAAGAATGGCTATTTTAACCTTTTCATCCTTCTCCAACGCACCCGTAGCAGTCATATACAGTCCGAATCTTTGTTCCCATCTGCACCAGGTCTCAGATAAATTGCCTGTGAGCAGTAGCGGTGATGGTGGCTTGAATTGCTCCATGCCGTTAGCAATGGCTACTGTTAGCTAATCTACGGCTAGCTTACTCACGTCGCGGTCCCTGTTCACACGGTCTTGCCGACTTCTGACACCATGTTGTAACTTTATGCAGTGTTGCTCCAACTGCCCGTGTAGCGTGGGTTGTGGTCAACAATAACTTTAGACCAAGCACAGAGGACTGAGACGAGGCTATGGTGGAGGTCCAGACTTTTACTCCATAAGCTCAGAACACATACAATAACACAGTACCACCTACTGGTGGGAGGTAGTAATAGCTGCTGCTTATTACAATATACCACAGTAACCGTGTCTCTTACAGATGCCATTTATGGTCCTTACACGCATAATATGGTAATATTACGTTGAAGCAGAGTACGTATCACTCTGCGAGGCTCCTCGGTAGCCGTAATGCTCCAACAATCCATCAAGCAGTGCAGCTTCATAGCTTACCAAAGTCGTACCAAAACATTTTTTGACATATTTTTTAAGCTGTGTACCACATAAAATTGGTTCGAGGTCAGTAAGCACAACCAGAATTCATACATAAGGCAGACTGTCGATTTTTGAGATGAAAGGATTTTAGGCCGTGCGTCAACGGTTAGCCCGGTTAGCTCGTTAGAGCCGCCCAGCTCCACGCACTGGGTGATCCGCGGTAACTAGTTAACGGAGATTTGCCCCATTAATGCAGTTATGGCATTAACTTTACGCTGACAGCACTAAAATAGTAATCTTCAAATGTTTTCTTTTTACCGACCAGCTCCTCTTTGATAGCTGCCGTGTCCATCTTGTCGTTGCCTGCAGGTGAAGCGATGGGGGAGGTGGAGTTGTGTTCAGTGAAGGAGAGAGGCGGAGAATAGGCTCCTCTGATTATTTACGAGCACGTGCAGAGGATGCCCAGCATTGTCCATAATGTCCATCAGTTTCTTTAATGTCCTTTTCTCTGCCACTGTCACCAAAGTGTCCAGCTTCATGCCGACCACAGAGCCAGCCTTCCTGATTCGTTTTTCCAGCCTGGATGAGTCCTTTGCTGTGCTGCTCCCCCAGCACACCACAGCATAGAACAGTACTCCTGCAACCACCGACTGATAAAACATCCTCAGGAGCTTCCTGCAGATGTTGAAGGACCTCAGCCTTCTGAGGAAGTACAGTCGGCTTTGGCCTTTTATGTACAGGTGCTGCGTGTTGCATGACCAAACAAAACTTTCAGTGCACTGTGAAAGTAAAAAAACAAACAGACAGGAAGGCCTAGTTAGGACATATCTAAGCATGCTCTTCACCTTGGAAGGGTAATTCAAACCAAAACTAATTGGCAGGTTCAACTTGGTAACAAAAGAAAATGCCTCAGCCAGATAAATCCCCAAAACATTCATCCATCAGCCACACACACCACATAACACTGCTGTTCTATTAGATAATGAGTTTCTTCCCATGTAGCCAGGTGTGTGTCGAGGTAAAGCCTCCCCCACACATCAGAACCCAGAATCTATTAGTGCCACCCATTTTAAACCCTCTCTACAGCATTCTGTTTGCACCTGCTATCATTCAATCATCTTTCCTAACATAATACTAGTCCACTAGTTTACATATCACCTCTCATCCCACTAAGTGAACTGGACAAGATGATAAAACAGAAACGCATGCTTAAGATGTTATCTGGTCTTCATTGCATGTGTATATGTCTTAATAGGATTAATGCATTTTCTGTTTGTGTGTGTGATTTTTGTGTGTCTCTCCTCCTTGCAGTGTTTCAGACACTTTTCAATTCTCCACTCAAAGGCAGTCGGTTTTCCTCCCCAGGTTCCTTAGCCCAATTTGATCTCCCACACTAAACAACAGCGTTCTTCCATGTCTCCTCCCCCTCCTTCCACTGTACTCTCGTCTCCCCCCTTGCAGCAGTCCATTGCATCTCCATCCATCCAGTCATGATGATGGTGTTTTCTCCTTGCTGATGCCTTTTGCACATACTGCTGTTGCTGCTGGACCCCTCGCTGCTCAGGATACTGCTGTTGTCTCTTGACCTGCCATGTTGTTGCTTTTGGATCTGCATTTCTTGTTTTCAGGGAGACGTTAACATCCTTGGAGCTTGCTTTTCGGGATGAGGAACACATGGAAGTGAAGCTGTAAAACAATTCAGCCAAAACTCGTCTTGGGTGTTTCTAATGATGTTAACCTATTATTTTACTCCGACCGCCGCCTGTGGAGATTGATCCAGGTCTGCTTCCCACCTGCAACTGACACACTTAGACATTTTGATCATTCTCATCACTACTTAAATCACACATCTCCCCTCGCTTTTGTTTTTGAGCCAACAGAACCACGTCATCTGCAACAAGCAGAGATCAGATTCTGAGGCCCCGGGGCAGACCCAGGACACACTGGAGAGATTATATCTCTTAGCTGGCCTGGGAACGCCTTGGTGTTCCCCCAGACAAGCTGGAGGAGGTGGCAGGGGAGAGGGAAGTCTGGGCTTCTCTGCTTGAGCTGCTGCCCCCATGGTCCTGGACAAGCGGGAGAAGTTGGGTGGATGTTATATTTGAAGTGCTTACAACTCATAAACAATGATGTCTGGAGACCAGAGCTCCCTCACAGGTAGAGAAGTCTTAGTGACACCATCACACTCCTTGGGGTCCCAGACCAGGAACTAATTGTGCCAGTACTGCCACAAAAGTAAATCTCCAGTGTAACATTTAAATATGTGAGCAGCTTTTTACAGTGTCCATGGTTATTCCTGTTATAAATGTTACATTTAGTGAGTACTTACCAGTCTCAGCCACAAGAAAGTAGTGAGTATCTGTGTTTTGTCATTCTGAAATACAGTGAATATTAGTAATCCTGTTACAGACTGAATTGAAAACTCCAGAACACGTAAAAAAACCCTCTGAATCACGTACAAACTCCAAAATACGTAAAAACACAACAGAAGTGCTTCAGGATGCTCGGGGCAGTGTTGAGCTTTTGTTACCTTGTGGCTACACAAGCTAGGAAGTACCAACGACCGGATTTAGTGTGTGGTCGTAACAGGTAAATGAACATTCTTACAACATTATTTGTAATAATAATGCTTGTGTATAAATACACAAACACACATGCTTTCAATTGTGTAATTTAAGTGATCTAGGCAGCTCCGTTTTGGAAGTTCAGTTAACGCTAGAAATGTATTTTGGAATTTGTACGTGTTTTGTCTCTAGGGGCCACCGCATATATTTATATAAACATACATAAATAAAACCACAGGTTTTTGTTTTTTTTACATTACTAATTTTGTGCATAATTTTATATTGTTGTTAATAATAAATTAATTAAAGCAACGAAACAACCTGAAGAGCCGGTTGGGAGTTGAAAGAGCCGGCTCTCTAAAAAGAGCTGGAAATCCCATCACTAGAATGCAACACACAAAAATCAGTGATTCTTGAGATAAGGAACAAAACATGTCCGGCAGATAAAACCCAATTTTGTGGTTAAAAATATGCATACAAGTGTTACCCAACTGCCTAAAAGACAAACCAAGGCAATGTTTATACAACAAAAGTATGATTTAGCATTTTTTATACATATATATTTATTTTAAATGGTACAATACATTACCAGTACCTTAAAAATCCGCTGTCCACAAGCAGGTGTGATAATATTAAAATACAGAAAAAAAATTAAATGTAAAATTAAACATCATGGCTCTCGTCACTAAGTATTTAAGTCAATACCTTATATAATATCAAAATATGCAATTGAAAATTTATTAATTTAAGTGATTAAAATCGTGTCCAGAGTTTTTGTGAACACCATCAGATTTTTTTAAAAGTACAAAAAAAATCAGGAATTATTGTGGGCAGCTTACACTCTGAGGACCCCTTTACCACTTCCTGTTTGCTACACATGCCATGAGGTCACTGCTGTGATAATTTTTTATTTTTTAAAGATGCAACAATTTCAAAAGCATTTTTATTTATTTAACTTCAGGTCTGCCAATAAGTGACAACATAGTGAAACAATAATCAGTGTGTATATGTATACTTTTTAATTCATTAGCTCAAATCAAACCCCACAAATTATTCATGCACCACAGTCACAAGACCCTTCTCAGATACAAATTAGCTAGTTCAGTGAATGGGAAAAAACTTCACTTTGGTTTTCCAAGCAATCTGCAATGTAAAAACAAAACAAGAAAGTGTGCACGGTATTTTCAAACAAGGAATTACAAAATTTTGCAAAATGAAGAAACAAATTGAAGGCTGGCAGTCAACTGTAATAACCAGCTAGATGGACAGTACTAGAGTTATGTTGATTGCTCACAGCCTGGGAAAGACTGACTGATGTAATTAGTCGACCTGCTCAAATATAATTACATAAAATCAAACTTAGAGACAGCATAATTTGTCAGGTGCTTCCTCTCTTAGGAAGACATTGGAATATGTCAGCTTTGCATCCCCCCCCTCATGTTTCAAATGAATTATTGTTGTCATAACAAAAAAGTTATTAAGATTATGTGCCACCATAGTCTGCTCCTATGAATTTGAAGCATACATATTATAGATAAGATGTGTCTGCATAGGCTGCTGAAACACATCTATCCAACCTTTTGAGGACATATGTAGGATAAAAGAACATTAATCATGTTCTTGATAATTGGAGGTTGTGGGTGCATGTTGTGTGGCAGGTGGTGGGCCAGAACCATCTCCCAGGCATCGACCAGATGGACATTGAAGCCTTTGAACACAGCCCTGAGTGCCTTTAGCCGCTGAAAAGTGTACCAGTCGCTGTTGACAAATGCACCAGAGGGTGTAAAAGATTTGGGATTTCCAGTCCGAATGACAACCACAGTGCCTGGAGCCCTGGACAGTAGCCTTACCACTGCCCTGCGAATGGACATCAGTCGACGGATGTAGAACTCAATAGGGAAATTGTCAAAGTGTGCCCAGATGCCAAAAACTACTACAGTGTTACTACCTCCAACCACATTGTCCAGCTCATTGGCAATATAATGCAGCTCCATGGATGGGACATTGACAGTACGCAGAGGAGGACCGTGGGCGCGGTGCGTCACAAAGATATTGTTTGCATAGTCCAGCGCCATTAAAGGTCCGATAGACTTGGGGCTATGCAGGTTAAACTCCTTTAGATCTAAAAGAATTCCAAAGGGAATAAGTTAAGCTACATGAATAAAATGGGGTGAACATCATAATGTTGGTTTACAGAAGGGTTTGCAGAGAAGCTACCTGGTAGTGATGCATTAAGGTACTCAAACCACTGCCTCATTGTGGAGTCTCCATACATATGGACCACCTTTCCTTTCAGACACTGAGTGATGGCTGAGGAAGTGTTGAACTGTTGAACTGTGGAACCATCTAGTGCTCGCCACACACCCTGGTAGTAATAGCCAGAGGGTTTAGACCCCCCACTGCTGCTGCTCACCTCTGACTGACCTGGTAAGCAGGAAAACAAATAATTGTGTGTGTTTTTAACTTAAAATGAAAAGACCAAAACAAAGCCTTTCTTTAACCTGTCTGTAGCATTCAAACCCAAGTCAAATTCTTACAAATGTATTGCTGTATTTTTCTAATTTTGATTTCATGAAACATCTGGTCGATGGCGTGTTCTAGAATGATGTTAAAGCTGACCCCAGCCCAGCAGCCAGAACCTGAACTTCAACTTGTAAGAAACTAATGAGCAGTCAGGTTGCCACCTCTGTTTCTCCCTGTCCATGTTTCTATAGCAGAATCACTGTGCTATTTTCAATTCCCATTACTAGTCATTGATTGGCTTCCAACGATCTGCCCTTCTACATGAGAGATCAATCTAATTTTAATGAGGTAAACCTCACTGCACTGCCCAATTCCCAGAAGTTTCTTTGTAATTTTATAAGAGACCCCTACGGTAAGTTAATTTCATCCACATCTTGAACTATGCTTTCATAAGAACACCCCCAGCTGTTAGTGTTATCAATAACGCATCAATAAAGTTCTCCAGATCTCCTGATCACTTACTCTTAAAATAACCTTGACACATCCTATAGGTGTCCAATATCAAGAAGATGCTAGTAAATGTTGTGGGAGTTTTAATTTATTTATTTATTAATGTTTGACCTGCCAACTGCTTATAATATATATCACAACCTTTTTTAAATATTTCATTATGGAGATATAGATGTTAGCGTACCTTTCTGTTTTGGCAAAATGGTGACGCTGGCTGGTCCTGAAGCCGGAATGGAGACTTTCATATTTACACCTCTGAAGGAAAGCATACACAATTAACATCTTCACAAAATTTGGAAAGAACATCTTTTTGAACTAGAAAATTAAATGTATTATGCACAGTATATACATTTTTAGTCACTCCAGAAATTTAACACCACAGATAATGCTCACCTCTGAAAAAGCTTCTCCATAGTTGTCAGGTTTTTTTTATATCCTCCATTGTAGTTGCTGATCCTGGCATTACAACTCAGATTTGTTGGCTTGTAGCAGAACCATGGCTCACCTGTATGGAGGTCAGTGTAGTTACACACAGGCTGCTCAGTTGGACGTAAACATACGTTACACGTGGTCGTTCTAGTGAACAAGCTTGAGCGGAACTGGCTCTTGAAGAAGATCCTGTCAGGTTCCTCTTTGTTCATCCTGCGCAGCTCTGTGACTGCCTCACTGGGATGAACCAATATCACCTGGTAGGACAAAGAATCAGAGTGTTGAAACAGTATCACATAAATATGTATAATGACGACAACCTTTTAGAACAGACTTTCTTTTTGATGGTAAGTAATTCATTCAGATTACATGCATGCAAGCATGAAGACAATGACAAAGTCAAATGTATTTATATATCACAATTATATCACAATTGCTGTACAATTAAGATAATTAAAAAATAAAAACATAGGGAGACATGATAAGAGTTAAGAAAAAGAATCATGAAATTGTACCAATTTAAGCGATCAGAAAGCTATGAGGGTGCTAATCTGTGCAAAGCCTTAAAAACAAATAATAAAATCTGAAAATTAATTCTAAAACTAACTGGCAGCCTGTGCAATGATGCCAGTGTGGTGTGAATAAGGCACGGCGGGTCCAGTGATCAGTGTTTTGAGCCATTTTATTTACATCACAACACACCACACTCCAAACCCCTGAGTTCCCGTGTTTATAACTGGGCGGGAGTGATTAAGGATGCCGTGCAGCTGCGTCCGCCCTCCCTGCACGGCACCGCAGGCCACGCCCCACCACATACCCCCATCGCTCGACTGAGGCCGGGGAGCCATCCGGCCAAACCTACTCCACCCACCGCGAGCGGGAGAGGGGATCAGCCTGGACCGGCGGCGCCCCCGGGCCCTGGCCAAGCGACAGGGAGGTGTCTGTTCTGGTGGCCGCCCATGCATCCAGCGGCGCCGGTGATGAAGTGGGTCCAAGGGTCGCCCACGGAGCTGGACCGGAGGCCACCCATGTGGTTGTCACAGATTATTAGGCAGAGCACTCACTTGCAGGACTCTGAAGTTTAGAGAGAAGGTGAGGGTTTATTTTCAGTGCGGCACCAAGTGAGGATATCTACATATATACAGTGAGACAGATAACACCGGGCTCCGGGGGGTGGAGGGGGGTCCGAGGGGAAGGTCCAAGGCGGGGTACATATGCTCCTCTTCAACTTAATCCACAACTCACTCTGAATGTCCACTCCAAAACGCTCACTCACACACATCCACAGAAATCCAGACAGCAGGGAAGACGGGCAGGGAATCTAGAAGGCCTGTACACAGAGAAAAACAACGTGAGGAGGAACCTCTAGGTGATCACAAGAAATACTTCCAAAGGCTAGGCCACACTGACGCTAGGTAGTGTTACGCTCCAGCGAGGAAGCAGCCTCTCTTGCCATCTTAAGTAGTCTGCCAGGATCAGTGTGAATGAGCCACAGGTGTGTGTTCAGGGCAGGTTCAGAGGCGGGGACTCAAGGTCCAGTTCCGCCCTGGTGGGAGAGGCGAAGACAAAAAACACACACACCACGACCTCTCCAGATCTTGAGAACCATGACAGTGGCAAGCAGCGACACAGCCGGCGTGGCATTGAGCCGGGGCTCATGGACAGCTGGGCAGGCGTCCAGCACGCCGGACCACACCACACACCGGCCTCTCCGCCGCTGCCTCTCCCAGCTGGCGCAGCTCACGCACCGCCGCTGCTGCTGCTGCTGCTGCTGCTGCCTCGAGAAGCCCCTCGCGCGGTTCCTCCGCCACTCCTGGCTCGAGCAGCCTCTCCCGCGTCCTGGGTTTGGGCACCAGTGTGGTGGGAATGAGACATGGCGGGTCCAGGGATCATAGGTTTTGAGCCATTTTATTTAACATCACAACACACCACACTCCAAACCCCTGACTCCCCGTGTTTTTAACTGGGCGGGCGTGAATAGGGATGCCGTGCAGGTGCGTCCGCCCTCCCTGCACAGCACCACAGGCCACGCCCCACCACAGCCAGTATGGGAGATATGTGGTCTCGCTTGCGTGTGCCAGTTAGTAACCGTGCTGCAGCATTTTGGGCCAGCTGCAGATGGCTAACTGATGACAGACTAACACCAGAGTAAAGACTATTACAGTAGTCGAGGCAAGATGAAATGAAGGCATGGATAGCTCTCTCAAAGTCTCCAAAACAGAAAAATGGCCTCACTTTGGCAAGTAGTCAAAGATGAAAGAAACTGGACTTGATTACAACATTAATCTGTTTGTCAAACATTAGAGTCGAAAAACACTCATAGGTTCCTAGCAAAGGTTTTTTTTATATTTAAAGGGCCAAAGTCGCAGTGGACCAAACACAATCACCTCTGTTTTCTGTTGGGTTGGCTTTAGGAAGTTTAAAGCCATCCATGCCTTAACATCCTCCAAACAATCTAGCAAAACCTTCAGAGCACTCACAGATTTACATTTCAGTGGTAAATCTGTGAGTCGTCTGCATAACAATGGAATTGTTTTTTAAAAATTGAACCCATAGGGAGCATATAAACAGAAAAGAGAACTGGACCAAGAATGGACCCCTGGGGGACTTTTGTATGATATGTATAACTATGTAACTGTATACACTATTTATCATTGTGCACTGAGCATATATATATTTTAACTTTCACGTAGAGTCTTAAGCACAAGACATTTTGCGCACACACACACACACACACACACACACACACACACACACACACACACACACACACACACACACACACACACACACACACACACATTGCCTTGTCTTTGTAACCAAGGGGGGTTATGAGGGGAGGTACTATTGTTTTGTGTGAACTGTGTTCCCAATAAAAGGCAGCAATCGGAGGCCGGATTTGGGGTCATTTTCGTGGCGGACACAGACGAGGCCTCCCTTGCAAGTAATCGATCGATCGCTGACTGTCTTGTTTTCTTTCATGATGAATAAGTCTCTAAAACCAGCGGGGCTTGTGGAAACACAGACCCAACACCATTTTTATCTTGAAAGGTCTGGAGCTGAAGAAAGACAAGTTTCTCTAGGACTTTAGAAAGAAAAGGCAATTTAGAAATTGGTCTGTAGTTGGATAAAACTGCTGGATCCAGGTTAGGTCTTTTAATAGGTTCCACCACTGCATGTTTAAAGTCGGTAGGGACACACTCAGACTGAAGACTGCTATTGACAGTAGACAGTAAACTCATACCCACAGTGTCAAAAACATCTTTCAGTAAACGAGATGGGACCATATTCAGAATACATCTTGTGGGTTTCAAGTCGCACCGAACTGCAACAAGGGTTTTCCCTGTCACCCTGTCTCTTCAACCAAAGATCTGAAGAAGCTCTGGCCACACGTGTGTTACCAAAAGTCACAACCTTCAAGATTCAAGAGCTTTATTGTCAATACAGCAGTATACACAGTATACAGTGTGCCAAAATTCTGTTTCATCCTGTTCCCCCCACGGCGCCTTTGTAAGTATATGAAAGATATGTCTCCAAGAGATATAAAACTAGAAACAACAAATAAATAACGTGCTAAATCTTGGTAAAATTAAGGGATACAAAGGTACTAATTACTAACTATACAATACTAACTGTACGACAAACAAAGACAGGACAGAGACAATACAAAGTGGATTGTGCAGTGATATTGAATACCAGGTTGAGTCATTGTCAGGATATTACAGACGAGACACGACAAAGACATGTGCAAGATGTGCAAATGTAGTTTAGTTTAGATATGTGTTTAGTCCCTACGTGACTGAGTGTGCAAATAAGCATATCGTTCCCAGGTGGACTGTGTAAGTTTTTGTTGTTTTTGAGTTTTTTCACGAGTATTGTAAGGTGTTTGTAAAGGTGTATGTGTTTATCAGTCCTTTGGTGGTATCAAGTTGAGGGCTCTGACTGCTTGGGGGAAGAAGCTCTTGCAGTGTCTCCTGTTACAGTTTTGATCCTTCAAAACCGTCTGCTAGATGGAAAGAAGGAGAACGGTGCATGTGAGGGGTGGAAAGTGTCCTTCACTATGGTGTTCGCACGTCGGATGATGTGTCTGTCATAGAGTTGGGAGATGGGTGGGAGAGGGCCTCCAATGACCCTCTCTGCTGTCCTCACCATCCGCTACAGAGACTTCTTTTCAGCGAGGGTGCAGTTTCCTTACTAGATAGTGATGTAGCAGCAGAGGACTGATGTGAGGATGGGAGGAGGGAGACTGGCCTTCTTCAGTTTCCTAAGAAAGACACTGTTGGGCTTTCTTCATGATGCTGGTGGTGTTCAGGTTCCAAGAGAGGTCATCTGATATGTGCACACCCAGGAACTTCACACTGTTGACCATCTTAACAGCAGATGATGTGCAGTGGGTGTTGGTCATTGAGCTCTTCCTGACGTTAACAACCATCTCTTTAGTCGTCTGAACATTTAGAGACAGGTTGTTATTCTGACACCAGTCCACCAGGTGTTGTACCTCCTCTATGTATTCAGACTCATTGTTGTTGGTGATGAGACCCACCACTGTTGTGTCATCTGCAAACTTGATGATGTGATTTGAGCTGTACTGTGTAGTATTCTCATGTGTTAGCAGGGTGAACAGCAGTGGACCAAGCACACAGCCCTGCGGCGATCCTGTACTCAGTCTGAGGTTTTATCTCCTAGTTAGAAAGTCCAAGATCCAATTGCAGAGGGGGGTGTTTATCCTTGTCAGTCCAACTTCTTTACCAGCTCCTGGGGAACGACTGTGTTGAATGCTGAGCTGAAGTCAGAAAACGGTATTCTGACATAAGTGTCCTTTTTGTCAAGATGGGAGAGAGAAAGGTGAAGAGCAGACAAAATGGCACCGTCTGTGGAGGGGTTTGGGCTGTATGCAAACTGTAGTGGGTCCAGATTTGGTGGAAGTTGTGTATTAATGTGCCTCAATACCAGCCTCTCAAAGCACTTTGTGAAGATGGGCGTAAGTGGCACCGGCCGGTAGTCATTGAGTGCACTTCTTTGGCACCGGGATGATTTTTGTGGTTTTGAGGCATGCAGGTACCACAGCTGAGCTCAGTGATGTATTTAACACAAAGTGAAGTGCAGAGGGGGGGATAGAGGGGCTTGAGCACCCGTCCCTTTCCTGATGGGTGCCCACAGTGCCCTTTTGTTGAGACAACTTTTTAAAAAAAAAAATTATTTTTTTTTATGTGTGTGTGCGTGCGGAGTCCTGTCTGTGCCCCTCAACAATAATATTTAACTATTAATCACAGTTTTGCTAAATAAAAGGATCTGGCTTGCATCAGTCACATGATCACATTTAACCAATGATCGCCCTTGACGGCAGAACGCGCTGGTTACGAGCCGGGAACGAGCTCACAAAGAGCACGTGCATTTTTTGCGGTTATAAGCTTGACCTTGAATTTAACCTTGATAAATTTTCCAGTGATTGAAAAAAGGACAGACAGTGAAAGAAAGAGGTCCCTACTCTAAGGAGCTTGGAAAGAAAAGCGTCTGGACTTCTTTAAGTTGCTTGAAGACGTTTCACCTCTCATCCAAGAAGCTTCTTCTGTTCCAGGGTCAAATGGTGGGGAGTCCCAGATTTAAACCTAGTGGGAGTATCTGCCCAAAGCGGGACAAAAGGATGGATGACCAATATGTCAATATTATGACCAATAAACAGGCAATATGTCTGTGACTGAGAACCTTCAGATGGTTTGAAAGAGGAGTGAAAGAAGCATCTATGTCCACTGTGAGCGACCATCTTTGAACAGAGGCGGGGGTTTACGACACCAACTCTCTGCCATCTATAATCCAGTTTTGAGATCCCTTCCCAGACGCCTTAACGCCCACTCACATCCTGGGCCATCTGACCTCAGGAAATCACATGATAGGGTGGGGCCAGGTTTCACAATGAACACACCCGAAACTCTGGCTGATTGGGACCCACACCCAGTTTCCCACCTTGGCTCAGGCGATTAGATAGAGGATCATCAGGGGTCCTTTTGTCCCTCTTTGGGCGGATACTCCCTCAAGGTTTAAATCTGGGACTCTCCACCATTTGACCCTGGAACAGAAGAAGCTTCTTGGATGAGAGGTGAAACGTCTTCAAGCAACTTAAAGAAGTCCAGACGCTTGTCTTTCCAAGCTCCTTAGACTACGATGACCTGGATGACTGAGAACCTTCACAGACATATTTGGTCCCTACAATCACATTCAAGATGAGTGTTAGCATTACCTGAACCTGTGCACTTCCTTCCCAGAGTAGAGAGAATACAGCAGAGTAGGTGCCATTGAGATAATCTGTTATATGCCCTGCAGCACCTGCACCAAGAGTCAAGTTGTGCAGCCGGGCTAGTAAGACATCTCCGCCGGACTTCTTTGGATAGCCTTGAAAGTCATACATTTTTATCATAACCTCCAGTTTATCACCTATGTACCACTGTTCTCCCCTCTTCCTTGGGAGAATGGTGAAGGTGCTATGGGCTGGATCACTGGTGTTGTTCAGAGAAAGAGGAGATGGTAATGGTGGAGTTTTAGGCCAAGCGATGGACTCTAGTACAAGGTGTTCTTCAAGAGCTTCCTCAGGGGACAGTGGTTTTAACTTGCAGAAGTTAGAATACATGTCAGCAGGTTGGGTGACAGTGGCAGCTCCTGGGATGATGATGGTGATGTCCAGTTTATCCCAAAACTGAAAAATTTGTGTGGCAAATACAAAAAATAGCAAATATACTCATTCATAATTCAGCTTTAGTTTTTAACATAATATGATGAAAGATTATTTTTGTGCAGGTATCCCTTCTTTCATTGTTTTTCATAGGTTAATGCAGTTTGTCTGCCACCTTGTTTTTCAATAGAATAATCATGGAATGAATACATATAATACTGTTCTGTGTATTTTTAGCCTTGCTTGATCCATTGTCCAATTTCAAAAAGAGTAAAGACTGCTGCCTTAATCTATCACTTTGAGTTTTCCTCTTAACCAGCTGCCTAAAACCAAACAACAGCACAGCTAATGCCAAGCTACAGAAGAGAGAATTTATATCCTGTTCATAGCTTGTACTCACTACAGCCTGTTATAGTTATAGAATATTCACAACATACTTCATACCGTGTACATTATAACATACCATAATAGACCCATTTCTGTAATATATTCACATATCTATATTATTGCTAATATATATTGTAATATATCTATATCACTAAAGCACTTCTGGATGGATGCAAACTGCATTTCGTTGCCCTGTACCTGTGCATGTGCAATGACAATAAAGTTGAATTCTATTCTATTCTATTCTATATATTTGATTAATAACTTTTTTCAACAGATATTTTTTATCAGTAAGGCAAGCATGCTGTACACTTACAAAGTAGTTATCAATTAAAAGTAAACAATCTAATTGTCACGGTTCTGGGTCAAAAGCATTTTCTGTTTCTGTTTTGGGTTTTTTCTAAATGATGATTTGATCGGATTTTTGAGTTGTGCTGGTCTGATTTTGTATTAAGGGTTATTCATGGTTGTGTTCTTTTGACGTTATTTGTTGTTCTGGCCTCTAGTTTAAGTCACTGTCTTCTCTGTTTCATGTGTTATATTCTTTCAGTCTGTCTCTCGGTGTCAAGTTTGCGTTTTTGTGATTTGTTTCGTATTTCCTGTTTTATTTTGCTAGTCCAAGTCCTATGTCTGTGTATTCAGTTTTACCTGCCCCAGTCTTGTTAGCCCTAATCTCTCCCAGCTGTACTCCTGTTTCCCATTCTCTGATAGTAATCAGAGAATGGGAAACAGGAGTACAGTGCATATAAGCCCTGTGTTTTCCTTTGTTCTCTGTCGTGTCGTACCCTCAACATGCTGTGTGTTTGTTATGTCGAGGCTTCCAGCGCCTCTGTTCTGAGTTTTGTTTTGTGTTGCTTTTGTGAGTTTATTTTAAGAGGACGTTTTGCCAGCAATAAAGCTGCATTTTGAGTTCCAGTCCCGTTTTGAGAGTCCTGCATTTTGGGTCTTTTCTCCTGCCTGCCTGCCACACAGCACAGCCATAACAGTAATGTTTAAGTATATAGAATTATAGGTGGCTGCTCACTACAAATATACTTCAAAAAGTGATCAACAGATGTGTTTCAACCTCCCTTGATTTGATATGAATCATAGTATGGCTGCACATACAGTACATCATTACTTACAGTGCATTATTACAGAAACTTGAATCAACCTCAGAATTTGAACCTTGGGCAGAAGGTTAAAGCTTATAACAAACACATTATTTGCTTGTAAGTCTGTGGAAAAATTTGGGTGCTGTGCTTTAAATTGTTTACAAGTATTTTTTCAAGTCTCGGACCACAAATCCTGTGTCAGAGTCTGTGTTTGCAGACTGCGTGGAGGTTGGATTGTGGACCAAAAACAGACACATGGAAACAAAACATGAGCAATTTATTAAAAAAATTGGTGAGCAATAGAAACGGAAGGTACAGTAATTCTCTTCTCTATGGTCTACCTGATAAATCGCTCCATAAATTGCAGCCAGTTCAAAACACAGCTTCACTTGTTGTTTCCAGAATGAGATCCACTGAACGTATAACACCTGTTCATAAACAGCTCTACTGGCTTCCAGTTCACCTCCGTGTCAATTTCTCTCCTCCATATTTATCTGATCTTCTCCACACATACTCGCCTCCTCGTACACTCCGCTCTGCTTCAGCTTCCCTTCTGTCTGTTCCACCTGGTTGCCTGACTGCCATGGGACTCAGAGCCTTTAGCCATTCTGCCCCGAGACTTTGGATGCACTTCCACCAGATCTCCGGACCACAAACTCTCTCATCACTTTTAAATCACATCTTAAAACCCACTGTTCATCTTTGTGAGCAGTTTTTAAATCACTTCACTGATAAAATTTCTACCTTAAAAGCTCCGGTGATGTGCCAAACCCCTGATTTACGCTGCTCTATGACACTTGCTCAGTTCGAACCAGTGTCACTTCCTACCCTTAAGGGAATTATTGGCCGTTCACGACATTCTCCCATCTCACATTATTAAGGAGGGATTTAATGTAATTGGGCCTTGTATATTATCACTAATCAATCTTTCTTTGTCACTGGGTTGTGTTCCGGCTGCCTTTAAACATGCCGTAGTGAAACCTGGTCTTAAAAATCGTTCCCTAGATCACTCAAACCTCGCTAATTACAGACCTATCTCGCAACTTCCGTTCCTGTCAAAAATCCTCAAGAAGATAGTCCTATCACAACTTCAGACCTATCTGAATGTGAATAACATCTGGGATAAATTCCAGTCTGGGTTTAAACTACGGAAACGGCACTCTTGAGGGTCTTCAATGATCTTGTAATTACTGACTCTGGGTGCCCCGCGGTCTTCATTTTGTTGGACCTGTCCTCTGGTTTTGATGTGGTGGACCATAATATCCACTTAATGAGGCTTGAACATCTGGTTGGCATTACGGGTATGGCCCTTAGTTGGCTTAAATTCTACTTATCGGAGAGGTCCTTCTCTGTCACGATGGGTACCTACTCCTCTTCCACTGCCCCCGTTACCTGTGGTGTCCCTCAGGGGTCTGTGCTGTTTTCTCTATATATGTTACCCGTTGGTCGTATTATTGACAAGTACAAACTCTCTGATCATTGCTACGTGGATGACATTCATATTTATTTTGAATTGACTGAGGATGATACTTCATCGATGCTTCGCTTCTTCGATTGTATAAATGAAGTTAAAGACTGGCTGCTGAGCAATTCCCTTATCCTTAATAACAAGAAAGCGGAAATTGTAATCTTTGACAGTCACACCCCTGGAGCCCATCTAACTGGTGTCCTCGGGCCCTTTGCTGATTTCCGATTCCGCAAGTAATTTGGGTGTTTACCTGGACGGCTCCTTTAAGTTTGAGAAACATGTGTCCTCTGTTATTAAATCTTCTTTCTATCAACTTCGTTTAATTTCTAAGGCCAAGACATACTTACCACATGAGGATGTAGAAAAGCTTATCAATGCCTGTCACATCCAGGTTAGACTACTGCAACTCCCTATACACTGGGCTTCATTCTGCCCTTCTTCATAGATTGCAACTCGTCCAAAACGCCGCGGCTCGCCTTCTAACTGGTACTCGTAGGGTTTGAGTCTATCACCCCAATTCTCACTGGCCTCCACTGGCTTCCAATTAAATACCGCATTGATTTCAAAATCCTACTGCTTAATTATAAAATCATAAATAACATCACACCTAGCAACCTTATTGATCTCCTTAGCGTGTATACCCCCAGTAGAACGCTGAGATCGTCTGACCAATTGCTCTTGGTGCAACCTAGGTCACGGCTGAAAACCAGAGGTGACTGTGCCTTTGCTTCATTTGCACCTAACCTCTGGAATAACCTCCCTCATACCATTCACGTGTCTGGCTCGAGCAGGCCTTTTAAGTGTCCCTTCTCCCCTTTCCTCTCTTTTGCTTATATTGTTTTTTTGTTTTAATCATTAAGTCTTGCTTGCTTATCTACGTACTTAATCGTTAATCAATGCCTCCCACCTGCTAGCTTATCTACCTTTGTACTTTACTACTATTTTATTGGATTATGTGAAGCACTTTGGCTACCTCTGGTTTTAAATGTGCTATACAAATAAAGTTGTATTGTATTGTATTGTATTGTATTGTATTGTATTGTATTGTATTGTATCTATTCAAAATTTCATACAGCTGATTCTGTCTTAGTACATTTTTACCTTGCTCAGCTTTTATACTTTCATGCTTTTTAGTTTTTTGTTATTCACATTATGCCTAAATTTTATTTTGCCACGTTTTATTGTATTGTATTGCTGCTACTGTTCTGTACTATTGTAAGGTAACCTTGAGGGTCTTAAAGGTGCCTATAAATAAAATGTATTATTATTATTATTATTATTGAATTTTAAGTACTTTTTGTATTAACATCTAATGAATAATTTGTATATTTATTTAATTAACACAAATATTTAATTATGTATTAAGTTAATTCATTTTGGTACTCGAGGTCCTCCATAACTTCAGGGTTGAAGTCTTTAAAGCTTAAAGTTTCTACTTCAGTTATATTAACTAATGAAGCAAAGCTACAAAAGGAGTCTTTGTAAAATAAATTATGCACCCAACCCCCCCCCCCTTTTTTCTTTAATTGTGCTAGTTGCTCTTTCTTTTCTCATTTCTGATTTTGAGAAAGTAAATAAAATTAAGAAAATTAACTAGTAAATTAATTACAAAAACAAATAATTAAAAAAAAAACTCACATCCAGAATGTCCACGATGTATATAATCAGAATCAGGACAAACACAATGAGGAATACGAAGATGTAACCAGGCTTTGGAAGGCAGGTGGAGTGTTTATAAAGTAGGAACGTCATGATTGGAAAACAGTCCTCATGTCTTGTTGCAGCGTTGTGCTGTGTGACCAGTTCACCTGGTAGTGAATGTAGAAGTGCTCTGCATTATGTATGTGGAAACTGTCTTACTTTCACAGTTAAACATAGCAATGGTTAAGCGGAGAGTTATGTGGATCCTTCCAGGTTTTAATAATGGATCGGATTTTTATATCAGTTTCAGCAGACTCCTAGATGTTTTCTTTGCTTAATGAGTGACCATTCTCTGAAACAGAGTAAGACTTTTTCCAGTATTTTCACATTTCTTCTGACATCACCATTAAACAAATGAGAAGATATTCATTATCATTTTTTTTTCCAGTGTTTGTTGAATAGTAGGAAGATCCTGACATAAGTTACAGTTAATTTATAAAGATTCCTGAGAGGTAAAGAGACAAACAAATACATAGAGTCTAGTGATTAGTTGTTTCCAAATATACAGTGGGGCAAAAAAGTATTTAGTCAGCCACCGATTGTGCAAGTTCCCCCACTTAAAATGATGACAGAGGTCAGTAATTTGCACCAGAGGTACACTTCAACTGTGAGAGACAGAATGTGAAAAAAAATCCATGAATCCACATGGTAGGATTTGTAAAGAATTTATTCGTAAATCAGGGTGGAAAATAAGTATTTGGTCAATAACAAAAATACAACTCAATACTTTGTAACATAACCTTTGTTGGCAATAACAGAGGTCAAACGTTTACTATAGGTCTTTACCAGGTTTGCACACACAGTAGCTGGTATTTTGGCCCATTCCTCCATGCAGATCTTCTCGAGAGCAGTGATGTTTTGGGGCTGTCGCCGAGCAACACGGACTTTCAACTCCCGCCACAGATTTTCTATGGGGTTGAGGTCTGGAGACGGGCTAGGCCACTCCAGGACTTTCAAACGCTTCTTACGGAGCCACTCCTTTGTTGCCCGGGCGGTGTGTTTTGGATCATTGTCATGTTGGAAGACCCAGCCTCGTTTCATCTTCAAAGTTCTCACTGATGGAAGGAGGTTTTGGCTCAAAATCTCACGATACATGGCCCCATTCATTCTGTCCTTAACACGGATCAGTCGTCCTGTCCCCTTGGCAGAAAAACAGCCCCATAGCATGATGTTTCCACCCCCATGCTTCACAGTAGGTATGGTGTTCTTGGGATGCAACTCAGTATTCTTCTTCCTCCAAACACGACGAGTTGAGTTTATACCAAAAAGTTCTACTTTGGTTTCATCTGACCACATGACATTCTCCCAATCCTCTGCTGTATCATCCATGTGCTCTCTGGCAAACTTCAGACGGGCCTGGATATGCACTGGCTTCAGCAGCGGAACACGTCTGGCACTGCGGGATTTGATTCCCTGCCGTTGTAGTGTGTTACTGATGGTGACCTTTGTTACTTTGGTCCCAGCTCTCTGCAGGTCATTCACCAGGTCCCCCCGTGTGGTTCTGGGATCTTTGCTCACCGTTCTCATGATCATTTTGACCCCACGGGATGAGATCTTGCGTGGAGCCCCAGATCGAGGGAGATTATCAGTGGTCTTGTATGTCTTCCATTTTCTGATGATTGCTCCCACAGTTGATTTTTTCACACCAAGCTGCTTGCCTATTGTAGATTCACTCTTCCCAGTCTGGTGCAGGTCTACAATACTTTTCCTGGTGTCCTTCGAAAGCTCTTTGGTCTTGGCCATGGCGGAGTTTGGAGTCTGACTGTTTGAGGCTGTGGACAGGTGTCTTTTATACAGATGATGAGTTCAAACAGGTGCCATTCATACAGGTAACGAGTGGGGGACAGAAAAGCTTCTTACAGAAGACGTTACAGGTCTGTGAGAGCCAGAGATTTTCCTTGTTTGAGGTGACCAAATACTTATTTTCCACCCTGATTTACCAATAAATTCTTTACAAATCCTACCATGTGAATTCATGGATTTATTTTTCACATTCTGTCTCTCACAGTTGAAGTGTACCTCTGGTGCAAATTACTGACCTCTGTCATCATTTTAAGTGGGGGAACTTGCACAATCGGTGGCTGACTAAATACTTTTTTGCCCCACTGTAAGTGTTTGGAAGAATCTCTAAGAAATATTTGTAGTGAAAGAAAAGTTATGTGAATTGAAATAGCAAATGCTGTAGTGTACAGGGAGTGCACATGTGGACAAAACAGAATTTCCAATGCTTTCATCATTCTAACAACTTACTTTCTTTATAAGATATCAGGAAAACTGTCTAATGTCATGTGCTACATAATCTAATAAACATAAAATACTTTGTAAATAAATTTAAAATTTCAATCAGGAAAGAGGAACGTCAAAGGTATAGAAATATACAGTTCAATAAACAAGTAAGAGCAAAGTATGAGACACAGAAGTAATGAATATGTAATAACTGGAATATTTTCTGCAGGAAAATGTGGATAAACAGTGTAAAGTTACCCACAGAGTTTATCCAAGGAATTTGTGTTAAATAGTCTTCTTAATGTTTGAACAATGTCAGTAATACTCAGTAAATCAGAATCTGACATTTCTTACTTTAGTGGAGGAAATGATTTTACCGAGGATCCAGTTCTGATGCTGACTTGCAGTTCAGTCCTTTTTTCCTGTCTTTGCTTCAATCTTGTTGGCTTCCAGGTAATTATTGCCTTTGAGTGAAACCAACATATCTTGCTCATTTAATTTTTGGCATCATTGTCAGGAAGTGGGTGGAGAGAAAGGTCTTTGGATACTAATCTTTGCACAGAGGGTGTTCTTTTATTATGTCAACAAACCAGGCAGATGACTGAGAGAGATATCGTTCAGGTTAGTTGTGAAATTATTATCAGACTGCTGTAGTTCAGTTTACCTCTCCTCCAGGCACCTGCAAGAACTGACAATCCATCACGTTTTGGTTCATCATGATATCTACAGACTTCCAAACTTCATGTGGGCTTCAGATAAGCTCTAGAACAGTGCATAGCAAACTAGATGAAATAGGTTTCCATGGCTGCGCAGCTCGATCCAAATCCTACAGCATCAACTACAATGCAAAGCCTTAGATGAAATGGTGTAAGGCACACTGCCACAAGACTCGTGAGCAGTGGAAACGTGCTCTTTGGAGTGGCGATTCAAACTTCTGAATCTGACAATCCAATGGATGAGCTAGGAGAACAGTACTCGTCTGACTAGGTTGTACCAAATGTCAAGTTGGGTGCAGGGGAGTGTTTGGGGATGGCCCCTTTCTGTTCCAACATGACTATAAACCACTGCACAAAGCCAGGCCCATCGATGAGTGAGTCTGGTACAGAAGAACCTGACTGGCCCACATAGAGTCCTGA
The DNA here is from genome assembly GCF_057382095.1 of Aulonocara sp. 'chitande type north' Nkhata Bay. Taxonomy (NCBI): domain Eukaryota; kingdom Metazoa; phylum Chordata; class Actinopteri; order Cichliformes; family Cichlidae; genus Aulonocara; species Aulonocara sp. 'chitande type north' Nkhata Bay. Next base: position 896,247 of record NC_141360.1, on the reverse strand, counting down.
CATCAACCCGACAGACCACCTTTGGGATGAATTAGAGCAGCGGCTGTGAGCCAGGACTTCTTATCCAACTTCAGTTTCTGACCTCACAAATGCGCTTCTGTAGGAATGGTCAAAATTTCCCATAAACACTGTCCTAAACTTTGTGGAAAGCCTTCCCAGAAGACTTGAAATTGTTACAGCTGCAGAGCCGACATCAAAAGAATAGGATGTCACTTAAGTTCATATATGTGTGAAGGCAGGCGAGCAAATACTTTCGGCAGCATCACGTGAGTGTGAGTGTTATTTTGTTTCAAACTACTTCTGGGTGCTTTTTGGTTTCTTTGAGAACCAGCTCCTCTATGTGTCAAAGTTATTTTAGCTAAGATTATAAAAAAGACACTGAGTGCATATAAAAGACAGACTTGGCCATTGGTTTGTGAACTAGACATCGCAAGTGTGAAACCAAGGGACACTCATATTTATGTGGTACCTAACTGTCAATCACAAGGTAGGTTCACTGCTAAGCACATCCTGTTTCAGCATCCTTAGAGATACTAAGGGAAACTCAAGTCTACGGGATAAAAATCCGAACTAATAGGATTTGAAACTAGAATTTAGAGAAATGTATTTCATACCATAATCATATATACAGAAATTTAACATTGCAGCATGGACAACAGGTGACATGAATTTCTCCATGAACTTATACATTTATAATGACAGCAGTATCCCATAGAGACAATCTAAGTTTAAGGCACATTCTTATTTCTTCATTTTTCAACTCAGAAGGTGCGGCCAGTTGTTTTATGCAGTCTATCGTCTAAACACATCTCTTTATAGACATACACTCTATAACTGTCTGGGAAATGATCTGCAAATATTTCCTTTCTGCCAGCTGTCTGTTTAGTTTAGTTATGGATATTGGCATTAAGGCTTTGTTTTTGTTATTTTGGTACCACAGATCCTGAAGCCAGAATGGAGACCTTTATGTTCATGTAATAAAATGCCTTAATAAAACAATTTAAGAGCTGATAACTGAGAAACAGCTGAGCATTGCAGTATTATCTTGGTTTGGTTTTATGACTTTACAGCTTCAGTTCAGTCACTCCTTGACAGATTGTACCTGACACAGCAGGTAGCTGTTTTAGCAAAATGGCCCTAATAACCACTGAAGAAACATCTATTGGACAAGGTGGTGAGCATAGTGGATCATTTTCAGCTTAAGAGGAATATATTTCTTTGTTTCATAGCTGGAGAGCAGAACACAGAGTGAAAAGTGGAGTTGGTGGGTGGTAACTAACGCAAGTACAAATGAAGAGCTGCTCTGTGTCTGCTAACTTTGAAAAGCACCTTAAAAACCCGAAGCCCTATTTTTACTTTAAGTCATTTATTGTGATTCAGACCAGTGTCAGGGTTTTACTTTTCAGATATTTTTCATCAATGTGGCTGTGATGATTTGTTGAAATCTTCACATCGAGTATTTAATCCAAGTATCTCAATTAGGTTCTTGTGGCTCGTAGAATCACATAAAAACACCTCTGTGGAGGTCAGTGTAGCTGCTTACAGGCTGCTGAGTCAGTTCCAAACAGACGGGTCATAAAGTGAATCCTCTTCTCTGGTTAGTCTCTGCAGCTGTTCACTGGGGTGAACTAGTGTCACCCGGTAGGAGAGAGAAGAGTTTTGCAACATGTTCTCACTGAAATGCATATAATGACCACAACCTTTTAATACATAAAATGAACAATACACAGGTGTAGACGATCAGGCAGAGACAAGAAGCAATAAAGAGAAAAACACACTGCAGTGGCATTCTGTCGGGGCAGGCAGAGCAGCACTGAAATCTAGAAAAAGGCGTCAATTCAAATGTACAAAAGGGAAAGTGCCTTGAGGCAACTGTTGTTGGATTTTGGCGATACATATACACACATATAAATATACAAACACACACACAAACACCTATACGGGTTTCTATGTATTGTAAGGACACTTTTTCCAAACCAGTCCAGGTGGTGGACTATGGGGACACCACTTTCCGCTTGCCCCTGAGAGATGCTGAATACCACAGAGCACAGATCTCACTTCAAAGTTCCCATACACGCAACACAACTAGAGATATAAGAACCGTTTTTTTTGCAACCTTATTAGGACATATACTATTGTTAAATCCTCCCAATTCTTTTAATCTCTGGGCTGAAGGAAGGACAATACTCGGTGTATAAATGCTCAATCAACAATCTTTTATTCCATACAATTCAACACTTTATGAGCATAAACCATCCGGATGGGGAGACATGCACGAAGAGGGTCACAGCAAATCTCAAACTGGTGGAGGGTTACTCAAGCTCTTATAGCCTCTAGTGGCCCCCACCTAGTCGTAAAAACCTAAACATCACATACTTTCTAACTCTCAGTGAGCCTGAGTTATGACCTTGGCTCCCTGTTTTTCTGCTTCCAACAAAGGTGGGGGTGAAGCTGAATGTGCTCTGTGCTCTCTGCACACAATATTCTCTTCTTACCTCAGCAGTATGAAATGTCATGAAACAGTAAATCAGCAGTATAGGATAATACAAACCTATCTAATAAATCTAATGATTTTCACACTTTAATTCAGAAGTATAATGCAAACTAAAACTACATACTGATTATACTCTTTATAATAAGTAGTATGATGTGGCTTACAGCAGTATCATGTTCCCTTTAAGTCCCTTTAGAGGCAAAAAAAATATCACAGCCAGCCTGCTGGTGAAAGGTCAAGTTTATTTCAAACACGTACTGCAAACTGGAGCAGGGCGATATGACTTAAAAATATTTATCACGATATACATCCTCAGCATAACCATGTATAATATCCACAAAACTTACAAAGAGCTTATACACACAATACGGTAATATTATGTTGAAGCACAGTACGTATCACTCCGCGAGGCTCCGCCTACGACAGCCGTAATGCTCCGACAATCCATCAAGCGGTGCGGCTTCGCAGCTTAGCAAAGTCGTGCTAAAACATTTGACAGATTTTCGAGCGCCGTGCACATAAAATCGTTTCCAGGTCAGTAAACACAACCAGAGTTCATACATAAGGCACACGGGGTTATAAGGAGCTCTGTCGACTTTCAGAAAAATCAAAGGATTGATTTTAAGTGTACCGTATTTTCCAAACAACACTGTAATAACGACGGCCCGCTAGCATGCGCTACCAAAAATAGTGCTTTGTTGTGTATCTGAGGGACGAAAGCCAAACCAGTTCCACACCACTGAAGTTGCAGCATTTTTACAAACCAGTTCTGGTTCATCTGTTTCAATTCAATTCAATTCAATTCAATTCAATTTTATTTATATAGCGCCAAATCACAACAAAAGTCGCCTCAAGGCGCTTCATAGATACAGAGAAAAACCCAACAATCATATGACCCCCTATGAGCAAGCACTTTGGCGACAGTGGGAAGGAAAAACTCCCTTTTAACAGGAAGAAACCTCCGGCAGAACCAGGCTCAGGGAGGGGCGGGGCCATCTGCTGCGACCGGTTGGGGTGAGAGAAGGAAGACAGGATAAAGACATGCTGTGGAAGAGAGACAGAGGTTAATAACAGATATGATTCAATGCAGAGAGGTCTATTAATACATAGTGAGTGAGAAAGGTGACTGGAAAGGAAAAACTCAATGCATCATGGGAATCCCCCGGCAGCCTACATCTATTGCAGCATAACTAAGGGAGGATTCAGGGTCACCTGGTCCAGCCCTAACTATATGCTTTAGCAAAAAGGATAGTTTTAAGCCTAATCTTAAAAGTAGAGATAGTGTCTGTCTCCCGAATCCAAACTGGAAGCTGGTTCCACAGAAGAGGGGCCTGAAAACTGAAGGCTCTCCCTCCCATTCTACTTTTAAATACTCTAGGAACAACAAGTAGGCCTGCAGAGCGAGAGCGAAGTGCTCTAATAGGGTGATATGGTACTACAAGGTCATTAAGATAAGATGGGGCCTGATTATTTAAGACCTTGTATGTGAGGAGCAGGATTTTGAATTCAATTCTGGATTTAACAGGAAGCCAATGAAGGGAAGCCAAAACAGGAGAAATATGCTCTCTCTTTCTAGTCCCTGTGAGGACTCTTGCTGCAGCATTTTGGATTAGTTGAAGGCTTTTCAGCGAGTTTTTTGGACATCCTGATAATAATGAATTACAGTCGTCCAGCCTGGAAGTAATAAATGCATGAACTAGTTTTTCAGCGTCACTCTGAGACAGGATATTTCTAATTTTAGAGATGTTGCGCAAATGGAAGAAAGCAGTCTTACATATTTGTTTAATATGTGTGTTGAAGGACATGTCCTGGTCAAAAATGACTCCAAGGTTCCTCACAGTGTTACTGGAGGCCAAGGTAATGCCATCCAGAGTAAGAATCTGCTTAGATACCATATTTCTAAGATTTTCAGGGCCGAGTACAATAACCTCAGTTTGATCTGAATTAAGAAGCAGAAAGTTAGCGGCCATCCAGGTCTTTATGTCTTTAAGACATTCCTGCAGTTTAACTAATTGGTGTGTGTTATCTGGCTTCATGGACAGATAGAGCTGGGTGTCATCTGCATAGCAGTGAAAATGTATGCTATGTCTTCTAATGATACTGCCTAAGGGAAGCATGTATAATGTAAACAGAATTGGTCCTAGCACTGAACCCTGTGGAACTCCATAATTAACCTCAGTGTGTGAAGAGGACTCTCCATTTACATGCACAAACTGGAGTCTATTAGATAGATATGATACAAACCACTGCAGTGCAGTACCCGTAACACCTACAGCATGTTCTAATCGCTCTAATAGGATATTATGGTCGACAGTATCGAATGCTGCACTAAGGTCTAGCAGGACAAGCACAGAGATGAGTCCACTGTCAGAGGCCATAAGAAGATCATTTGTAACCTTCACTAAAGCTGTAATCTGGTAGAAGGTTCCGCATCTTCCGGGCAAGGACAGAGAGACTCAAGAGGAGCTTCTATCCCCAAGCCATCCGTGCCCTAAACACACACACCCGCCCTCTCACATCATCTATAATTGACTGAGACAGGACTCTTCCAGACACTAAACCAAGGCACAATGTACATTTCAATTCCTTTAATTTTAAATATGTTTATATTGTCTATCCTGTAAAATAGTCAGATATCTATTCATATTAATGTACAGAATTCACCTGCTTGCTGCTACTACTGCACATTCACCCAGTGTATATACTATATGTGTATATATGTATATATATATATATATATATATATATATATATATATATATATATATATATATATATATATAATGTTCTTCCTCTACACCCCCCCCCCCCCCCCCCCCAATTTTTGCACATGTCGAGGAACGTGTCAGGCTACATTTCACTGTGTGTTATACTTGTATAACTATGCATGTGACAAATAATAAAGAACCTTGAACCTTGAACCTTGATATCAGGCTGATCCTGCCACGATTTGTTCCCCCGGTTCAAATCACAAACGGTATCCCACAGTTGTTTATGTTGTTGAACCCATTTTGCACAGAGAGGCATTTTTTGAAAAATGTATTGATAGCAATGTTGAATATTATTACACAGGAAAAAAACAACGACATGTAAAATAATTACACCTTGACGCCTCTGCCTTTCTAAATGGAGGGACAGTAACTGCGTAACTGCGTGTGTATATGTAAGCATGTAAAACCTGAAGATAGTCAGATTAACAGTAACAGTATTTCTTCTCTATCTGCCATTCTGCAAATATATTAAATATTCAGGTTAAGAAACAGTCTGGATAATTCTTAGTATTGTTCATGGTTAAATGTACAGTACTCAGTACAACTTACTGTATTTATAATTTTAATAAATGACAAATTAAAAAGGCATGAACATTTTTTTTGTATCGAAAAAAATATCGAACCGTGACGCCAAAGTATCGAACCGAACCGTGAATTTTGTGTATCGTTGCACCCCTAATATATATATATATATATATAACACCCAGCACGCCCCTGCGGGCGGTTTATCCTTCAAGCTCGGGTCCTCTACCAGAGGCCTGGGAGCTTGAGGGTCCTGCGCAGTATCTTGGCTGTTCCCAGGACTGCGCTCTTCTGGACAGAGATCTCCGATGTTATTCCCGGGATCTGCTGGAGCCACTCGCCTAACTTGGGAGTCACCGCACCTAGTGCTCCGATTACCACGGGGACCACCATTACCTTCACCCTCCACATCCTCTCGAGCTCTTCTCTGAGCCCTTGGTATTTCTCCAGCTTCTCGTGTTCCTTCTTCCTGATATTGCTGTCATTCGGAACCGCTACATCGATCACTACGGCTGTCTTCTTCTGTTTGTCTACCACCACTATGTCCGGTTGGTTAGCCACCACCATTTTGTCCGTCTGTATCTGGAAGTCCCACAGGATCTTAGCTCGGTCATTCTCCACCACCCTTGGGGGCGTCTCCCATTTTGACCTCGGGACTTCCAGATTATACTCGCCACAGATGTTCCTGTACACTATGCCGGCCACTTGGTTATGGCGTTCCATGTATGCCCTGCCTGCTAGCATCTTGCACCCTGCTGTTATGTGCTGGATTGTCTCTGGGGCATCTTTACACAGCCTGCACCTGGGGTCTTGCCTGGTGTGATAGACCCCAGCCTCTATGCATCTTGTACTCAGAGCTTGTTCTTGTGCTGCCATGATTAGTGCCTCTGTGCTGTCTTTCAGTCCAGCTTTGCCCAGCCACTGGTAGGATTTCTGGATATCAGCCACCCCCTCTATCTGCCGGTGGTACATACCGTGCAGGGGCCTGTCCTTCCATGATGGTTCCTCATCTCCCTCCTCTTTCTTGGGTTTCTGCTGCCTGAGGTATTCACTGAGCACTCGGTCAGTTGGGGCCATCTTCCCAATGTATTCTTGGATGTTCGTTGTCTCATCCTGGACTGTGGTGCTGACACTCACCAGTCCCCGGCCCCCTTCCTTCCGCTTAGCGTACAGCCTCAGGGTGCTGGACTTGGGGTGAAACCCTCCATGCATGGTAAGGAGCTTTCTTGTCTTTATGTCAGTGGCTTCTATCTCCTCCTTTGGCCAGCCTATTATCCCAGCAGGGTACCTGATCACGGGCAGGGCGTACGTGTTGATGGCCCGGATCTTGTTCTTACCATTCAGCTGACTCCTCAGGACTTGCCTGACCCTCTGCAGGTACTTGGTGGTTGCAGCCTTTCTAGCGGCCTCTTCATGGTTCCCATTCGCCTGCGGGATCCCCAGGTACTTGTAACTGTCCTCTATGTCTGCAATGTTGCCTTCTGGTAGTTCTGACTACCTTCCCTCTCTTTGTTACCATCCGACTACACTTCTCCAGTCCGAACGACATTCCAATGTCATTGCTGTATAGTCTGGTAGTGTGGATCAGTGAATCGATGTCTCGTTCACTCTTGGCATACAGCTTGATGTCATCCATGTACAGGAGGTGGCTGACAACTGCTCCGTTCCGTAGTCGGTATCCGTAGCCAGTCTTGTTAATGATCTCACTGAGGGGGTTCAGGCCTATGCAGAACAGCAGTGGGGACAGAGCATCTCCTTGGTAGATCCCGCACTTGATGGTGACTTGTGCTATGGACTTGGAGTTGGCCTCTAGTGTTGTATGCCACATCCCCATTGAGTTCCTGATGAAGGCACTTAGGGTCCCATTGATCTTGTACAATTCTAGGCATTCCAGTATCCAGCTGTGGGGCATTGAGTCATAGGCCTTCTTGTAATCAATCCAGGCAGTGCACAGGTTGGTCAGTCTGGTCTTGCAGTCTCGGCTGACTGTTCTGTTTACCAGTAGCTGGTGTTTTGCGCCTCTGGTATTCTTGCCAATCCCTTTCTGTGTCCCGCTCATGTATTGACCCATGTGCCTGTTCATCTTAGCAGCTATGATGCCTGACAGGAGCTTCCATGTAGTACTGAGGCAGGTTATTGGTCGGTAGTTGGAGGGGACCGGTCCCTTCTTGGGGTCCTTGAAGATATATATATATATATATATATCATAATAATCTGACAATAAATATAATATAATGACCAAAGTGAGATGATGAAGGGTGATAAAAGCTGACAGCTGATAATGGCTGATAAGGAGTGATAATGGCTGGTAACAGCCTGCAGTAACACAAAATCTACATCAAAGCTCAAAAGAACACAGTATTATCTTTTAGTATTATCTGTATTGGTTCATACATTTCACACACACAAGTAAAACCTGTTTTCATGTACACTCTTGTGCTTACACTAAACAGCAAAACAACAACAAATAATGATTTTTGTAAAAACCACAGACACATCCTGCTGTTAAGCGATATACCCACAACTGTTTAATCAAACACATTACAAAACTCTTTTCACATATATCCGTCACCGAGTTCTCAGTGCAAATGATCAGTGTACCCAAAAGATCCATTACACATGTAAGTACCCACAAAATTATTATGAACTGACAGTTTGAGCAAACCTACAGTAAAGAGAGTTGAGGTTTTATCCCAGTGCTTGTAGTTTTAGAGCTACACTGTCATGTTTTTATTATAAGTGACTAAATATTAGTTCACATCTCTAAGCAGTCTTAAACATGTCCTTTTTTTTTTTTTTAACAAATATAAAAGTTATCACAGTAATAAAGTCTCTTCAAGGAATAAACATGAACTAAACCATCATCTCTGCCACTCTGTACACCCAAAAAACAACCTTAAACCAAAACATTTAAATTTTATCAGGTAACAACACATGCACGGTGACTGAAGTAGTTAAAATAATATCTTACTGTCAATAAATAAAGTTTGTTTGGAGTGGATGTAAGGAGTAAAGGAGTGGATGTAAGGTGTGGTTGTCCTACAGATGCCTGCCAATAAACACTAAAATAGAAAACCTGTTTCTCTGTAAATCTGTAAAACTGGATTACAACTTTCTGATGAGACAAAGAGACGAACTGAATCTTAAACTGGAGACACCAGCTGGTAAAAGTACATCAGCAGGAACACATCTTTGGGACAAAAAAAATTAAAGGAACATCTGCTTATAAAACATACCAACCCAGACAACAAACTGCAGGTGTGAACAGTGTTGTTGGTATCCCAAAGTCATTGTGCTGTTTCAGATTTCAATAATCTGACTGTTTATGGACTTTAGATGTACAGATATGATGCAGCTTCCTCAGATTAATCAGAACGTGACACTGCACTGCATGACTGAACATAAAGAAAACATTTGATCTTACACCCTGATTTGTTTCTGGTGTAAAGAAAACAAAGACACTCTCAGACATCGTGCAAAAACTGTCCAGCTGGAAGAAAAACAGGAGGAACTGTGACTGAAACCAGAACAATGAATATTCCTTTGTTTTGTTTGATGTTGGTAAGTAAAACTTGATGTGTCACAGTGTGTCTGTGTTCTTGAACAGATGTTTCTTTGAGACTCAGAACTCTCATAACTGTTGGGTTTACAACACTAACAACATATGATTTAAGAAAACACCTCTAAAACTCAAACCTCTGACACTTTCACACAACAAGTTCTGATGTTCAGTCAGTCTCACATAAACCTGTGAGATCAAATGTCTCCTGATGTTTCTGGCTGAAGACACAAGTTCTGTCAGTCAGTCTGAGGTGGAAACCACAGTTTAAACATGCTCCTTTCGGACCAGTTGTTCACTCTCCTGCTGTTATGGCATCGAATATTGTAGCTCATCACAGCTCAGCAATCCACGTACTCTCTTGATGAGAGGTGGATGTGGGTATCAGGAGCATTTTGGGGATATTGTGAATGACCTTTTGATGGAGGGTTTGTGCCATCGTTCTGATCAAACTGGTCCAGCTCTAAGGAATGGTTGGCCTCTTTCTGCTCCCTCTCACATGAATCAGTTTCCTGGTTGTTTTTTTTGCAGAGTACTCTGCAGAGCTCAATGATGCTGACCACCAATGACACCAGTGAGACCACCAGCATGAAAATTAGGAAAATGGTCTTCTCTGTGGGACGGGACAAAAAACAGTCCACCCGGTGTGGACATGGGGCCCTCTCACAGATGTAGACTGGATTCAGAGTGAAGCCATAAATGCACCACTGAATAACCAGGAAGGCCACTTCTAACAGAAACTTGAAGAAAATACTGACTGCATAGATTTTAAACAGTTCTTTACTCATCTGATTTTCCCTGTCTTCTTCCATAATTACATAGTGTTTATTTATGAATTCTATTATCTTTAAAGATTTTTCAATAACATTTTTATCAAATTTATTATAATAAGAATTTTCTGGAATTGGCTCGCATGCTCTCTTAAGATCTATGTTTTTCTTGTTTTTCCAAACTTTCCTCCTATTATAAACACGAGTAAGGAACAGAAGTGTGGGCATTGACACAAAGACGATCTGAAGAACCCAAAGGCGCATGTGGGAGATGGGGAAGGATTTATCGTAACACATATTCTGGCAGCCGGGCTGCTGGGTGTTACACGTGAAGGCAGACTGCTCATCCCCCCAGGCAGATTCCACCGCAGTGCCTAGAAGCAGGATCCTGAAGATGAGGAGTGCCAGCCAGAACTTCCCCCACCTACTGGATGAAGCCTGGACCTTTTCCAGGACTCCATACAGTTTGCTCCAGTCACCCATTCAGAAGGAGTTTCAGCTGGTGGGAAAAGGGGACAAAGGTCACCTGACTGTAGGACACCAACCTTTAAATGTTTATTGTGAAGAACTAAATGCATAAAAACGACATAAAATTCTGAATTTTACAGATCCAAACTTGTGGTGTAACCTACAAACTGACGAAACATGTTTCGTCAGCAATTTTGTGTAAAATATTTCCTCAAATAACAAACTAGAAATAATGTAGTGGACATGAAGCAATGATGAGCTGGTGCTGATCTTCCTAAAGAAGAACAGGAACAAACTGAGATTCTGGGTTCATCTAGTTCTCAGCAGCAGGGAGAGTATTATGGTTTGGTCCAGGAGTTGAAGCTTTATCGCAGCTGCTTTTGTCCATATTTCAGGATGTCGGTGGGAAGTTCAACTTTAGCAGAGTTGGAATCACATATGAGGAGGTAGAGAAATCATTTCAGAGAGACGAGTGAGCTGGAGTCGTGTTCAGCTGTGTTTCTGAGGTAAAATTCTCAAAAGATGAGTTTTTAGATGTTTTTTTTAAAAAGAGACGACTCAGTCTACAGATCTTAAGCTCAGTGGGAGAGAGTTCCACAGTCTGGGGGCCACAGTGGTAAAAGCTCTGTCTCCCTTAGTTCTCAGCTTTGTGTGCTGTATAACAAGTAGGCCCTGATCACATGACCTCAGGGACCTGCTAGGGACATAGGGCTGTAGAAGTCCAATGATGTAAGCTGGTGCTTGTCCATAACGAGTTCTAAAGGTCAGAACCAGAATCTTAAAATGGACTCTGAATTCAATGGGGAGCCAATGCAGATGTATTAGCAACGGTGTCACATGTGAGTACTTGGATGATTTGGTCAGTAGCCTTGATGCAGCATCTTGAACAACCTGCAGATGCTCCAGGGAGTTTTTGCTTAGATATGTAAACAGTGAATTACTGTAGTCCAATCGTGATGAATAAATGCATGAATAACAATCTCCAGTTCAGTACGAGATACAATAGGACTTAATTTAGCAATGTTTCTTAAGTGATAAAAGCAGGACTGAAACAGAGATTTTACGGGAACATCCAATGTGAGAGCCGGGTCAAAGGTTACCCCTAGGTTCCTGATGGATGATTTCACAAACGTCGAAAGGGGACCAAAAGGATTCATTGTCTTATGTACATATCTGTCAGGAGCACATATAATGGCTTCAATCTTTCCTTCATTAAGTTGGAGGAAGATGTCAGCCATTCAACCCTTACAGGGAGTGCAGAATTATTAGGCAAGTTGTATTTTTGAGGAATAATTTTATTATTGAACAACAACCATGTTCTCAATGAACCCAAAAAACTCATTAATATCAAAGCTGAATGTTTTTGGAAGTAGTTTTTAGTTTGTTTTTAGTTTTAGCTATTTTAGGGGGATATCTGTGTGTGCAGGTGACTATTACTGTGCATAATTATTAGGCAACTTAACAAAAACAAATATATACCCATTTCAATTATTTATTTTTACCAGTGAAACCAATATAACATCTCCACATTCACAAATATACATTTCTGACATTCAAAAACAAAACAAAAACAAATCAGCGACCAATATAGCCACCTTTCTTTGCAAGGACACTCAAAAGCCTGCCATCCATGGATTCTGTCAGTGTTTTGATCTGTTCACCATCAACATTGCGTGCAGCAGCAACCACAGCCTCCCAGACACTGTTCAGAGAGGTGTACTGTTTTCCCTCCTTGTAAATCTCACATTTGATGATGGACCACAGGTTCTCAATGGGGTTCAGATCAGGTGAACAAGGAGGCCATGTCATTAGTTTTTCTTCTTTTATACCCTTTCTTGCAGCCACGCTGTGGAGTACTTGGACGCGTGTGATGGAGCATTGTCCTGCATGAAAATCATGTTTTTCTTGAAGGATGCAGACTTCTTCCTGTACCACTGCTTGAAGAAGGTGTCTGCCAGAAACTGGCAGTAGGACTGGGAGTTGAGCTTGACTCCATCTTCAACCCGAAAAGGCCCCACAAGCTCATCTTTGATGATACCAGCCCAAACCAGTACTCCACCTCCACCTTGCTGGCGTCTGAGTGGGACTGGAGCTCTCTGCCCTTTACCAATCCAGCCACGGGCCCATCCATCTGGCCCATCAAGACTCACTCTCATTTCATCAGTCCATAAAACCTTAGAAAAACCAGTCTTGAGATATTTCTTGGCCCAGTCTTGACGTTTCAGCTTGTGTGTCTTGTTCAGTGGTGGTCGTCTTTCAGCCTTTCTTACCTTGGCCATGTCTCTGAGTATTGCACACCTTGTGCTTTTGGGCACTCCAGTGATGTTGCAGCTCTGAAATATGGCCAAACTGGTGGCAAGTGGCATCTTGGCAGCTGCACGCTTGACTTTTCTCAGTTCATGGGCAGTTATTTTGCGCCTTGGTTTTTCCACACGCTTCTTGCGACCCTGTTGACTATTTTGAATGAAACGCTTGATTGTTCGATGATCACGCTTCAGAAGCTTTGCAATTTTGAGACTGCTGCATCCCTCTGCAAGATATCTCACTATTTTTGACTTTTCTGCAGTGACGCATTGTTTAGCCAGGGATTTGATGTCCATTCAGAGTGTGGAAAGAGAAAGGTTTCACAAAGATGCATCTGCGCTGTTAAATTTTTATATAGCTTTAGTGCACATAAAAAACAACTGCTTGTTTAAGTGAAAATACATTGATGGGTTTTTTTTTGTTGCACTAATAAAGTTGTGGAGTTGTGAAGTATTTTGTCTCATGAGAGCCCACAAAGAGGCTCAAAAGTTGGCAGTTCGTCTTGTAATCGGAAGGTTGCCGGTTCGAGCCCCAACTCCAACAGTCTCGGTCACCCGTTGCCTACTGGTGGTGGTCAGAGGGCCCGGTGGCGCCAGTGTCCGGCAGCCTCGCCTCTGTCAGTGCGCCCCAGGGCACCTGTGGCTACAATGTAGCTTGCCATCGTGGATGGGTGGATGACTGAATGTAGTGTAAAGCGCTTTGGGGTCCATAGGGACTAAGTAAAGCGCTATACAAATGCAGGCCATTTACCATGTCAATTTTATCTTCGGTTATATCGTTATTGTAAGTTTCTGAATATATATCGTGATAAATATTTTTGGCCATATTGCCCTCCCCTAGTCTAAGCACTCATTCAGAATCTGCAGCTTATAAACATCTTGGGACTTAAAAGAAATGTATAACTGGATGTCATCTGCATAGCAGTGGTAGCCAACGTCCTCAAAGGGACTCAAATAAGCGCCCAGATACAGAACCTTGTGGCACACCATAGGTGAGGGAAGTGGAAGATGACCTGTACTTAGAAACAGCCACAGAAAAATGTTGTTCATACAAAAATGACGAGAACCAGTCTAAGGCAGATCCAGATACACCGAACCCATACTTCAGCCTTTCAAGCAGAATGTGGTGGTCAACCATATCAAAAGCCTGACGCGAGGTCCAACATCAGCAGAACAGAACATTTTCCTGCATCGTTTTTCATCAAAGTGTCACTGGTGACTAAGAAGGGCTGTTTCAATAGAATGGGTTCTACGAAAGCCAGACTGAAACATGTGCAGAATGCTGTGTTTGTCTAAAACTGCTGTGAGGTGCTTAGCCACAACCCTTTCTACAATCTTAGCAATAAACGGTAGTTTTGAGATTGGTCTGCAACTGCTAGTAAGAGAAGAGTCTAACTTTTTTTTTTTTTAAAGAGGCTGTATGGCAGCATTTTAAAAATAAGCATGAACTTTACCAGACACCAGGGTTAATTGTAGTGTTAATTATGGCAAGCACACAGGGACCAATAGACTGGAACACATTTTTGAATAACGATGCCGGTAAAATGTCAAGTGAACAGGAGGATGCTTTCATTGCATTAACTAATTTTACCAGCTCGGGTTGTGAAACAGGTGAAAAACTTTCTAAAATAACAGGCCGAGCTGGAGTAGGAACTGACAATGCAGATGCTGATGGGGAAAATTTTTCTTACATTACTGATTTTTCTAGAAAGAAAGAAAGGAAATTTTCACAGTCTTCATTTGAAGAAATAGGGGCAGCAGGTGGAGCAGGAGTAATAATATCACTAATGGTGTCAAATAGGATTATTAGCATTACATCTGCTCTTTAACCTCCTAGGATCTGGCGTCCACATATGTGGACATCACATTTCGGGTTGTATAGACCAAAATACTAAATTTCGCTCTACAAGGAGCCAGATATCCACTTACGAGGACATTATACTGCCACTGTTCTATTGAAATTTAAAACAAATGTCCTCATATGTGGATCTTTCCCTCCTGCTCTGTTCTAGTGCTACTGTGAGTGTAACTACAACCTAGTGATTTGCAAATCATGAACGAATCGTTCAATACTCAAATGAATCATGATTCACAAGCCCAAATGACTCACTGACTCATCCCTGTTGCTGTTAGCAAACTATTTCAATATTAGAAATATATCTAGCTTAAAATTAAAATTGTGGAGAAAAACACAACATCCAGTATCTTAACAGAAACATTTCTGCTCTGAACTGGAAGAAAAAAACCCTGAGTAGAAGCTCACATCAAGACAATAGCTCCTCAGTTCAGAGTAGCATCGCTCTGCTAACATGCTAACAGCACATTTGAGCTACTCACTCCCTCCCTTCCTGTGCTGAATCATAGCACCAACGAATCACTCAGGACTGACTAACCCCCTCCCTTCCTGTGCTGAATCGTAGCACGAATGAATTACTCAGGACTCACTAACTCCCTCCCTCTTGTGCTGAAGTGTAGCATAAACTAATCACTCACTCACACACCCCCTCCCTCCTGGCTCACAGCTTCTTCGTCTTCTTGGTTGGCAACTTACCTACTACCGCCCCTCCCCCCTCTGCTCGGCAAACATAAGGCTGTATTTACGCCCCTCCCCCCTCTGCTCAGCACAAACACAAGGCTCACGTGTGGCATGGGAAAAAAAGTGAGAGAGAGAGGGTGAGAGAAAGAAAAAAAGAAAGACGGCTCCAAATAAGTAGTCGGATGCTGTCGTTCACTTCAAAGATCCGGCTCTAAGAGCCATTTTGTTCGTGACCAACATATCACAAGTATATATGGACACGGAGTCGGAACCAGGAGTGGTGGGATTGGACGGCGCTGATAATTGGCGCCTGTCTTATGTCAGTAACGTAAAAGACGGATTTAATGCGACATGACCATTCAAACAGCAGTCGCTTTCTAAAACATCAGATATGTATCAGATTCAGTACCACATACGAACGAGACCTAGGCCGGATTTGAAAATATCAAATTTGTGCTGTTCAAACTGTCATACCACGATTGGATATGGGTCGCATAGGGTCAAAAAAGTCAGATTAGATGTGCTTTCACCTGCAGAGTGAGCATAGCCTAATTACATTATTAAAGAAATTAAAAGATCCCTTCCGTAAAAGGGATGAACATTTAAATGAATTTTAGCTTTACGAAAGTCACATTTTAAGCAGTGAATACTGCCATTTAGCCAAGGTAAGGACTTGGAAGCAGAAGCTAGTCTCATTTTAACCGGACGGATTTCATGTAACATGGAAAGACAATGATTATTAAAAAGATGTGTTAAGAAATGAACACCGTTATAAGCAGATAAAAATAAATAAAAAGCTTTAGAGAATTTCTCTACTGTGGAGGAATTTAAGATGTGAGACTGACCATCCGGTGAACAGAGGCTCGTGAGGAGTGTAGAAAAACTCCGTCTTTCAATCATTCGAACAACAATAACAGTCCTCACCTGTTGTGTTTCACTTACACAAAGCAACAGTGATTCGCCCGCTGCTCTGGAGCTGTGGGAGCGCTGTCTCGTGCAAAGTCCCTGCCTTTACCTGCACACACCTGCAGACACCCAGAAAGCAGGAAGACAAGCTTTTTCTGACTCAATAAATCTGTTGAGACACCTGGAGCCCTCCTCCACCTGTGGAACAGAGGAGGAGACAGTGTACTTTGTGTTTGAGGAGGCAGATGTTTCACCCCGAGTCAAGCACATGCGCGCGCGCACATGCAGTGGTTCCACCTGTTGGCACTTTTCTGGTGTTGTGCCAAAAAAAGTGATTGTCTGCCAAAAAGTGATTGCCGTCCAAGGGAGCGCACGCAGTTGCTTGAAGCTGCAGGGCTCCGATTACTTACGTAGAATCATGAGAATCGCAATGGACAGAAACTCTAAGAATGAGGTTATTTTCACAATTTTGAATGTTCTTGGAATGAGGATGCTCACAGAACATCCTCGTTTGTACCTGACATGTCATTTAGTTTGAAGAATGTCAAAGCTCTCAATAAAAATAAACACAGTGGGGAAAAGATAAGATTGCAACACAACGGTGTGACACATCCTTGATTGTTTTCACATATTTAAGATATTTATCTCTTTCAAAATTGTTTCAAAGTTGGATTCAACTGAATTCACTGGACAAAAAGAGAACTTACAGATTGTATCTGCCTCTGGTCACCCTCAAATGGTTGTGGCTGATGAAGCTTACCTTGGTGTTAAAAGTGAGATTGTGCAACTTCCGCCAAGCAGTCCAGCTCCTGGATACTTGAGTGTATATTGTTGAGTTGTGTTAAGAAAAAGAAATATTTTTAATGTGTATCTGCTCATTAGATTGTTTTATGTACTTTAATAATGAAGGCTTGTAGAGCAAGGCCACTTTTGACTCACAAACTAAGTGCTCAGCCAGACTGAAAAACAGGAAGTTTTAGTGCACAGCCATATTAATAGATAAGACACAGAAAAGAGGAACTTTCCATATAAGCAATGTTTGAAACTGTGTGACGTGTAAAGTACCAAAATAACACCTATATGAAGCACAGTTTATGATTCTACTGTTAGAGCTCTTGCAACTGGCATTTGAGCTGTGCAGGGGTCTCTCTCTTCAGGAAGATGATTGAATAAAAAGAAATATCAATATTTTAACACACTATGAGTCCGTTTTCTCTGTTCTATCATGGGGAAAAAAGAATCAGGATTTAATAAAGTGATTGCCGTCCAAGGGAGCGCATGCAGTTGCTTGAAGCTGCAGGGCTCAGATTACTTACGTAGAATCATGAGAATCGCAATGGACAGAAACTCTAAGTATGAGGTTATTTTCACAATTTGGAATGTTCTTGGAATGAGGATGCTCACAGAACATCCTCGTTTGTACCTGACATGTCATTTAGTTTGAATGACATTGCGTGCAGCAGCAACCACAGCCTCCCA
Organism: Aulonocara sp. 'chitande type north' Nkhata Bay; assembly: GCF_057382095.1. Lineage (NCBI taxonomy): Eukaryota > Metazoa > Chordata > Actinopteri > Cichliformes > Cichlidae > Aulonocara > Aulonocara sp. 'chitande type north' Nkhata Bay. The sequence goes on along the minus strand of NC_141360.1, from coordinate 878,439 downwards.
GACACTGTTCAGAGAGGTGTACTGTTTTCCCTCCTTGTAAATCTCACATTTGATGATGGACCACAGGTTCTCAATGGGGTTCAGATCAGGTGAACAAGGAGGCCATGTCATTAGTTTTTCTTCTTTTATACCCTTTCTTGCAGCCACGCTGTGGAGTACTTGGACGCGTGTGATGGAGCATTGTCCTGCATGAAAATCATGTTTTTCTTGAAGGATGCAGACTTCTTCCTGTACCACTGCTTGAAGAAGGTGTCTTCCAGAAACTGGCAGTAGGACTGGGAGTTGAGCTTGACTCCATCCTCAACCCGAAAAGGCCCCACAAGCTCATCTTTGATGATACCAGCCCAAACCAGTACTCCACCTCCACCTTGCTGGCGTCTGAGTGGGACTGGAGCTCTCTGCCCTTTACCAATCCAGCCACGGGCCCATCCATCTGGCCCATCAAGACTCACTCTCATTTCATCAGTCCATAAAACCTTAGAAAAACCAGTCTTGAGATATTTCTTGGCCCAGTCTTGACGTTTCAGCTTGTGTGTCTTGTTCAGTGGTGGTCGTCTTTCAGCCTTTCTTACCTTGGCCATGTCTCTGAGTATTGCACACCTTGTGCTTTTGGGCACTCCAGTGATGTTGCAGCTCTGAAATATGGCCAAACTGGTGGCAAGTGGCATCTTGGCAGCTGCACGCTTGACTTTTCTCAGTTCATGGGCAGTTATTTTGCGCCTTGGTTTTTCCACACGCTTCTTGCGACCCTGTTGACTATTTTGAATGAAACGCTTGATTGTTCGATGATCACGCTTCAGAAGCTTTGCAATTTTGAGACTGCTGCATCCCTCTGCAAGATATCTCACTATTTTTGACTTTTCTGCAGTGACGCATTGTTTAGCCAGGGATTTGATGTCCATTCAGAGTGTGGAAAGAGAAAGGTTTCACAAAGATGCATCTGCGCTGTTAAACTTTTATATAGCTTTAGTGCACATAAAAAACAACTGCTTGTTTAAGTGAAAATACATTGATGGGTTTTTTTTTGTTGCACTAATAAAGTTGTGGAGTTGTGAAGTATTTTGTCTCATGAGAGCCCACAAAGAGGCTCAAAAGTTGGCAGTTCGTCTTGTAATCGGAAGGTTGCCGGTTCGAGCCCCAACTCCAACAGTCTCGGTCACCCGTTGCCTACTGGTGGTGGTCAGAGGGCCCGGTGGCGCCAGTGTCCGGCAGCCTCGCCTCTGTCAGTGCGCCCCAGGGCACCTGTGGCTACAATGTAGCTTGCCATCGTGGATGGGTGGATGACTGAATGTAGTGTAAAGCGCTTTGGGGTCCATAGGGACTAAGTAAAGCGCTATACAAATGCAGGCCATTTACCATGTCAATTTTATCTTCGGTTATATCGTTATTGTAAGTTTCTGAATATATATCGTGATAAATATTTTTGGCCATATTGCCCTCCCCTAGTCTAAGCACTCATTCAGAATCTGCAGCTTATAAACATCTTGGGACTTAAAAGAAATGTATAACTGGATGTCATCTGCATAGCAGTGGTAGCCAACGTCCTCAAAGGGACTCAAATAAGCGCCCAGATACAGAACCTTGTGGCACACCATAGGTGAGGGAAGTGGAAGATGACCTGTACTTAGAAACAGCCACAGAAAAATGTTGTTCATACAAAAATGACGAGAACCAGTCTAAGGCAGATCCAGATACACCGAACCCATACTTCAGCCTTTCAAGCAGAATGTGGTGGTCAACCATATCAAAAGCCTGACGCGAGGTCCAACATCAGCAGAACAGAACATTTTCCTGCATCGTTTTTCATCAAAGTGTCACTGGTGACTAAGAAGGGCTGTTTCAATAGAATGGGTTCTACGAAAGCCAGACTGAAACATGTGCAGAATGCTGTGTTTGTCTAAAACTGCTGTGAGGTGCTTAGCCACAACCCTTTCTACAATCTTAGCAATAAACGGTAGTTTTGAGATTGGTCTGCAACTGCTAGTAAGAGAAGAGTCTAACTTTTTTTTTTTTTAAAGAGGCTGTATGGCAGCATTTTAAAAATAAGCATGAACTTTACCAGACACCAGGGTTAATTGTAGTGTTAATTATGGCAAGCACACAGGGACCAATAGACTGGAACACATTTTTGAATAACGATGCCGGTAAAATGTCAAGTGAACAGGAGGATGCTTTCATTGCATTAACTAATTTTACCAGCTCGGGTTGTGAAACAGGTGAAAAACTTTCTAAAATAACAGGCCGAGCTGGAGTAGGAACTGACAATGCAGATGCTGATGGGGAAAATTTTTCTTACATTACTGATTTTTCTAGAAAGAAAGAAAGGAAATTTTCACAGTCTTCATTTGAAGAAATAGGGGCAGCAGGTGGAGCAGGAGTAATAATATCACTAATGGTGTCAAATAGGATTATTAGCATTACATCTGCTCTTTAACCTCCTAGGATCTGGCGTCCACATATGTGGACATCACATTTCGGGTTGTATAGACCAAAATACTAAATTTCGCTCTACAAGGAGCCAGATATCCACTTACGAGGACATTATACTGCCACTGTTCTATTGAAATTTAAAACAAATGTCCTCATATGTGGATCTTTCCCTCCTGCTCTGTTCTAGTGCTACTGTGAGTGTAACTACAACCTAGTGATTTGCAAATCATGAACGAATCGTTCAATACTCAAATGAATCATGATTCACAAGCCCAAATGACTCACTGACTCATCCCTGTTGCTGTTAGCAAACTATTTCAATATTAGAAATATATCTAGCTTAAAATTAAAATTGTGGAGAAAAACACAACATCCAGTATCTTAACAGAAACATTTCTGCTCTGAACTGGAAGAAAAAAACCCTGAGTAGAAGCTCACATCAAGACAATAGCTCCTCAGTTCAGAGTAGCATCGCTCTGCTAACATGCTAACAGCACATTTGAGCTACTCACTCCCTCCCTTCCTGTGCTGAATCATAGCACCAACGAATCACTCAGGACTGACTAACCCCCTCCCTTCCTGTGCTGAATCGTAGCACGAATGAATTACTCAGGACTCACTAACTCCCTCCCTCTTGTGCTGAAGTGTAGCATAAACTAATCACTCACTCACACACCCCCTCCCTCCTGGCTCACAGCTTCTTCGTCTTCTTGGTTGGCAACTTACCTACTACCGCCCCTCCCCCCTCTGCTCGGCAAACATAAGGCTGTATTTACGCCCCTCCCCCCTCTGCTCAGCACAAACACAAGGCTCACGTGTGGCATGGGAAAAAAAGTGAGAGAGAGAGGGTGAGAGAAAGAAAAAAAGAAAGACGGCTCCAAATAAGTAGTCGGATGCTGTCGTTCACTTCAAAGATCCGGCTCTAAGAGCCATTTTGTTCGTGACCAACATATCACAAGTATATATGGACACGGAGTCGGAACCAGGAGTGGTGGGATTGGACGGCGCTGATAATTGGCGCCTGTCTTATGTCAGTAACGTAAAAGACGGATTTAATGCGACATGACCATTCAAACAGCAGTCGCTTTCTAAAACATCAGATATGTATCAGATTCAGTACCACATACGAACGAGACCTAGGCCGGATTTGAAAATATCAAATTTGTGCTGTTCAAACTGTCATACCACGATTGGATATGGGTCGCATAGGGTCAAAAAAGTCAGATTAGATGTGCTTTCACCTGCAGAGTGAGCATAGCCTAATTACATTATTAAAGAAATTAAAAGATCCCTTCCGTAAAAGGGATGAACATTTAAATGAATTTTAGCTTTACGAAAGTCACATTTTAAGCAGTGAATACTGCCATTTAGCCAAGGTAAGGACTTGGAAGCAGAAGCTAGTCTCATTTTAACCGGACGGATTTCATGTAACATGGAAAGACAATGATTATTAAAAAGATGTGTTAAGAAATGAACACCGTTATAAGCAGATAAAAATAAATAAAAAGCTTTAGAGAATTTCTCTACTGTGGAGGAATTTAAGATGTGAGACTGACCATCCGGTGAACAGAGGCTCGTGAGGAGTGTAGAAAAACTCCGTCTTTCAATCATTCGAACAACAATAACAGTCCTCACCTGTTGTGTTTCACTTACACAAAGCAACAGTGATTCGCCCGCTGCTCTGGAGCTGTGGGAGCGCTGTCTCGTGCAAAGTCCCTGCCTTTACCTGCACACACCTGCAGACACCCAGAAAGCAGGAAGACAAGCTTTTTCTGACTCAATAAATCTGTTGAGACACCTGGAGCCCTCCTCCACCTGTGGAACAGAGGAGGAGACAGTGTACTTTGTGTTTGAGGAGGCAGATGTTTCACCCCGAGTCAAGCACATGCGCGCGCGCACATGCAGTGGTTCCACCTGTTGGCACTTTTCTGGTGTTGTGCCAAAAAAAGTGATTGTCTGCCAAAAAGTGATTGCCGTCCAAGGGAGCGCACGCAGTTGCTTGAAGCTGCAGGGCTCCGATTACTTACGTAGAATCATGAGAATCGCAATGGACAGAAACTCTAAGAATGAGGTTATTTTCACAATTTTGAATGTTCTTGGAATGAGGATGCTCACAGAACATCCTCGTTTGTACCTGACATGTCATTTAGTTTGAAGAATGTCAAAGCTCTTGTAACACCTGCTTAGTATAGTAGGGTTAAACTTATAGACTAGATTCGAGAGGAGTAAAATAAATTTGAGAGAATTGAGTGTTGAACAGCCGGCAGATTTATTACAATGTTACAGTGGTGCAATAATCCAATGTAAACAGCATAGAAAATTAACAGAAGATCAACAGAGAAGAGCGCTCTTTTGAAAATAACAACAAAATAAAATAAAATAAGTAGTCTCTTCAGACCTGACTCCTGATGAGCAGGATATTGGGAGTTCAATAGTTTCCCAGAGAAACAATCCGTATGAAGTAAGCAGTTTTTGCTCTTGCTTATCTGAAATCCTGCGATTCGAAGTAATTCAGACTGTAGCTCTACTCCTGCATCCAGAACAGCTGGCCACACTGCTTTTGGATTCGCCAAGAGTTTTCACAGGGTCTGGCTCGCCATCCATATCCAGAACCACTTCAGATCCAGGATCACAAAAAACCAGTCTGCACATACAGTACAGAGCAATAAACAAAATAGTTCTTAACAGTTTTTCTAAATAAAATGAGATCTCATAAAGTTTTCAAAATCAAGTACACTGTCGTTTTAACATTGTTCTGTCTCTATGAATTCCATTTGTATTGCTTTACAGCATTACAATCAATTGTATTTAAATACCCCTTTTTAAGGCATATGTAATCACATCATGAAATGTTTGTAACGTAACTAGTTTTAAATAACTTATTTACATGTATTAACCTATAACTGAAATGACAAAGTGCAGAAAAGGCACTGGACAACATTTATGGCTAAAAGAGAAGTGCATCCTGCATTAGTTTTGCACATTTGTGAAGATGCCCAATCAAATAGACAATAAAATAAAATACGACATTCCATTTCACACACGATTCAAGTACTCCGACTGGTTTTAGCTTTTTTTAGACAATACGGAATTCGCACTGTTGCAGTGTTTACCACATGTAAAATTAGCATAAGTTTTCCTGCTAACTTATCATCTCTAGTAACTCACCGGAATTCCCAAGAAACAAATACACGCTCTGCCTGGTTTTGGTCGAGAGTAAAACACATAAAGGCCTCTGAAAAGTACATAACTTTAAGTTAGAGACTGTTGAAAATACTTTATAACACTTATTTTATACCAAAAGACTCACTGTGTAGCTTGTTATTTGCTCTCGGTGTCTTGCTCCGTTTTGCCTAGCTTAATGCAGCAACGTGCTTTTGTTGCATTCACTGAACTACGGAAAATCAAAGTGTGTTCAAGGGGTGTCGGAAATAATAATACCAGGTAAAAACAAGAAAATACTAGTAACCATGTCTATAGGGGTTACACCCTCCCCCTTTGAATAAACATGAGTGCCTTCATGTACTTAAAATGTATCTAAACATCATAGATTTGAGTGTTTTCATAGCTACTAAACGACTCAAGAGCTTGGTTAAAGTTATCCAGAAATCGTTGTGCAAAGGATATAAGGGGTTGACCCAACTGGGGATAATGAAACCGTCCTGGGGGTCGCTTTAATCTCTCAGATTTTCTCACTTGAGGTGTTTCAGGAGTTATTTCAGGTGTTTGTTCAGCATGTTGGTCAGTGATATTTTCACTCTGCTCTATGTTTTCTATCTCAACATCTGGTTCTCCTTGAACTTGGACAATATGATTCTCTCCCATGATGTTGGAGTGAGATTCCTCATTCAGCAATTCAGGTTCAGTTTGATTTCCCTGTCCATGGTCATTCTCGTCCGAGATTGTCTCTATTGGTTGAAGCAAAGAGTTGTCACTTTTGAGTGTACATGGATCATTTTGAATTTCGGAGCTTGTCTCATTTTGCACATGGGAATGGTTTTGAGTTTGGTCACAAATTCTGATAACCGTCTTGGTTTGGATTGAGGGATGACTTGAAATGCATTCATACTCCTCCTCAGACTCTGACATTTCTGTATCTTTAGGTTCAGAAGGGCTCTGCCGAGTCTTAGGTCGACGTGGAGGTTTGGGCTTTGTCTCAACCTCATCCTCAATGTCTGAGAGATCACCACATGCAAGTAAAAGGTCTCGATGAAGAGTCCTGCTCGGACCACCACCCTTCTCCGGTTGGACCACATACACAGGAACATTTTCCAGTTTCTTAACAACACGGTACACCATGTGTTCCCATTTATCGCCAAGTTTGTGTTTACTGCGCAAACGAACGTTCTTGACTAAGACTCTGTCCCCAGCTTGAAGTGTGGACTCTCTGACTTTTTTATCAAACCTGTTCTTGTTTCGCTCAGCAACTCTCTTGGAGTTTTCGAGTGCAATCTGGTAACTTTCCTCAAGCCTAGCTTTCAGATTGCGCACATACTGGGAATGGGATGTTGGTGAGTCCCCTGTAACTGGCAACCCAAAGGCAAGGTCGACTGGTAGCTTGGGTTTTCGACCAAACATTAGCTCGTAAGGGCTAAACCCGGTAACCTCACTCTTTGAACAGTTGTAGGCGTGGGTAAGAGGCTTGACAAAATCACGCCAATGAATCTTTTGCTCATCCTTCAGAGTGCCCAGCATACCAAGCAGGGTGCGATTGAATCGCAGCTCTGTATTTGATTTGGAAGTTGAAGGTAGACAACGCTGCTAACCAGCGATAACTCGCTGCGTCAAGTTTTGCCGTGGTCAGAATATATGTAAGCGGGTTGTTATCCGTTACAACGATGAACTCGTTACCGTAAAGGTAATCATGGAATTTTTCGACAATGGACCATTTCAGAGCTAGAAATTCTAGCTTATGAGCTGGATATCTGGTCTCGCTTGGTGTCAATCCCCTACTAGCATAGGCAATGACGCGCATTTTACCATCCTGCTCCTGATAAAGAGCGGCACCCAGGCCCGTGGTACTAGCGTCAGTGTGCAGAGCATATTGGAGCTTTGGATCTGCAAACCCCAATACAGGGGATGATGTTAACTTCTCCTTAATGCATTCAAAGGCTGACTGACAAACAGGTGTCCATCTGTCTGCAAAGGGTTCTCGAGGATTGAGATATTTAGAAGTGCCTGTTTGTTTCTGGCCTTTTCTGAGAGGTGGATAGCCACATGTGAGATCGTTTAAGGGCCGGACTATCTTTGAATAGTCCTTAACAAATCGACGATAATAGCCTGTGAACCCTAAAAATGACTTCAGCTGTTTCAAGTTTTGTGGCACTGGCCAGGTCTTGATAGCAGCAACCTTTTCAGGATCAGTCTGCACACCCTTTTTGGAGACAATATGGCCCAAATATTTAACTGATGTCTGGAAAAAGCGACATTTTTTCGGGGACAACTTTAAGCCATATTCACGAAGACGGTCCAAAACATGCTTTAGCCTCTGTTCATGTTGCTCGAGGGAGTCTGAGAAAACAATCAAATCGTCTAGGAAGACGAGTACCTCCTTGAGATTAATGTCTCCCATACACCTCTCCATTAACCTCTGAAAGGTGCTGGGAGCATTTGTGATGCCTTGGGGCATTCGATTGAACTCATAAAACCCCAGTGGGCATACGAAGGCTGTTTTGGCTTTATCCTCCTCCTCCATCTCTATCTGGTAATAGCCTGACTTCAAGTCCATGACAGAAAACCAGTTTGAACCAGATAGGGCGGAGAAGGTCTCTTCGAGGTTTGGCAACGCGTAAGCATCTTTTACCGTTTGCACATTAAGCTTGCGGTAATCCACACAGAGGCGTACCTCACCATTCTTTTTCTTGACTACAACGATGGGGAATGAGAAGGGAGATTCTGACTGTCTTATTACCCCAGCATCGAGAAGCATTTTAAGGTGTTTCCTGACTGCTTCGTAGTCATTTGGATGAATGGGCCGCGATCTCTGTTTTATAGGCATTTCGTCTTTAAGCTTGATCTTATGCTTAACTTTAGTGGCATGGCCAAAGTCGAGATCGTGGCATGCAAAAACGTCACGGTAGGCACTAAGACTCTGCGTGACCCGACTTTCCCATTCCTTGGGCAGAGGTGAATCGCCAAAATCAAAGGTCAACTGGTCACTGGGTAATGAACATGAGTCTGCAGACAGGCTGCAACAGCCTGCAGAGTTTGCACTCGACGTGGTTTGAGTTTCAAGGACTTGGTCTGCAATGTGTAGTTCAGCAAGAACGCAGTTGCCAGGAAGGATGATGTCATGATCGGTTTCGTTTCTGATCCAAATAGGATGCTTGTAAGGACTTTGACGTGGCACTGTGATAAGGCAGCAATCGACAAAGATTCCTCCCGGAAGGGCTGAGGAAGTTGGCTGCTCTACAACTGCCCATCTGTCAGTGGTTGGTGAATTTAGGTGGGCGTAACTCTCTAGGCAAACCCTTTCATGAGCTGGTATTACGTAAGGTGTGTTGCCCTTCAGTGTCATTAGTCCAAGCTTTCCTGTGCTTTTTGTTTCATGTCTATGTTCAAGGATTTTTAAAATCTGACTATAGCCATAGACAGCTGATGAAATAGGAGTATCCCTACAGTGTTCCTCATATAAAACATCAAGGGCATTTGTACCAATTAAAACTGGTAAGTCTGTGCTGGAACGTAAATCAGGGACAATGAGAGCTAATGTAGAAATTTGGGGCTCAGACTCAACAAACTCCTTTGGAAAGCCAATTGGAACTTCTACATACCCTAGATAAGGTACAACTTGTCCATTTGCACCCTCAACATCTAAGTCACTGATTGGCTGGATGGGAAGATCAGACAAATGTCTCTGGTAAAATGAGTGTGAAATAGTCGTTACTTGCGACCCAGAGTCTAACAAAGAATTGCAACTCACTCCAGCTATGTTGACATTAGCTGTGCACTTCTTGCCAATTAAGCCCTTTGGAAAGCTGGAATGACGCATACTTGTTTGTGCACAACACTTTTTTGTTGGGCGGTTTTGAGTGGGACTTTTGTCGCTTCTAGTTCCAGTTTGTCCCTCAACTGAAACAGGAACTAGTTTAAATCAGAGTCACATTGGTCTTCCCAAGCTTTTTGTTTTACCCTTAGCTCTTTCCGCTTGGCTTCAACAGTACTGGGATTCGGCTCATTGTCACAAGAGGGAGCTATATGGCCATCCTCGCCACAGTTAAAGCAGAACCATGGGCGAGGCTTTTTGTTTTTGCCAAAGCCTTCATTTTTCAACGGAGAGTTCTGTGTTTGTGCCTCCTTTAGCTGCTGTTTCTTTACAGCTTTTGGGAACTTTGCCTGAGGTTTCTTTGCAACCATGGTTTCCATTGAAGCTTTTAAGGAACTTAACTGTTCTTGCAGCTGAGCAATTTGCTTTTGCAGTTTCTTGGCAGATGCTTGAGCGGAGCTGTCAGCAGCAGCAGCAGCTTGAAACTCAGTGTTTGGATAAACATTTAAAGGATTGGACTGCACCTTTACTTTTGAAATTCCCAAGTGCTGCCTCATGCGAGTTGACTTGACTGCCTGCTTATCTTCCTCTGTTCGCAAGAGTAAAAGCAGCTCAGAAAAGGAGGGTGGACTGGATTTCTTTTGCTCTAGATGGAGGCTAGCGATTAGGTTATCATCCCAGCATCCCCTACAGAACTGCTTCAAAAGCTGCCGATCGAAATCACTAACTGGGACTCCTCCCCCTTTTACAACTTTGTCAAGGGTAGTCTGCAGCCTGTGCACATAGGCTGAAGGTTTTTCGCCAGCATTTTGGTTTGTACTCAAGAATTTTGCGAACAGCTCATCAACGTCATCTACAGTTCCATATGCAGAATCAAGCAAGCTCAAAAAGTCTTTGGGGCTGGACAAGGGACCCAATTGTTTAACAATGTTTGCAGCTGGCGGTAAGAGGCTGTCAATGATCTTCCGTACTACTTGTCTTTCAGGAACAGAAGAATCTGCAAGATAAAACTCAACATGACTTCGCCAAGTGTCATAGTCAACCTCCGTATTAGGGCATGGAGTTTTTCCAGAAAAGGACCTGAATTTTACAGAGCTTGGATAGGATTGGGACATATCAGTACTTTTGACAATGTGCTCCACAATGACCCTCTGGACTTCAGGTGTGGTCAAGTGTTCAGGGTTCAAAATAGGAGCTGGTCTGTCAGTAAGGGAAGGATTGATGGTGTCAGTGGTCAGAGTGGGTGGGATAGTTTCACTGCTTGGTCGTCTCAAACAGAACCAGGTATTAAAGGGACTGGGTCATCTACTGAAATGACCTTAGAGGGGGCTGTACCCTCCCTTTCCCCAGCAGAGGCCTGAAGTTTGTTAAGTTCATTAAGTAGCATTTTCTCATAATCTACCCCACTCACCTTAGCAATACCCTTTAAATTAGAAAGGTAAGACTCTGTAGTACTAGCCGTTAGCTTAGCACTGTAAATTGGGGATAAGAGTTGGATGCTGTGAACTACATTTGGGTCAGATGTTGTTCTGTGACAGGGTAGTTCACCCTGAATCGACTCAATGGCTGTGCCATACTCAAACTCAACTATAACTGTATCTTTAAAGTCAGGGTCAGAACTAGCAATTTTCACTGTTCGTGCAATAGAACCATAGTGTTGCAAAAACTTAACAACTTCTTCATCAGTCTCTGTACCAGAAAACCCACTGATTAGTACAGCATTTGGTACCTTGATACGTTCACGTTCAATGACATCCATGTTACTTCAGTGGAAAAATGTGCAAAAATTGTCATAAAACTGCCAACTGTGTGCCAATGATTGGATTAAAGGCATTAAATAGCCAAACTCCTCCTGGCTGGCTCGCCACTTTTATGTAACACCTGCTTAGTATAGTAGGGTTAAACTTATAGACTAGATTCGAGAGGAGTAAAATAAATTTGAGAGAATTGAGTGTTGAACAGCCGGCAGATTTATTACAATGTTACAGTGGTGCAATAATCCAATGTAAACAGCATAGAAAATTAACAGAAGATCAACAGAGAAGAGCGCTCTTTTGAAAATAACAACAAAATAAAATAAAATAAGTAGTCTCTTTAGACCTGACTCCTGATGAGCAGGATATTGGGAGTTCAATAGTTTCCCAGAGAAACAATCCGTATGAAGTAAGCAGTTTTTGCTCTTGCTTATCTGAAATCCTGCGATTCGAAGTAATTCAGACTGTAGCTCTGCTCCTGCATCCAGAACAGCTGGCCACACTGCTTTTGGATTCGCCAAGAGTTTTCACAGGGTCTGGCTCGCCATCCATATCCAGAACCACTTCAGATCCAGGATCACAAAAAACCAGTCTGCACATACAGTACAGAGCAATAAACAAAATAGTTCTTAACAGTTTTTCTAAATAAAATGAGATCTCATAAAGTTTTCAAAATCAAGTACACTGTCGTTTTAACATTGTTCTGTCTCTATGAATTCCATTTGTATTGCTTTACAGCATTACAATCAATTGTATTTAAATACCCCTTTTTAAGGCATATGTAATCACATCATGAAATGTTTGTAACGTAACTAGTTTTAAATAACTTATTTACATGTATTAACCTATAACTGAAATGACAAAGTGCAGAAAAGGCACTGGACAACATTTATGGCTAAAAGAGAAGTGCATCCTGCATTAGTTTTGCACATTTGTGAAGATGCCCAATCAAATAGACAATAAAATAAAATACTTATCATCTCTAGTAACTCACCGGAATTCCCAAGAAACAAATACACGCTCTGCCTGGTTTTGGTCGAGAGTAAAACACATAAAGGCCTCTGAAAAGTACATAACTTTAAGTTAGAGACTGTTGAAAATACTTTATAACACTTATTTTATACCAAAAGACTCACTGTGTAGCTTGTTATTTGCTCTCGGTGTCTTGCTCCGTTTTGCCTAGCTTAATGCAGCAACGTGCTTTTGTTGCATTCACTGAACTACGGAAAATCAAAGTGTGTTCAAGGGGTGTCGGAAATAATAATACCAGGTAAAAACAAGAAAATACTAGTAACCATGTCTATAGGGGTTACACTCTCAATAAAAATAAACACAGTGGGGAAAAGATAAGATTGCAACACAAGGGTGTGACACATCCTTGATTGTTCTCACATATTTAAGATATTTATCTCTTTCAAAATTGTTTCAAAGTTGGATTCAACTGAATTCACTGGACAAAAAGAGAACTTACAGATTGTATCTGCCTCTGGTCACCCTCAAATGGTTGTGGCTGATGAAGCTTACCTTGGTGTTAAAAGTGAGATTGTGCAACTTCCGCCAAGCAGTCCAGCTCCTGGATACTTGAGTGTATATTGTTGAGTTGTGTTAAGAAAAAGAAATATTTTTAATGTGTATCTGCTCATTAGATTGTTTTATGTACTTTAATAATGAAGGCTTGTAGAGCAAGGCCACTTTTGACTCACAAACTAAATGCTCAGCCAGACTGAAAAACAGGAAGTTTTAGTGCACAGCCATATTAATAGATAAGACACAGAAAAGAGGAACTTTCCATATAAGCAATGTTTGAAACTGTGTGACGTGTAAAGTACCAAAATAACACCTATATGAAGCACAGTTTATGATTCTACTGTTAGAGCTCTTGCAACTGGCATTTGAGCTGTGCAGGGGTCTCTCTCTTCAGGAAGATGATTGAATAAAAAGAAATATCAATATTTTAACACACTATGAGAGCTGGGCGATATGAGATTTTTTCATATCACGATATGTTTTTTTCATTTCAGGCGATAACGATATCTATCACGATATAAGCCAAATAACTATATTTGTAAGATTTAAATGTGCCGTTGCTCACAAGTAAAATGTGAAATAATCAGCAGCTTGTTTTTATTTAAATATTTATTTCCCATAATAAGTTCAACAGGGTAGATGTACTTAAGGAACATGAGACTTTTTCAGATAAATAAAGGCAAATATTGCAAACTACACAAAAGGCAGCCCCTAAAGCATTTAAGTTTCAAAATAGAACAAACGAAACAGACTACTAAATTGTCAGTTCCACTTAGAAACAAAATATTAATTCTAAAAATAAATCTTAGTTCGTTTTACAGAAGAACAGACAAAACTGACTAACTTTTGTCAATATCAAATAAACTGAGAACTAAAAGGAAATTCTCAATCTCTCCTTGTTGTATAGCTGAGCTTTTCAAACAGTTTTAACAGTTACTTTAGTCTGACAAAAGCCGAATGACGAATTAGCGCTTCCAGTCAGAGACTGAGGCTACGTCCACGCGTACACGGGTATTTTTGAAAACGGAGATTTTCCGTTTTCGTTTTAAAAAATAATCCCGTCCACACATAAAGGCAGAAATGAAGGAAAACGCTGCTATGAACATGCCAAAGCAGCAGGTGGCGCTAGATTCCTAACCGTGCAGAAATGTTGGCCAATCAGAAGTCTAGAAGCCTCGGTGGGAAAAAATAAACAAAGCTGGGGCATAGAAGCAGAACCGAGTTGTATGTGTGGAGGGACAGTAACTGTGTGTATATGTAAGCATTTAAACACTGCAGAGAGTAGAATTAACAGTAACAGTATTGTAGAAATTCATTTCACCGAAACAATAACGTGGCGCACAGTGTGACGCATGCACCAGTTTATTGTATTTCCAGACTTGCTTTCGGCACAATTTACAGTGCACGCTACTCTGTTTTTTGTCAGACTTGAAATAGCCGAAATACCTTCACACTACGGAACTTCTATGGCTCTTCCGTTCGACAATCTCTCCGGCGTTGGAACCATCATCTGTTTTCTCTTCGGTCACGCTCGGTTGATTTTTCTAGTCGGCACACTCATTTCCTCCATTACCCGCTGGCTGCTTCCCAAACAAACACACGTGCTGCTTGGCACTTGTGCTGTACGTAACAAGTCACGCGACGTGACGCTGCGGCTGTGATTGGTTCGGCTCTGCGCTACTTAATTTGGATTGGCTGACCTTTTTTTTTTTTTTTTTTTTTTTTTAAGAGGACAAGAGCGGCGAAGTCTATCGCGATAGTTTAATTTCTCTATCGAGTAAAAGTTATATCGCGATACATATCGTTATCGTTCTATCGCCCAGCTCTAGTTGAGTTTATACCAAAAAGTTCTACTTTGGTTTCATCTGACCACATGACATTCTCCCAATCCTCTGCTGTATCATCCATGTGCTCTGTGGCAAACTTCAGACGGGCCTGGACATGCACTGGCTTCAGCAGCGGAACACGTCTGGCACTGCGGGATGTGATTCCCTGCCGTTGTAGTGTGTTACTGATGGTGACCTTTGTTACTTTGGTCCCAGCTCTCTGCAGGTCATTCACCAGGTCCCCCCGTGTGGTTCTGGGATCTTTGCTCACCGTTCTCATGATCATTTTGACCCCACGGGATGAGATCTTGCGTGGAGCCCCAGATCGAGGGAGATTATCAGTGGTCTTGTATGTCTTCCATTTTCTGATGATTGCTCCCACAGTTGATTTTTTCACACCAAGCTGCTTGCCTATTGTAGATTCACTCTTCCCAGTCTGGTGCAGGTCTACAATACTTTTCCTGGTGTCCTTCGAAAGCTCTTTGGTCTCGGCCATGGCGGAGTTTGGAGTCTGACTGTTTGAGGCTGTGGACAGGTGTCTTTTATACAGATGATGAGTTCAAACAGGTGCCATTCATACAGGTAACGAGTGGGGGACAGAAAAGCTTCTTACAGAAGACGTTACAGGTCTGTGAGAGCCAGAGATTTTCCTTGTTTGAGGTGACCAAATACTTATTTTCCACCCTAATTTACGAATAAATTCTTTACAAATCCTACCATGTGGATTCATGGATTTTTTTTTCACATTCTGTCTCTCACAGTTGAAGTGTACCTCTGGTGCAAATTACTGACCTCTGTCATCATTTTAAGTGGGGGAACTTGCACAATCAGTGGCTGACTAAATACTTTTTTGCCCCACTGTAATTACAAGTGATACTTGGCAGAGGAAACAATGTAATTTAAAAAACACAAGTTGCGCAATCTTTCTTTGTGACTTTCTTCTATTTGTGTTCCTAATTCCAGCTTCTCGTGTCCTTGTTTCTCCTTGGTATGCTGCTGCCAGTCCGGTGGTCTTCAGGAAAAGGACATCTACCTGCTGTGGAAAACAGAAGGACACTTATCTACTCCTTACAGGGTTTGTTAGCTTTGGCAGCTGCCCAACCTCCACAAAGCAACTGTTTTCTAGATTAAACTGGCTTTTCCTTCTCCTGCAATATAAATGACATAAATCTGTAAAATTCTTATAAATACTAAAAAGACCTGCAGAGTTTCGAATCAGAGTACTTTAGTAATCTCAGAGGATGTGATTTATGTGATTATGTGGAGATATCTGTTCCCCTGTAAATATTCCATATCACTATACTGACCATGTCTCCATGCCCTTCATCAGTAACAGACTCTTTTCATTTCCTTAAGGCGGTGCAAACCTGCACAGGTTGATATGTTTTAAATCAGATCTGTAGAGCGCTCTCTCAGCTAAAAATTCCCATTATGTTAAAGGACCAGTTAAATAGTACTGTTGTGGCTACTCCAACCAATGGCCGCGGCAGGCTAAACATGAGGACACCGATGACGCGCAACAATTAACGCACAGAACACTTCTGTATCATTTGCTTCTTTATTTACACATGCCACTGTCCAAACTACAAATCAGCACATGGGATCAACTGTCAAACAAACGCACAGAATATCAAATCATTCAAATTGCGGTATGTTGCGATATGTTGCGGTCAACAGAAAGTTTTGCCTCGTGCTCACCCTACCTTCTGCTCATCACATCAGGTGCTGTGCACAAGTGAGTGCAACCACATTTACCTTATACCACACCCATGAGACACGCCCCACACCCATGCACCAATACAGTGAGTCCATTTAAACCAACCCACTTAGTCAGACGGAAACAACTCATATGGCTCCTACATACCGGCCCCTAATTATTTTAGAGCAATAATTACATCATACTTACCATGTAGGAGACATACTGATAAACATGATCAATCTTTTATCGAACATTCAAAGATACAATTTCAATTCCAAATAAATAAATATACATTAATGCAAATAGATATTTGAAAAAAGTCAATTTTCATGACTCTTCTGTTTCCTGTAGAAGACACACTTTAGTGATCGGCCTGTCCAAACAACCAGTCTTTGTCTTAACACGAACCCGACGTACAAGTCCTTTACTGTCAGTAATTGCTTCCACAATCCTTCCAGTCACCCAAGAGTTACGAGGCGCAGAATCATCGACAACGATAACCACATCCCCAGGAATGAAGTTCCGTCCGATTCTCTGCCACTTCTGACGCTCTTGAAGCTGGGGCAGGTACTCCTTGACCCAGCGCTTCCAGAACAGGTCAGACATGTACTGAACTTGCCTCCATCGACGTCGTCCATACACGTCCCCCTTCTGAAACACTCCTGGTGGTATCAATGGCTTGGTCTTAAGCAACAACAGATGGTTAGGAGTCAAAGCCTCCAAATCATTAGGATCAGTAGAGGCTTTAGTTATTGGTCTACTGTTCATAATAGCCTCTGCCTCACAAAGAACTGTACAAAGGCCTTCTTCGTCCAAATTCTGCACTTTCAAAATGGAATTTAACACCTTCCTGACAGACCTTATTATTGTACATTATTGTACATTATTGTACATTATTGTACTTTATTGAGCCCCGTGGGACGTTCCCAAACACCGCCATGATGGGAACCAGCAGGAGGATTAAAAATCCACTTTATGCCCTTTTGCAGCAGCATCTCCTGAATCTGTGCCTGATTCCATCCTTCCACTGCCTCTCTCAACTCGCGTTCACCACCCACAAAGTTGGTACCATTATCCGATCGTATCTCCAATACCTGACCTCGCCTTGATATAAATCGACGAAGTGCATTAATAAAAGAATCTGTGCTCAAAGATGACAATACCTCCAAATGCACAGCTCTCACAGCCAGGCATGTAAAGATAATTCCATATCTCTTTACTTCACACCTTCCACGCTTAACTTGAAAAGGTCCGAAACAATCCACTCCAACCCGAGAAAATGGAGGTTCATCGGGTGAGATGCGATCTTGTGGAAGGTCTGCCATCATCTGATATCCTGATGCTGCATGAAGTCTGCGACACACTATGCATTTAGCCAAAATCCTCCTTATGGCAATGCTTGCACCTGGAACCCAATACCTTTGCCGCAATTCGGACAGCATGTGGTTACGTCCACCATGCCCTATTTTCTGATGTACATGTTGAAGTATTAGGTCAGAAATATGCAAATCCCTGGCTATAATTGCGGGATGCCTTGCATCTTCAGGCATAGCTGCTCTACTAAGCCTACCTCCCACTCTCAACACACCATTCTCAAGCTTAGGATTAAGCCTATAGAGCTCACTACTCTTCTTCACCATTTCACCCCTCTGCAATCTACTGATCTCATCGGCATATCTCCTCCGTTGACAAAAGGAAAGAACTGCATTCTCAGCATTGTTAAGTTCTTTTACCGAAAGAAATCCTTTAGCAGCATGGTCCTTGACAGTTTGCAACTCTCTTTTAAGCTTTTCCTCAAGATTTTCTTGAGTCACGCTAGACGCAAAGCTCTCTTCCAGCTGTTTCCTCTTTTTACTAAGTTCCTGCAACAAATCTTTGAGTCTAAGAACCCATGCAACCATCCTTTTTAGACGAGTCCACGAAGAAAAATAAGTAATGAACTTCATCGCACCATCCTTATGTTCACTTGCATCAACAGCATTGACTAAAACGGTCATTTTAGTCTCTGGATCATTTATGGAAATCTGTCCAAAATCAAGGTTCACTGGCCAATTAATTTCTGGTTCAGCAAGAAACTTTGGCCGTGACAACCAGGAATCATCCTTGACAAACATCTGTTTAAGGCTCATAGCTCGCTGTTCTACAGCCTTCCTATTATTTGGCATGTTTACCTGATTGTACCTAAAAAGTGAACCAATGGTGTAATGACCATCAACCAACTTAACCGAATCCATCACTGACTTCATAAACTGCTGATCTTCTCTAGACAAAGCAAACTGCTCATCCTGAATACATTCTGGAAAATCAGCCTTCATTTGACGTTCCCACAGCTCATCCAATCTTGCTACGGAAATCCTATTGACACTCACATCAAAAATATCAGTATTACAATCCTCTCTGAGAGGACCATTCACCGTCCAACCCAGCATAGTTTTTACCGCATAGGGACCTCCATTTTGACTTCTGATAACATCCCATGGCTCCAAAGCCTTGGGCACATTGGTCCCGATCAACAGGTCTACCCCGGAATTTATCTCCAGTATGTTAATATGGCGCAAATGTGGCCATCTATCGAGATCTTCCTGTCGGGGAATATTACGTTGATGAACAGGCATGCTTTTTTGAGTAAATAAGTCAGGCAAATCACAGTAATGATCTAAACCCAAACCAGCTACTTCCAAATCTGAAACCACGTAGCTACTGACCATTTTCTCCTGACCCATTGTCCGCAAAAGAATGCCAGTTTTCCTTCCTGAAAGATTTAGTCTATTCATGAGCGCTTCAGTACAAAATGAAGCTGAGCTCCCAGGATCTAGAAAAGCATAGGTTACCAATGACTGAGTACCTTTCTTAGACTTCACTCTAACTGGTATTACAGACAGAGCACTATTTTGCTCACCGGCCCCAGTAACACCACTGCTTTGCACAGCACAAGAAGGACCTTCATCTGATGGTTCTCTCCCTCCTATAGTTTGCACTGCGACACTTTCCCTCCGCTTCGAGTAGATATGTAAGAGTGTGGGGTTTCTGATTACAAACTTTACACAAGAGACGTTTCCCACAGTCTCTGCTTCTGTGCCCAATGTGCAGACAACCATAACACACGCCATTCTCTTTCAAAAAAGATAATCTTTCACAGTGTAACTTTCTTTCAAATGAAGGACACAACTCCAACATATGCCCTGCTCCACAAAACAAGCAGGCCTTGGTCATAACTGAACCATTTTCTCGCCTCAATGCTGGCTCAATCTTCCCTTCCACCTTGGCCACTGTAGTAGCAAAACTACTCCGCTTAGCCTTAGTGTAAAACTGAGATTTACTATTCCTCGCATCTTTTCTGGTGGCTGTCGGAGGATCCTGTATATCCCCAAACAATGGATCACTTGCAATCTTAACTTGCCTTTCAACAAACTCAACAACATCGCAAAAAGACACTTTACGTTGAAATCTCTCCTGCAAATCGCAGGCAACATTTCTCCACTTATCCCTGAGCTTGTAAGGCAACTTTTTTATAACTGCTTGCATATTAGCAGAGACATCCAACTCATGCAAGGACTCAACGTCTCCCATTGCATTGCAACATTGCCTTAATAAAAACCCATATTCCTGCAAAGCCTTCACATCATCAGATTTTATAGATGGCCATTTACTGACCCTTTCAATGTAGGCAGCAGCAATTTTCAGCGAATTGCCAAAGTTCTCTTGGAGCAACGATTTAGCTTTAGCATATCCATACTCAGCAGGCATATACTGACAGCTTCTGACCATTTCTCTTGGATGGCCTCTAGTGTATTGCTCGAGAAAATATAAACAAATTCAAATTCAAATTCAAATTTTAAATTTTATTCAAATTCAAATTTTATTTGTCACGTACACAGTCATACACAGTACGATATGTAGTGAAATGCTTGGACAACTGCTCGTGACCCAAAGAAAACAAAAAAGGAAAAGGCTATGAATAAGATAGGAAATAAATATGAAAAATTAAAAAGGGTAAATTTAACTAGGAAGGAATAGAATATAAATTAAGGTTAAAAATGAAATAACTGTACAACACAAATTAGAATGAAGGGTAAATTTAACTGGGAAGAATAAGATAAAGATAAATATATAAATTAAAGTTGAAAATAAAATAACTGTACAACAAAATACACAATACACAATATAGAACTATATAAGAATGTATGAAGAAATCTAAATATAAATAAATATATACACAATAACAGCAGCTGTACAAGTATTAACCGGAAATGAAGAATATAGTGACCAGTGTTGTGCAAAACCAAAGTCCAGAAAGTCCAGTGTGTGTGTAAGAACTGTATGTGTGGGTCAGTACTGTGTGGTGGTGTGATTGAGAGACCGTATCGCCTGCGGGAAGAAGCTCCTCCTCAGTCTCTCTGTGTTGGTCTTCAGGGAGCGGAATCGCTTTCCTGACCTCAGCAGAGAGAACAGTCTGTTGTTGGGATGGCTGAGGTCCTTCACGATCTTCCTGGCCTTGGTCCGGCACCGCCTGCTGTAGATTGAGTGCAGGTCAGGGAGCTCGGAGCGGATGGTGCGCTCAGCTGACCGCACAACCCTCTGTAGAGCTCGTCTGTCCTGCATGGTGCTGTTCCCGAACCAGGTTAAGATGTTTCCCGCCAGGATGCTCTCTATGGTGCACGAGTAAAAGTTCCTGAGCACCTTGGAGGGCAGTTGGAAGTCTCTCAAGCGTCTGAGGTGGTAGAGACGCTGTCGGGCCTTTTTCACCACGGTGTTGATGTGACAGGACCATGACAGGTCCTGCGTGATGTGAACTCCGAGGTATTTGAAGCTGTCCACTCTCTCCACTGGGCACTCGTTGATGACGGGGGTCTGGTAGTTCCTCTCCTGCTTAGTGCTGAAGTCCACTATCAGCTCCTTTGTCTTACTGACGTTTAGAAGGAGGTTGTTCCTCTGGCACCAGTTCTCCAGATTCCTAATCTCCTTCAGGTAGGCCGTCTCGTTGTTATCAGAGATCAGGCCCACCACGACGGTGTCGTCAGCAAACTTGATGATGGTGGTGGAGCTGGTAGTGGCCACACAGTCATATGTGTACAAAGAGTACAGCAGGGGGCTCAGAACACACCCCTGGGGGGCTCCAGTGCTGAGAGTGGTGGAGGCTGAGACATGTCCGCCCATCCTTACTGCCTGTGGTCTGCCAGTTAGGAAGTTGGAGATCCACTGACACATAGATGAGCTGAGTCCCAGATGCTCCAGCTTGGTGGTGAGTGTGGAGGGAATTATGGTGTTAAATGCAGAGCTGTAGTCTATGAAGAGCATTTTAACATAATTCCCCCTTCTAGTGTCCAAGTGAGTGAGTGATGTGTGGAGGAGATGAGAGATGGCATCGTCTGTGGAACGATTTGGACGGTAAGCGAACTGTAGTGGGTCCAGTGTGTCTGGTAGTGAAGAAATGATGAAGTCTCTGACCAGGCGTTCAAAGTACTTCATCACTACTGAGGTGAGGGCTACAGGGCGATAGTCATTGAGAGAAGCAGGGTGGGGTTTCTTCGGGACAGGAACAATGATGGACTCTTTGAAGCATGTGGGGATCACCGACTGAGATAAAGAGATGTTGAATATCTCAGTGAACACAGGAGCTAGCTGGTATGCGCAGTCTCTTAGGATACGACCTGGGATGCCGTCTGGTCCTGCTGCTTTCCTGGTGTTCACTCTCTTGAAGGCTCTCCTTACTTCATGCTCGGAGATGACGAGCACGTTTCCGGTGCTGGCAGTATCTTCCTGTCTGCAGCCGTTAGCGCCGCTAACACTAGCATTGTTGGAGACCTTAGCTGCAGCCTCGAAGCGAGCATAGAAAGTGTTCAGCTCGTCTGCCAGAGTCACGGCCGCGTTCGTCATACCGGTTGTTGGTGCTTTATAGTCCGTTATTGTCCTTAGTCCCCGCCACAGGCTCCTAGAGTCACTCTGTTGGAGTTGTGACTCTAGTTTCCTCCCGTAGCGCTGCTTCGCCTCTTTCACCGCCCTCCGCACGTTATATGACGCGGCTTTGTACGGGTCCATGTCCCCCGTCATGAGTCCCGTGTTGTAGGCAGCGGTGCGGGATCTCAGAGCGTCGCGGATGGTTTTATCCACCCACGGCTTCTGGTTGGGAAACGTTGTGATAGTCTTTGTCTCCACGGTATCATCCGCTAGTTTCCCGATGAATCCCACAACCGCTTCCGTAAACACGTTGATGTCATCGTCGGAGCTGTTTCTGAACATGCCCCAGTCTGCGTCATCGAGTGCGTCCTGTAACGCGGCCACCGATTGATCCGTCCAGCGCGCGACCTTCCTCTGAACCGGAACTTCCTGTTTCAGCCTTTGTTTGTATTTTGGCATGAGGAAGATGGCGGCGTGATCAGATTTGCCAAACGGGGGGCGGGATTGTGCCTTGTAGCCGTCCTTGACCGTAGTGTAGCAGTGGTCCAGTGTCCTTTCACCCCTGGTGGGGCAGGTGATGTGTTGATAAAAGTTCGGCGCTGCGCGTTTGAGGTTGGCGCTATTAAAGTCCCCCGTCACAATAAGCGCAGCGTCCCGGTGTTGTGTCTGGTGCTGTGTGAGTGCCTCATGCAGCTCGCATAAGGCGGTGACCGTGTCCGCTTGTGGTGGAATATAAACGGCACAATCCTTAGCACAACAATCCTTAGCACTGTGAGCTTGACTCTCCACCATGTGCTCAAAAGCTCTCATAAATGTTTGATATTGCAAAGGATCGCCATCAAATAACTGAATGTCACGTCTTGGTAACAAAAACAGAGACTGCTGCTCAGCTAATAAAGTTGTAATTTCATTTTGTTTCTTCAAAACTGTGACTAGATGATCATGACCCTCACCACCTTGCACTGTATGTGTGAGAGGTTTTGATTGTGCGTGAGACTGCGAAATCATCTGAGTAGTTGAAACTGCACCTGGAAATACTTGATGTAACTTCGTCTCTGACTTTTCCAATGAAACGACCTTGGGTTGAAAAGTATTTTTAAACTTGGGCCTTACATCCAATACCTGTGCTTGATGATCACTAGCATCCACACCCTGATATGGTTGTTCTGGTAACACAGGTTTGAACGTCGGAGCATTTGGATTTAAAACGGCTAAACTCCCCTGTTCTCGTTCTAAATACGAATTCATTCCATCAGATTTAACATTAGCAGCACTTGAGACTCGGGACATTTCAGAAGTTTTTAAAACATTCACCTTTGCTGCTGAGGCTGCTATTTCAGTTTCTAAGTCAAGCAGCTCCTTTCTTTTCTTAAGCTGTATTTCTTGTTCTTCCAAAGCATGCTTTTCTTTCAACAACCTCTGTCGAACAAGAAGGGCAGCCATGTCAGCTTCTGCCATTATGCGTGCTGACAAGGCAGATGAAACCATTGAGCTACTGAGTGATGATTTGCTTTTCCTACTTTTGTTTCCAACATTAGAGACGCTATCACTTGGATTAACATCATCTATCGCAGCACCTTTACCAACATTCCCGGTGTGCCTAGAAACACCAGAACCATTTCCAGCAGGTAATGGATCAGAGGAATCAACACCAGGTGGATTTAAATGTGGCAAATCAAGCTCAGACACCTGATTTTTGCTCTTAGGGTTTCCCTTTGCATCATGAAGCCATTTCTTTATTTCTTCCATAAACTCAGTATTATGTGTTCGCACACTTATAAACCAAGCAGTTTGTTTTTCTTGCTCTTCTTGAGGAAGCAAAGGAAGCAAGGTTTCATGCAGATGAGTCGCCTCTTTAAGCAACACAGACAAACTCTCTAACTGAGCCTGAACAGTTGAAACATTATCCTCAGATTGCTTTAACTCTTTAATAATTTTTATGACCTTTTTAATTTTATTAATCTTAGTGTGCCGTTCTGTTTGCAGCCTTTCAATCTGATTCTCCAAAGCCTTAGCAGTCGGTTTCGGCTGTCTTTTCTTTCCATCCACATCACCACATTGTGTTAATTGGTGTGTCTCCATTTTTCTTTAAAATATTACAAAAAATCCAAACGCTGAACTGCACCTATGCCACCCAGCTTCATTCCAAAGCATCAACTTGATGACATTCACTTCATAAACCCTGGCCATACACAATTGACAGGAGCAATATCCCCCACTAACTGCCTATTAAACCTAACTAACTTAACCTAGTCTTCCGTACATACTAGCGGTGGGTATTTATGTACCTCCATACCGTCAGCTGTGAGAAAAACAAACTGTCTTAAACACAAACTGCGGCGGTACTCCCAAGCCAATGGCTTCAGCCGCCTGATGCACAAGAACTAGAAAGAAAATCAGTACAACGCCTTGTGCAGCTGTACTGCTAAAACCTAACAGGGGAACAAAACTCCTGAACAAAATGTGCTCGTGTAGCCAAAGGCTTAATCTAAAAGCGAGTGGTAAAAGACAACAGCAAACTACAAAACTATCATCAATAAAACTCATCTATTTATAAATAATCCAATAAAACCTACAAAGAGCAACTTTCTGTTGACAATTTGTTGCGGCTACTCCAACCAATGGCCGCGGCAGGCTAAACATGAGGACACCGATGACGCGCAACAATTAACGCACAGAACACTTCTGTATCATTTGCTTCTTTATTTACACATGCCACTGTCCAAACTACAAATCAGCACATGGGATCAACTGTCAAACAAATGCACAGAATATCAAATCATTCAAATTGCGGTATGTTGCGATATGTTGCGGTCAACAGAAAGTTTTGCCTCGTGCTCACCCTACCTTCTGCTCATCACATCAGGTGCTGTGCACAAGTGAGTGCAACCACATTTACCTTATACCACACCCATGAGACACGCCCCACACCCATGCACCAATACAGTGAGTCCATTTAAACCAACCCACTTAGTCAGACGGAAACAACTCATATGGCTCCTACAAGTACAATATATTACAAAATTAGAATAAGAAGCAGCAGCTCTCAGTCACATAGAATATTAAACACCTTCTTATAAAGACACTTTATGCTTTTCACTTGGTTTGTTACCTGTTGAAGTTCAGGGTCTAATTGCTGGGCTGATGTCTGCATTCACTCACCTTTAACTCCTGACTAGCCTGTCGTTAGCATGCTTTCTGTGCATATGCTTACAGCCTTGTGTTGCATAATGCAGCTGTTTCTGTCCTGGATTTTACCGTCACACTCTCTTTTGTGTAATAAACAAAGTAACACAGCATGCACAGCACATAGCACGCTGCTGCTGCTGCTAGACTGAAATCTGCTCTCCACTCTGGGATTTTAATGTTCAGTGCTTATTCTGCACAATAAAGAGAGGCTTTGTATGAATTAATAATCTTTAATGTAAAGCAGCCCTCTTGATTTGGTGGTTTGGTGAGTCTGAGACAACGCTCAACCTACTGAATCTGTGTAAAGAAGAGCTGATCTGGGTCTACACGATCTCAACATCTGTGTCAGAAGTTGAGAGTCTCAGGTCTGGGCTTGTGATTTAGCGCGAGAACTCACACCGAGTTTAAAATCAGCCTGTGTTGTGCCAAAAAGTGATTGCCATCCACTGGTGCACGCGCAGCTCCTAAAAGCTGCAGCGCCCAGATTACTTACGTAGACAGTAGGGGTGGAGCCGAACCCGAATACAGTATTCAGAAAGGCACAAATAACGTGTTTTTTTTTACGAATACTTTTTTCGAACAAATTCTTTAAAAAATATTTGTATTCGGGAACAAGGAAAAACTTTATATCAAAAAAGCTGAGTTTCCTTATGAGACCGCAGTGCATGACTGGATGAGTGAGTGACACAGGCTGCTGCACACAGCAACAGAGAGGCTGAGTGATAAAAGACTCAACTGCATCACTATTATTGTTGAATAGATGTTTTTGTACCATAACTGGGCCCCAGAGGCAGTTTATAACTTTTGTGGAGATCGGGAGATTATTCCATTACGCTGCATTACTGACGTCTGCAGTCGGGTCTCTCATGTTCGCTCTGTTTACGTAGTTCTGTTAGCTCGGTCATTTAGACAATAGGCTGGTGACAGAGTAACATTAACATTTGGTTTAAAAGATTAAAACAATGGGAAGCACCCATTTGTTTTAAACAATGGGAAGCACCCATTGTTTTAAGCACCCAATGCAAAGAAGAAGCTTTGCATTGGGTGCGTGGGATCAGCCGCTATGCAAAGGGCTTTTTTAGTGAGACGGGTGCTGTAAATGTCCTGGAGGGAGGGGAGAGAGACACCAATGATCCTCTCTGCAGCCCTCACTATGCGTTGGAGGGTTCTATGACAGGACGCATTGCAGGCTCCAAACCACACAGTGATGCAGCACGACAGGATGCTCTCGATGGTGCCTCTGTAGAAAGTGTACATGATGGGGGCTGGTGCTCCTGCTCTTCTTAGTTTGCGGAGAAAGAAGAGACGCTGCTGTGATTTCTTGGCCAGTGCTGTGGTGTTGTACGTCCAGGAGAGATCCTCTGTGATGTGCACACCCAAGAACTTGGTGCTGCTCACTCTCTCCACAGACGCTCCGTCAATGGTCAGAGGAGCATGTTGGGTGTGCATTCTCCTGAAGTCCACAACAATCTCCTTCGTCTTCTCCACATTCAGAGAGAGATTGTTGTCAGCACACCACGTGGCCAGGCGTCTCACCTCACTTCTGTAGTCGGTCTCATCCCTGTTGCTAATGAGACCCACCACCGTTGTGTCGTCCGCAAACTTGATGAAGAGGTTGGAGCTATATGATGGAGTGCAGTCATGGGTCAGCAGAGTGAAGAGGAGGGGGCTCAGCACACATCCCTGCGGGGCCCCCGTGTTTAAAATGATGGTGCTGGATGTATTACTGCCGACCCGTACTGCTTGAGGTCTTCCGGTGAGGAAATCCAACAGCCAGTTGCACAGTGAGGTGTTGAGCCCCAGCTGGACCAGTTTTTGAGTGAGCTGTTGGGGGATTATAGTGTTGAATGCTGAACTGAAATCTATGAACAGCATTCAAACATATGAGTCTTTTTTGTCCAGGTGTGTGAGTGCTGAGTGGAGTGCAGTGGAGATGGCATCATCGGTTGAGCGGTTGGGCCGATACGCAAACTGGAAGGGATCCAGGGAGGGGGGCAGGACAGTCTTGATGTGTTTCATGACTAGTCGTTCGAAGCACTTCATCAGGATGGGAGTAAGTGCAACAGGACGGTAGTCATTAAAGCAGGAGGGAGATGACTTTTTTGGAACCGGAATGATTGTGGTGGCTTTAAAACATGTGGGGACGACAGCCTGGATGAGTGATATGTTGAAGATCTCTGTGAAGACATCAGTGAGTTCCACTGCACAGTCTCTCAGTGCACGACCAGGAATGTTGTCAGGACCCGGAGCTTTACGTGCATTGATCCTGCTGAGGGATCTCCTCACGCTGTCCGGGGACAGAGTCATCACCTGGTCACGAGGAGGGGGTGGGGTCTTCTGTGCAGTGGTGCTGTTTTGGATTTCAAAGCGAGCAAAGAAAGTATTCAGCTCGTTCAGCAGGGGGATAGTGCTATCACAGGTCTGTGGTGGGGGCTTGTAATCTGTGATGGTCTGAATGCCCCGCCACAGGCTCCGTGAGTCTCTGCTGTCTTTGAAGTGATGAGATATTTTCCTGGAGTACTGTCTCTTAGCCTCTCTGATGCCACGGGAAAGGTTGGCCCTAGCTGTCCTCAGGCTTGCCTCGTCTCCATCTCTGAAGGCAACATTCTGAGCTTTCAGCAGCCTGTAGACCTCTCCTGTCATCCATGGTTTTTGATTTGCCCATACAGTTATGGTTTTCGTGACTGTTACATCCTCAATACACTTGTTGATGTAGGCAGTAACAGTCTCTGCGTACTCCTGGAGGTCAGTGGTGTTGTTATAGGTGGCAGCCTGCTTAAACATGTCCCAGTCTGTGGTGTTAAAGCAGTCCTGTAAAGCCTCTGAAGACCCTTCTGGCCACACTTGTATCCGCTTACGAACCGGTTTGGTGGTTTTAACGAGCGGTCTGTAAGCAGGCATTAGCATGACAGTGATATGGTCTGAGGCGCCGAGGTGGGGGAGGGGAAAAGCTTTGTAAGCTCCTCTCTGGGTGGTGTAAACAAAGTCCAGTGTGTTATTTCCCCTTGTTGGAAAGTCTATGTGTTGTTGTATTTTTGGAAACACGCACTTTAAGTCTGCATGATTGAAATCCCCAGCCAGGATGAGAAAAGCATCAGGATGGGCTGTCTGTTGCTCACTGATGTGCTGGTACAGTTCATTCAGTGCCTCACTCCTGTTGTTGACATTGGAGGAGGGAGGGATGTACACAGCGCACAGTAGTATGGCTGTATATTCCCTCGGTAGATAGAATGGCCGGCACTTAATAACCATAAACTCCAGCACTGGTGAGCAGTGTTTGCAGACCGCAACAGCATCGCGACACCAGGCATCATTGATGTAAACACAAAGTCCTCCCCCGCGGGTCTTACCTCCCGCGACGATGACTCTGTCAGCACGGTAGCATGTTAGCTGGTCGAGCTGAATGGCGCGGTCCGGGACACTGTCGCTAAGCCATGTTTCCATGAACACAAAAGCACAGCAGTCCTTTACGTTCCTTTGAGATGAACGTAGCAGTCGGATGTCGTCCAGTTTATTTTCTAGCGAGCGTACGTTGGCCAGAACGATAGAGGGGATGGCGGGTTTGTGTGGGCTAGCCGCTAGCCTAGCTCGGATGCCACCGCGCTTACCTTTTTTTTTTTTTTTTTTTTTATTTTTTATTCCTATTTATTCTATTTATCCCCTTTGTATATTTTATTTATATTTGTCTCTGTATTTATATATGTGTGTGTGTGTGTGTGTGTGTGTGTGTGTGTGTGTGTGTGTGTGTGTGTGTGTATATATATATATAACAATTCTGTAACTGTAACTTCGGTCGTTGCTGTGCTTTTTTTGGAAGTCGAATTTCCCAGAGGAACCCACCCGAGGGATTAATAAAGTTCTATCTTATCTTATCTTATCTTATCTTATCTTACCCCTCTTCTGCTTCCTCTCACACCGCTTGAGGCGCATCCATTGTGGGCGAAGTGCAGGAGTGGGGGTCGGTGATTGAGTAGGCCTTCGGAGCAGACCCAGATCTTTCAGCTCCTCGATGTCCACAGAGTTTAACTTAAAAAGTTTGTTTCTGCCGATGTCGAGAAGAAGTGTTCGGGCATATCCTCGCTTGCACACAGATAGACGCGACAAAGACTTACAAAAACACTGCAACTTACAGGACGAAAAACACGAAAAAGTAGTTTGTTTGGGAGAGAGAGAAGCACGCGCCGCCATGAGCCATTATCTATGGCTGATAATTACCATTTTGATTATTTAAGTCAGAGCTGAATCTGCTCAGAGAAACAGGAAAGAAGAAGTGACACCAAGTTACTTTAATTCTGTCAGCACATAGTTAAACAGTCACAAACCGTCAGTGTTGTGTTACATTAGTTACAGAGTGCTCTTACTGTGAAAATCTGTCTGCCCTCAGGTGAAGCCCTGCCTTTCCAGGAAGCAGCTGAGCTATCAGGAAGTAAGTGGAGCTTGTTGTTGGTGTGTGTGAAGAAACTGTAAGTTTGCTTTGTTTCCTCCTTTAACAGTTCAGCTCATGTTTGATTTCTTCACACAACAAACTGTGTGTGTTTGTATTTCCGGTCTCTCCATTAAAGTCAGTGTGTAATGTTTTCCTGGCTAACATCAGCTGTGTGCAGCTTAGTTCCAGCACAAATCTGCGGCTCCATAGTTCACGGTAACGGACTCACAGCTGGACCAACGAGGCCGAGTGTGTCCACCACTCCGAGGTACGTTCGTGTTTGTGTACTTACAGTTTGTAC
Organism: Aulonocara sp. 'chitande type north' Nkhata Bay; assembly: GCF_057382095.1. Lineage (NCBI taxonomy): Eukaryota > Metazoa > Chordata > Actinopteri > Cichliformes > Cichlidae > Aulonocara > Aulonocara sp. 'chitande type north' Nkhata Bay. Next base: position 848,404 of record NC_141360.1, on the reverse strand, counting down.
TTTGTGAGTTCATTCAGAACCCACAGAGGACGCAGCGTACGTGATGACGTCACAGCCCTTTACCTCTGCTGTCACTAGTGGTGCAACGGATCACGGTTGATCCGAAATCCGAACCGATCCCACTCCACGGTTCGGTACATACGTGATTCGAAGATTCAAAAAAGAAAAAAAAAAAGTATGTGTATGGTGCGCGTGGTCAGTCTTTCAAGCGGTAGTTATCGCTAGCGCTAGCGGTCCAAGTGGAGGAGCAGAGGAGTTTGCGGTATTTAAGCAGCCCTTTGCTGCCCAATCCGACCGGGCTAAAGCTATTACAAAAGCTATTGGGGTGTTTAGCTGCAGACGGGAGGCCGTATGCCGTTGTGCAAAAAAAGGGGTTTAAACTGTGATGAACGTGCTTGAGCCATGCTATGATTGCGCGTCCACTTCAGTGACAAGATCGTTCAGAGCATGTATGAGCAGGAAAAGTTTAAAGTTATGGCTGAACTGTCCCAGGCATCTTCTGTTGCTCTAACTACAAATGGGTGGACCTCCAGGGCAACGGAAAGCCACGTGACCGTGACCGCTCGTTATATCACAGCGGAGTGGTAGACAGAAAGCCCTGTACTGCCCTATAGATTAGATGAAACTTTATTTATCCCTCGGGTGGGTTCCTCCGGGAAATTCAGTTTCCAGTAGCACAGCACCGACAGAAGTTGCAGAATGTGAGCAGAAATATACCATGGATACACATATATAAATACAGAGAATACAAAAGGAATAAATAGAATAAATAGGAATAAGAATACAAGGGAACGGCACATTTCAAGTATTGTGAGTCTATTACACCGTTGGATATTAACAAAAACTATTGCACAGTGAAAAGGCACTAGAGCTTACTTGTTCCCCCCTCCTTTGTCCCCATTTCCCCTCCCTCTCCCCTCCAGTGAGGAGTTAAACAGTTTGATGGCGTGTGGGACAAAGGTCTTTTTAAGTCTGCTGGTCCTTGACTTTGGGAGAAGCACTCTGAACAGACTCCTCTGGTTGTTTATGGCCGTGTGCAGAGGATGCCCAGCATGGTCCATAATGTCCATATTGCACCTCACATTATACCGGAAATACCGGTATAATGTGAGGCAATGATAAGAAAATGAAATATTGTGATAGAATATGGGCAGTGCATGCGCAGTGCCTTTGTTTTCATATGCACATGGCGGCGACGGAGAATGAGAAGGGCGAAAGCGGATCGTTGAATGTACCAGATGAACCAGAATTGGTTTGTAAAAATAGTGCCAACTTCAGTGATGTGGAACTGGTTTGGTTTTTGTCCATCAGACATCCACCAAAGCACAATTTTTGGTAGAACATGCAAGCCGAAAAACCTGTGGCTGCACGGCGTCAACGTGTCAGCGCCGTTCAGCCCCATGCATGGGGCGATCGCTAACGGAGATTTGCATTGTTAATGTGGTTATTGCGTTAATGTCAATTTTAACGAGACTAACGCTGACAACACTAGTTTTAATACGACTTTGGTAAGCTAGAAGGCACACCGCTTGATGAATTGTCGGAGCATTACGGCATATTTTCAAATATATATTGTGTATTTGTATTTTGTATTTGGCCAAATTGCCCTGTCCTAATGTTCACAATGGTATTTTATTAGTTGTTGGTTTAACCATGGATGAGTCAATGGCTGATATGTTATTTTCTTTTCAATGATTTTTCATTGACTTTTAAGCCTATTTTGAATTTTGCTCCAATACAAATACAAATACTCCCCCCCCCCCCTCAACAAATACAAATACAGATACAAATACCGGCTGCTTTGTACAGGCTGGTGGCAGCATTGTAATCAGTTTCTGTCTAATACCGAAAATTTTCCCTGTGGAGTCATTGTAAATATCTTGGTGCGCAAATGCTAACTAGTAACCAGCACTTTCGTTAGCATGTGTCTGTGAAGGTTCTCAGTCATCCATGTCATCTTAGTTTAAGGAGCTTGGAAAGAAAAGCGTCTGGACTTCTTTAAGTTGCTTGAAGACGTTTCACCTCTCATCCGAGAAGCTTCTTCAGTTCTAAGGTCAAATGGTGGAGAGTCCCAGATTTAAACCCATTGAGATTAACCCACTGAGAGGGACAAAAGGACCCCCTGATGATCCTCTACCTAATCACATGAGCCAAGTTGTGAAAACGAGTGTGGGCCCCAATCAGCCAGGGTTTCAGGTGAGCTCATTGTGAGACCTGGCCCCACCCTATCATGTGATTTCCTGAGGTCAGATGACCCAGGATGTGAGTGGGCATTAAGGCGTCTGGGCAGGATCTCAAAACTGGATTATAGATGTCAGACAGGAAGACGGGAGGACGTGAAGTTGTGAAGCTCTGTCCTCAGTTCTCAGCTCTGAACCCTCTAATCTGAGAGAGCTGGACCTGAGTAACAATAACCTGCAGGATTCTTGTGTGAAGCTTCTATCTGAAGGACTGAAGAGTCAACACTGTACATTAGAAACTCTCAGGTAAGATCAAGCATTTTTTTCTCTTCAACTGACAGAATTAGCAAATTAATACTAACGTAATCCTTTTAAACTAAACTATTTTAATTCAGTGTTTTGACTAGTCTAGTATTTTATGCATTTACTACCACCAGCATTGGTCAAGTTACTTGAAAAAAGGAATCAATAACTAATTACTGATTACTTCCCCAAAAAAGTAATCCCGTTACTTTACTGATTACTTATTTTCAAAAGTAATTAATTACTTAGTTACTTAGTTACTTTTTAAAAACACGATTTACACCCTGAATATGTGATAAAGCGATAGATCTTTCAGCCCAATTCTACTTTTTCTACATAATCCATCATACAAAATGTAATCAAATGGAAAGGTCCCTTTTTAAAACTTGTTTTATTAGTTTTAATCTTTTAACTTTATGCATCAAGCAAAAATTTAACTATATGCAACATTCTCTGACTGGAAGAAATTAGTTTAATATTTAAACCTATTTTCTGCACATTCCAGCACATAATTTTTTTTTTTTGTGTTTACACTCACTCTTTCAAATAGATGCAAGTAAAACACAGCAGAAAATAAATAAAATCAAAGACTAGCGGTCCTGTTGCTCTATTTTCACCTGTAAAGCAGGAGTGGCATAGGCGGAGGTTTACCCTGGTGCAGGTGTGCCGCGGTGGTCAGTGGAAGAATCCGTGAGTTTCTCTGTGAGTTTCCCATTACATCGTTGCGCACTCAGTGCTTGCTTGGAAATTTAGGGGGGTTTTTTGCTGTAAAAAGAAGTTTTCCTTTACTCAAAAAGCCATCTCTAGACCCAGCAGTCTTAGCTAATTATAGGCCAATCTCCAACCTTCCTTTCATATCAAAAATCCTTGAAAGAGTAGTTGTCAAACAGCTAACAGATCATCTGCAGAGGAATGGTTTATTTGAAGAGTTTCAGTCAGGTTTCAGAGCTCATCACAGCACAGAAACAGCTTTAGTGAAGGTTACAAATGATCTTCTTATGGCCTCTGACAGTGGACTCATCTCTGTGCTTGTCCTGCTAGACCTTAGTGCAGCATTCGATACTGTCGACCATAATATCCTATTAGAGCGATTAGAACATGCTGTAGGTATTACAGGTACTGCACTGCAGTGGTTTCTATCATATCTATCTAATAGACTCCAGTTTGTGCATGTAAATGGAGAGTCCTCTACACACACTGAGGTTAATTATGGAGTTCCACAGGGTTCAGTGCTAGGACCAATTCTGTTTACATTATACATGCTTCCCTTAGGCAGTATCATTAGAAGACATAGCATACATTTTCACTGCTATGCAGATGACACCCAGCTCTATCTGTCCATGAAGCCAGATAACACACACCAATTAGTTAAACTGCAGGAATGTCTTAAAGACATAAAGACCTGGATGGCCGCTAACTTTCTGCTTCTTAATTCAGATAAAACTGAGGTTATTGTACTCGGCCCTGAAAATCTTAGAAATATGGTATCTAATCAGATTCTTACTCTGGATGGCATTACCTTGGCCTCCAGTAACACTGTGAGGAACCTTGGAGTCATTTTTGACCAGGACATGTCCTTCAATGCACATATTAAACAAATATGTAAGACTGCGTTCTTCCATTTGCGCAACATCTCTAAAGTTAGAAATATCCTGTCTCAGAGTGACGCTGAAAAACTAGTTCATGCATTTATTACTTCCAGGCTGGACTACTGTAATTCATTATTATCAGGATGTCCAAAAAACTCACTGAAAAGCCTTCAGCTAATCCAAAATGCTGCAGCAAGAGTACTGACAGGGACTAGAAAGAGAGAGCATATTTCTCCTGTTTTGGCTTCCCTTCATTGGCTTCCTGTTAAATCCAGAATTGAATTCAAAATCCTGCTCCTCACATACAAGGTCTTAAATAATCAGGCCCCATCTTATCTTAATGACCTTGTAGTACCATATCACCCTATTAGAGCACTTCGCTCTCGCTCTGCAGGCCTACTTGTTGTTCCTAGAGTATTAAAAGTAGAATGGGAGGGAGAGCCTTCAGTTTTCAGGCCCCTCTTCTGTGGAACCAGCTTCCAGTTTGGATTCAGGAGACAGACACTATCTCTACTTTTAAGATTAAGCTTAAAACTTTCCTTTTTGCTAAAACATATAGTTAGGGCTGGAGCAGGTGACCCTGAATCCTCCCTTAGTTATGCTGCAATAGGCTGCAGTAGGCTGCCGGGGGATTCCCATGATGCATTGAGTTTTTCCTTTCCAGTCACCTTTCTCACTCACTATGTATTAACAGACCTCTCTGCATTGAATCATATCTGTTATTAACCTCTGTCTCTCTTCCACAGCATGTCTTTTATCCTGTCTTCCTTCTCTCACCCCAACCGGTCGCAGCAGATGGCCGCCCCTCCCTGAGCCTGGTTCTGCCGGAGCTTTCTTCCTGTTAAAAGGGAGTTTTTCCTTCCCACTGTCGCCAAAGTGCTTGCTCATAGGGGGTCATATGATTGTTGGGTTTTTCTCTGTACCTATGAAGCGCCTTGAGGCGACTTTTGTTGTGATTTGGCGCTATATAAATAAAATTGAATTGAACTGAATAAATATACGGACAACAGGCTCTTACACGGCAATCTCTTGTGGTCAATAAGCAACGTTAAGGAAGCTCTATAGTATTCAATGAGAGGACCCTGCACGTCAATTCTCGGTGTGAGGGGGGTACCCTGCGCGTCGATAAGTGAAGCAGAGGAAGCCTGACCATGCGTCACACATTTGACGAGTTGGGAGTGAGAACGTGTTGCACAGATTTACAACAGCCAGTCAGTTTATTGATTCCTAAAAGGTAGCAGACGTCAGGATGAGCATGGCCAAAACAACAAACAAAACTCTCTAGAAACAGAAGGAAAACTGGCTTACCTAACAAAGAAAATCCCAAAAGAAAATGCAGTTCTCTTACCTGCCTCCCTAACCAAAAACAGGAGAAACGGTTCCAAAAGGCAATGGCTTCTCACCCCTAGAGTTACCGAGTAAATATATTTACAACTATTTACAGCAAAACAATTTACAACACAGCAAACTTCCAGAACACAGATTCACACGCAGCAACATCCATTGCTAAAGGAGGTAATAAAGGAAGCACTGAATCATTTACTCTATTATTTGAAGAATTCAAGCAGCTCTTATTGTGTTTCATGCTTCCTGTGCGGCACATGCAAATATGACAAAATAACCAGTTTCTCTCATTACATTTCAAACAGGACAGTGGTAACAACAGCAGGCTATGGATAATGTTAAGTTTTAGATTTTAAAAAGGCTGTATAGATTTCAATGGGAGCAACAGGACGGGCAAATATCACTGATTTTACTACAGAGTAGGACGGATTGTAGGGTAGCAAACATCGTCGGGAAACACGTTTTCAACACAGCAGGTTACCTGGGTGTAATGTTTTTCAGTTAAAAAGAAACATGGCCTGCCTCCTACCTAACTATATAAAGAGTAACTGAAGGTTAAATGCAGCTAATATGTCCTGTTTTAAGCCAGACACTAAACCACCTCCACTCCGCTGCGTCTCAGCCACTATCAGAATCAGAAACTTTATTGTCATTGTCACAGGTACAACGAAATTAAGAATGGTCCCCGATCATTGCATCATCCCGAGCAATATCAAAATATAAATAAAACAATAAAATTCAATAAATAAAATAGATAGAATACTTAAAATACTAATAAGATGTAACAGTAAAACATTCACATACATTCCCACACACATGCTTCAGACCGTGCATAGATTAACACAAGAGTGGCGTGATGGACATTTTTTTTGTAGTATTCAGATGTGTTATTGCAGTTGGATAACAGCTGTGTTTGAGTCTATTAGTCCTTGCTCTGATTGCCCTGTACCGTCTGCCTGAGGGCAACAGTTCGAACAGGGAGTGGCCAGGATGTGAGGTGTCTTTTATGATGTTTTGGGCCTTTTTAAAACAGTGGATGTTGTGTAGAACTTGAAGTGTGGGGAGAGGGCAGCCAGTGATCTTTTGGGCGGTGTTAATGATCCCTTGGAGTGCTTTCCTCTGAGCCCCTGTGCAGCTAGTGTACCAAATACATATGCAGTAAGTTAGAACACTCTCAATGGTGGCTCTGTAGAAGGACACCAGCAGTCTCTGTGTGATGTTATTCCTCCTGAGAATTCTCAGGAAGTACAGTCTCTGTTGGGCCTTTTTCAGCAGCTCGGAGGTGTTCACACTCCAGGAAAGGTTCTCCTCTATATTGACTCCCAGGAAGCGGAAGCTTGCCACCCTTTCTACACAGTCCCCATTTATGAATAGTGGTTGGATCTCTGCCTTTTTCCTTCTGAAGTCTATTATGAGTTCTTTGGTTTTTGAAGTGTTGAGGAGGAGGTTATTGACCTTACACCATGACGTCAGCTGCTCCACCTCGTCTCTGTACGTAGACTCGTCTCCCTTGGATATGAGCCCCACCACTGTGGTGTCATCTGCAAATTTCACAAAGATGTTGCTGTGGTGGCGAGGAGTGCAGTTGTGTGTGTAGAGAGAGTAGAGCAGTGGACTGAGCACACAGCCCTGGGGTGAGCCAGTGGTGAGACTCAGGGCTGAGGATGTGTGATGGCCAACTCTGACTCTCTCTCTACGGCCTGAGAGGAAGCTATTGATCCACACACAGGTGCTGTATGGAAGCCCCAGGTCTTGTAGCTTGGCCACCAGTTTGTGTGGAAGGATGGTGTTAAAAGCTGAGCAGTAATCCACGAAGAGCATCGGCACATAGCTACCAAGCTCTTCCAGGTGTGTTACTGCAGCATGGAGTGCTGTGGCTACAGCGTCTTCCGTGGACCGGTTTGCTCTGTAGGCAAACTGGTGTGGGTCCAGGCTGTGGGGCAGGGCTGCTGTGATGTGTCTGTGGACCAGCTTCTCAAAGCATTTCATTACCCAGTAGTAATGAAATGCTCTGGCAGCAACGGCGCTAGAGCCAGAGCAGGGGAGAGGCGAGCTGGAACAAACCATTTTGGGAGGGGGGAGGGGTTATCTATACATTTGTTGTTAAAATGTTCCATCTCAATTAAGTACTGTATGCTTTTTATATTTTTAGTAGTGTGTCACACAAACAACAAATATTGTCAAAATCTTTGGGTGTCCTTTGATTCATTTTGGGGGTACTGGATCACAAAGAAATTTGAAAGAAATCTCAAAGGTATCAAATAGTAGAGATCTCTATAATATTTGACCTGACCTGAACACAGTCATGTCCTGACCTGTTCATTAAAGTCAGTATTAGCTCGCTACTCTGTTCTAAATCATATTCATGAGCAACAGAGGTATTTTTTAATTATGTAAGGTGTTTTCAGCCAAGGAAACATTCTTTAATGGAAGTTTCAACAACCAAACTAGAAAAACTAGTAACTGTATGCGGTATAGTTTCAGTTTTCAGCATACCTAATCTTTGTGAAGCATCAACAGTAACAACACTTTATTTAACAGACCTGTAAAAAGGCTAACACAGATCATGAGATTGATTTACACTTGTTGTGGCCATTTTTGTTGAATGTTTATAAAATGCAATTTGTATTCATTTTTGTTTTTTTCTTTAAAGGTGTAAGAATATACTGACCTGGTTTTGTTATGTAAATTTGTAATTAATTTTATTGGAGAAGCTTTTGGAAAGTGATTGGTTTATTAGCTTATGGACCCTCCCATTAATCAAGAGATTAAGAGCACCCTGGATGGGTGTGGTAAAGAGGTTTTTTGTTTGCCAAATGTCAGATGGGAAGACGGGAGGGTTAGAAAATGATTTTTTTTTTGACCACTTTTGAAGTTGTTAAAGCAAATTAAGTTAACTTTCGTTTAATTTTAAGTTTTAAGAAGTTATTTGGCTGATTTCTGTTTATAATTTTCCACGAAATAAACGGCATATGATTTTTAAACAATGGAGTCAGAAGTGCGTTCTAAAACAAACCTCCCGTTGCCACCCACGGCCTTTTCTTGGACTTTTTTGGTGTTTGGAACGTAAAAGGCCGCGACATTTAAGTCAAAAAATCATTTTGACTCGCTTGGATGTCAACTCGGAAGATGGGAAAACTTGCAAGATTGGACTTGGAAGATTGGATCTTCGCAGAATGGACTGAAAAAATGACGCAAAGTTCGTGAGTAAATGCGAAACTTTGTTTGGATCAACCGAGATGCTGAGCTGCAACATGAAACATTTGTATTAAACAATTATCTTTTGGACCTTGTGAAACGAATTTTCTGGTTAAAATGGAGGAACAAGAAAGAGAGCTTTTTAATTTAATTAAAAAACGCAGAGCGAAGCTTGGCGTTCTGACAAGAAAACGAAATGACATTAATGCTCTCATTGATGCTGGAGAATCAAAAGCCTCCATAGATGAACACATGAGAACATTTAATGATTATTTGGGAGAGTTTATGGACTTACAGACTTCAGTTCAAAAATTGCTGAACGATGATGAAAAAGAAACAGATCACAGCGATTGGTATGAACCTAAGCTGATCAGTTTTAAAGACTTTCTGCATGAAATCGACACTTGGATAAATGCAGACCCTGATCCACAAAAGGATGAAGTTGTAGCCTCTAATGTTGAATCAAAGGTAGCATCTCATGACAGTGACATTGCGCCGCATGATAGTGTCTCACAAGTAGCGCAAGAAGCGAGCGACATGATTTCTGAACGAGTTGCTAAACCTGTCAGCAAGGGCTCTAGTAAAGCGCCCAGTAATGTTACGGCAGCCTTAAGTTTAAGGAGTAAAAGCTCGCGTGCGGCTTCAATGGCTGAAGTGGAAAGAGCCGCTTTAAAAGCGGAGGTGGACGCACTGCAAGAAAAACATGCGAACTGGAAGAAGTTCAATTAAAAGCAAGAAAAGAAGCATTGGCTCTAAGAACTAAGTTGGTTAAGGCTGATGCAAAAATGCAAATTCTCACCTCTGCTCAGGATCGGCAGAGCCTTGCATTCAGGGCTGAGGTTGAATCAGAAGGTGGGATTACAGCTCCTTCTGGAACATCTACTGAGTTCATACCTGCTGCTACAGCTCGAAAGGCTCCAAGAACAAAGAAAGCCCCTTTAGTTCATTCTCCTTTGCCAATGCCCCTAGAGACACATCCACCTGCTAAGGTTAAACCAGAAGGGGAAAGCCCAAGGCCAATCTCTTCTCAGGTTGATGTTCACAGCAGTGCCCTAACAGAGATTATAACAAAGCAAAATGAAATTACTCAGATGCTTGTAAAACAACAGAGGTTGTCACTGCTTCCAGTTATAGAAATTCCTGTTTTTGGTGGTGATCCTTTGCGTTTTAGATCCTTTCTTAAGGCTTTTGAGCAAGGAATAGAAACTAAAACTGATAACATGCAGGATAGGCTTTATTATTTAGAACAGTTTACTACAGGACAGCCCAGAATTTTAGTGAGAAGTTGCATGCACATGAGTCCACAGACAGCTTATGTTGAGGCAAAAAGGCAGCTTGAGTGGAACTTTGGTAATAGAGCAAAGATAACGTCTGCATTTATAGACAAGGCTCTTAACTGGTCAGTTTTAAAGTCTGATGATGCTTCAGCATTACGAGCTTACACATTCTTTCTAAGAAGCTGCTTCAACACAATGGATGAAGCTGGGTTTCTTGATGAGCTGGAAAATTCAACCAATATGAGGATTCTTGTTTCAAAGTTGCCTTTTAGACTTCGTGATAAATGGCGAATAATAGTCGTTGATATAACAGAAAAGTGCGATCGCAGAGAAGGATTTAAAGATCTTCTTGATTTTCTTGAAAAGCAAACAAGAGCTGCATTAGTCAAGTCAAGTCAAGTCAACTTTATTTGTCAATTCTGCCACATGTACTGGACATACAGAGAATAGAAATTTCGTTACTCTCAAACCCTAGATGAAATAGCAATGAACATTTAAATATAAGAGAGTGATTAAAAAATGCAAATAAAATAATTAAAAAGTAAAAATTTAAATAAATACAATACAAATTAACAAGAAAGCTATACAATATACAATATACAGTATTCAGGTAAGGGTAAATGACATTGAGTGTAAACCAGGCAGAGTAGTGCAAATAGGCAAATGGAGATTTAGTAATGTACAGTAAGAGATAGTATAACAACAAAGTCTTATGAGGTGGTGGCAGTCCAATGCTCCACAATGTGACTGGTAACTTGTGTGTGTGTGTGTGTGTGTGTGTGTGTGTGTGTGTGTGTGTGTGTGTGTGTGTGTGTGACAGAGTTCAGTGAGACCATGGAGGAGAAGAGGGGAGAGGGGGCAGAATCGGGAGGGAGTTAAGCTTCCTGACAGCCTGATGGATGAAGCTGTCCTTCAGTCTGCTGGTCCTGGCCTGGAGACTCCGCAGTCTCCTCCCTGACGGCAGCAGCTTGAAGAAGCTTTGCATTGGGTGCGTGGGATCAGCCGCTATGCAAAGGGCTTTTTTAGTGAGACGGGTGCTGTAAATGTCCTGGAGGGAGGGGAGAGAGACACCAATGATCCTCTCTGCAGCTCTCACTATGCGTTGGAGGGTTCTATGACAGGACGCATTGCAGGCTCCAAACCACACAGTGATGCAGCTCGACAAGATGCTCTCGATGGTGCCTCTGTAGAAAGTGTACATGATGGGGGCTGGTGCTCCTGCTCTTCTTAGTTTGCGGAGAAAGAAGAGACGCTGCTGTGATTTCTTGGCCAGTGCTGTGGTGTTGTACGTCCAGGAGAGATCCTCTGTGATGTGCACACCCAAGAACTTGGTGCTGCTCACTCTCTCCACAGACGCTCCGTCAATGGTCAGAGGAGCATGTTGGGTGTGCATTCTCCTGAAGTCCACAACAATCTCCTTCGTCTTCTCCACATTCAGAGAGAGATTGTTGTCAACACACCACGTGGCCAGGCGTCTCACCTCACTTCTGTAGTCGGTCTCATCCCTGTTGCTAATGAGACCCACCACCGTTGTGTCGTCCGCAAACTTGATGAAGAGGTTGGAGCTATATGATGGAGTGCAGTCATGGGTCAGCAGAGTGAAGAGGAGGGGGCTCAGCACACATCCCTGCGGGGCCCCCGTGTTTAAAATGATGGTGCTGGATGTATTACTGCCGACCCGTACTGCTTGAGGTCTTCCGGTGAGGAAATCCAACAGCCAGTTGCACAGTGAGGTGTTGAGCCCCAGCTGGACCAGTTTTTGAATGAGCTGTTGGGGGATTATAGTGTTGAATGCTGAACTGAAATCTATGAACAGCATTCGAACATATGAGTCTTTTTTGTCCAGGTGTGTGAGTGCTGAGTGGAGTGCAGTGGAGATGGCATCATCGGTTGAGCGGTTGGGCCGATACGCAAACTGGAAGGGATCCAGGGAGGGGGGCAGGACAGTCTTGATGTGTTTCATGACTAGTTGTTCGAAGCACTTCATCAGGATGGGAGTAAGTGCAACAGGACGGTAGTCATTAAAGCAGGAGGGAGATGACTTTTTTGGAACCGGAATGATTGTGGTGGCTTTAAAACATGTGGGGACGACAGCCTGGATGAGTGATATGTTGAAGATGTCTGTGAAGACATCAGTGAGTTCCACTGCACAGTCTCTCAGTACACGACCAGGAATGTTGTCAGGACCCGGAGCTTTTCGTGCATTGATCCTGCTGAGGGATCTCCTCACGCTGTCCGGGGACAGAGTCATCACCTGGTCACCAGGAGGGGGTGGGGTCTTCTGTGCAGTGGTGCTGTTTTGGACTTCAAAGCGAGCAAAGAAAGTATTCAGCTCGTTCAGCAGGGGGATAGTGCTATCACAGGTCTGTGGTGGGGGCTTGTAATCTGTGATGGTCTGAATGCCCCGCCACAGGCTCTGTGAGTCTCTGCTGTCTTTGAAGTGATGGGATATTTTCCTGGAGTACTGTCTCTTAGCCTCTCTGATGCCACGGGAAAGGTTGGCCCTAGCTGTCCTCAGGCTTGCCTCGTCTCCATCTCTGAAGGCAACATTCTGAGCTTTCAGCAGCCTGTAGACCTCTCCTGTCATCCATGGTTTTTGATTTGCCCATACAGTTATGGTTTTCGTGACTGTTACATCCTCAATACACTTGTTGATGTAGGCAGTAACAGTCTCTGCGTACTCCTGGAGGTCAGTGGTGTTGTTATAGGTGGCAGCCTGCTTAAACATGTCCCAGTCTGTGGTGTTAAAGTAGTCCTGTAAAGCCTCTGAAGACCCTTCTGGCCACACTTGTATCCGCTTACGAACCGGTTTGGTGGTTTTAACGAGCGGTCTGTAAGCAGGCATTAGCATGACAGTGATATGGTCTGAGGCGCCGAGGTGGGGGAGGGGAAAAGCTTTGTAGGCTCCTCTCTGGGTGGTGTAAACAAAGTCCAGTGTGTTATTTCCCCTTGTTGGAAAGTCTATGTGTTGTTGTATTTTTGGAAACACGCACTTTAAGTCTGCATGATTGAAATCCCCAGCCAGGATGAGAAAAGCATCAGGATGGGCTGTCTGTTGCTCACTGATGTGCTGGTACAGTTCATTCAGTGCCTCACTCCTGTTGTTGACATTGGAGGAGGGAGGGATGTACACAGCGCACAGTAGTATGGCTGTATATTCCCTCGGTAGATAGAATGGCCGGCACTTAATAACCATAAACTCCAGCACTGGTGAGCAGTGTTTGCAGACCGCAGCAGCATCGCGACACCAGGCATCATTGATGTAAACACAAAGTCCTCCCCCGCGGGTCTTACCTCCCGCGACGATGACTCTGTCAGCACGGTAGCATGTTAGCTGGTCGAGCTGAATGGCGCGGTCCGGGACACTGTCGCTAAGCCATGTTTCCATGAACACAAAAGCACAGCAGTCCTTTACGTTCCTTTGAGATGAACGTAGCAGTCGGATGTCGTCCAGTTTATTTTCTAGCGAGCGTACGTTGGCCAGAACGATAGAGGGGATGGCGGGTTTGTGTGGGCTAGCCGCTAGCCTAGCTCGGATGCCACCGCGCTTACCCCTCTTCTGCTTCCTCTCACACCGCTTGAGGCGCATCCATTGTGGGCGAAGTGCAGGAGTGGGGGTCGGTGATTGAGTAGGCCTTTGGAGCAGACCCAGATCTTTCAGCTCCTCGATGTCCACAGAGTTTAACTTAAAAAGTTTGTTTCTGCCAATGTCGAGAAGAAGTGTTCAGGCATATCCTCGCTTGCACACAGATAGACGCGACAAAGACTTACAAAAACACTTCAACTTACAGGACGAAAAACACGAAAAAGTAGTTTGTTTGGGAGAGAGAGAAGCCGCTGCGTGTGCACGCGCCGTCATGTTGAATCAAAAGATCCTGTTTTTGGAGAGAGTCAAAACACAAAAGAAAAGAGAGCTTCAAAACCATCAAAGACACCGCTTAAAACTAAAAGCAGTAGCTTTGCTACTTCTGTTGCTGTAGTTTCAGAACAGAACAATGACAAACACAAACCCGAACGGATTCAGATACAGTAAGCCATGAAGATAAAGGGTTAGATCAAACTCGGTGCTTGTTTTGTGACCAAACTCATTTTTTGGACGTATGTGACTCATTCAAACTAAAAGCCAACAAAGAAAAGGTGACATTCCTTAAGAGTAAAGGTTTATGCTTTGGTTGCTTACAGAGAGGCCACATGAGTAAAGCTTGTCCACATCGTTTGACGTGCCACACCTGTAACAAAAATCACCCTACTGTTCTCCACATAGACTCAAAAGAACGGCAGTGGCAAGCAGCTAAAGCTGAATGTAAAGAATCATCAGTCTCAAATGCTCTTGTTTCTTTGAACTTTGGTAGCCATACTGGGGCCGGGTCTAATGAATGTGCCTTGTCAGTTGTTCCAGTAAAAGTGAAGTTGGAAAATGGGACGAAGGTTGTGGAGACGTACGCCTTTCTTGATCCCGGCAGCTCTGCAACTTTTTGCACTGAGGCGTTGATGATGCAGTTAAATGCATCTGGAAAGAAAGTGGAAATCATGTTAAAGACTATGGGTCAGGAAAGGCCAGTAAGTAGCTATAAACTTTTTGGTATGGAAGTAGCTGCTTGGAAATAGAATGACTATTTGAGGTTGCCTGATGTGTACACTCAAAAGTTTATTCCTGTCACTAAAGAAAATATCCATGAAGAAGAAAACTTAAGAAAATGGCCTTACTTAAAGGATGTTGAGTTGACACCGATAAATGCTGGCATTGGGCTGCTTATTGGTGTAAATTCGCTGCAACCTTGGAGAATCATTAACAGTGAGGGTAATGGACCCTATGCTGTGCTAACTCGTCTTGGTTGGGTTGTCAATGGGCCACTCAATCAGGGTAGTGAAAAGGATGAGCATGATGCTAGTTTTGTCCAGGTAAACCGCATTTCTATAAGTAGTTTAGAGGAAATGCTGGTTAAGCAGTATAATCAAGATTTTGTGAAGAACCAGTGTAATGAGCGTGCAGAAATGTCTGTAGAAGATAAACAGTTCATGAACATAATGTCAGTCAGCTGTACTTAAGGGTGGCCATTATTACTTGAAATTACCCTTTCGTAAACCTGAAGTAAGAATGCCAAACAACAAGCAGGTGGCTCAGCAGAGGGCGCAATATCTGCTAAAACGGTTTCAGAAGGACCAGTTATTCTTTGAAGAATACAAAGAATTCATGCACAATGTTAGTATGGAGGGACATTCAGAAATCATACCACAAGAACAGTTGAAGAATGAGGAAGGGGAGGTGTGGTATATACCTCATCATGGGGTCTACCACCCCCGCAAGAAAACACTGCGTGTTGTGTATGATTGTGCTTCAACATTTTCTGGAACATCACTGAACAAAGCGCTATTACAAGGCCCAGATCTGACTAGCACTTTATTAGGTGTGCTGATTCGCTTTCGGCAGGGTCCAATAGTGCTTATGACAGACATTAAAGGGATGTTTCATCAGGTCAGAGTAGCTGAGGAACACGTAAACTTTTTACGTTTTCTCTGGTGGCCCGATGTGACATCACAAAACAGCTGGTGGAACATAGAATGCTAGTCCACATTTTTGGTGCAGTATCCTCCCCCAGCTGTGCCACCTATGCACTACTAAAGACTGCTGATGACAACCAACATCTGTACCCAGAGGAGGTTATACATACAATCAGGCATAGTTTTTATGTAGATGACTGTCTTAAATCTACTCAGTCTGTTGAGCAGGCCATCTCACTTTATCAGCAGCTTACTGAGGTGTGTGCCAAGGGGGGATTTAAGCTCAATAAGTGGGTATGTAGTGATCGCTCTGTCCTCTGTCAGATCCCGGAGGAAAATAGAGCCACAGGTGTAAAGATGCTGGACCTTAGTCGGGATTAGATACCCACAGAAAGAGCTCTCGGTGTGCAATGGGATATTGAACGTGATGTTTTCACATTCAGTATTGTGAACAAGAACAAACCACTTACAAGACGTGGTATTCTGTCCAATGTCAGCTCCATTTACGACCCTTTGGGTTTCTTAGCTCCAGTCATTCTGCCTGCAAAACAAATTCTGCAACATCTATGTAAACTAAGGTTTGGCTGGGATGAGACAATACCAGCAGAAATGGCACAAACTTGGCAAAAATGGGTTGAGGATTTAGTTCTTCTTAACAAGTTTAGTATTAGTAGATGTGTCACACCCAAAGGATTTGGGGAGATAAAAAATGCACAGCTGCATCACTTTTGTGATGCCAGTGATATCTTAGGCTATCTCATAGCAAGCAGGAAGTGTGTGTTTCCTTTATTATTGGTAAAGCAAGGGTGGCGCCGTTAAAACAAGTCACCATCCCACGTCTTGAGCTGGCTGCTGCAGTCTTAGCTGTGCGCTTGGACAAAATGCTATCAGTTGAACTTAATCTTAATCTGAGTGAGTCAGTCTTTTGGTCTGACAGCACAACTGTGCTACAGTACATTGCAAACACAACCACACGGTTCGTATGTAGCTAATAGAGTTTCCATCATTCATACTTTGACAAAAGTTGAGCAGTGGAGGTACATCAGTTCAAAGCTGAATCCAGCTGATGCAGCCTCTCGAGGAATGACAGTTGGCTGTTTCTTGAAATCTTCCACCTGGATCAGTGGTCCAGAATTTCTCAGTAAACCTGTTGTTCACTGGCCTGTAGGCATGAATTGTGTATCTGTCCATTTGGAAGCTGACCCAGAAGTAAAAGGTGTTAAGGTTCAAAATTGAGGAGGGAGAGTACAAACCACCCTTGGTCCAGAAGGTCTTGGTCAAACAATGATTTTAATGACTACACACGTGTGGGAAGAACACTCTGTACGCCGACAGCAAGTGATCTCCGACTTCCTCAAAGCATACACAGATTTTATACCGTCAGGGCTTGTTTACTGACGCCCCTTCATGTGTCACAGATACATTTTATACATAGATCAGATCAACACCACAATGACTTTTAACCCAGAAGATCATCTTCTATTTTCATGGCTGGTACTTTCCGTTCTTGTCTTAAAGTGAATTGTTCCTCTTTCTTGCCGAGACATGACTAATCTCTCCTCTAAATAAATCTAACTCATGTGTGTGTGTCACGACCTCACATGCTCTTTGTGTCACCTCTTCACCTACTAACTGTCTGTGTCTCGTCCTCAAATGCTCTTTCTCAATTCACCTGTTGCACTTCTGACCTTTCACCAGGACAGAGGCTCACTGAGACTATGTGTATGTCTTCTACTAAATAAATGTTTTAACCAAGAACCTCTACTAAAACCTTAATATGAAATGACCTGATATATAAGTGTTTTGTAAGCATGTATTGCAATTCCTTCTATGGCTCCAAGTCACTTGCACAATAGATTGTCCGGACATCGCGCCGAACAAAGCTTCCAACCCCCAATTAATTGACCGAGCTCCAACTCTTTAATAAGCACAGATATGCATTGTGTATAAAATAGTCATAACTGCACCTGAAATACAAAATTAACATCATCATAAACATCTTAAGGCCATCTTAAAGCTATCTGTTACATTGTTAAAGCCTCGTCTTAGCCTGCTGCTCAAAATAACTTCCTGCTTCTGCAAACTCTCTGCAAGCCTGTTTCCTGTCAGCCTGTGACTTTTAGCCTTTCTGAAAGACACACTGTTCAACCCCTGAATGCAATATAAACTCCAGATTATATTATTAATGCAATGGTAATAATGATGATTATTTAACAATAGCAGTAAAATAATTTCCCTGCTCCACACTCCCTCTCTCGACCTCTGGAACACCAGAGGTCGCAATACATTGTGTCCTCGCTCAGACCCTCTCTAGCCATCCTCTGGCTCAACCAGCTCCCATTCGAGAACACTCCATGTGTAAGCTTAGGTTTTCTCGGTCCCTCTCTTTTGGTTCATGAGGCCTCGAGATCTCCAGCATCCTCGCCCCTCCTGTGGTCGCCGAGATCTTCTGTAAAGGAAACAAAACACCTTTTCCTGCACCTCCCTAACTTATCCCATTTGGGACTCTGTAATCAAAAGCCTGATCCTAATTATGCTCTTAACTTATTGACTTATATTTATATATATTCTTCAACGTTACTCATCCCTTTAAAACTCTTTAAGCCCTGCTTTCACGTCCGGTTGCTCGCTCTATTTTCCCTATATGATCATCGACCTCCTGTACACAAACTGTCCACCTTTTTAACAAAAAATCATTAGAACCAGCCTATTCTACTAAAAGCTCCAAAAACAACCACTTTAATCAATTAAGTTTAAGCATATAAGCAATTACTCCTGTATACATTTCATCATAGCTAAATGCTGCCTTGAAACAACTCCTGTGTGTTAACACTAACTTCATTTTAACCTCACATTTCCTATGTTATCACCTGTTTTTGGTATAGCCTTTTATTTCATTTGCTCCTTTTAATTTAACAATACCTTCTAATTCTAGTTTATCAGACTTAACCAAAATATATGCTTTCCTTCCTCTTTGGTCCTTCTTTAAGTTCAGTTAAAAGCTAAATGAATTTGAGGCCTTTTGCCTGGAATCAATACTGTCATGTGTGTTTCTGTGTAATATCTGTCTGTGTAAGCCTACATTATAACCACTACTTCTAGAAATCAAAAGAAATCAAACCTGTTCTCCTCCTTCAACCCTCACTAATTTTCCCCTAAGGATATCTTTTTGTCAACGTGTCCCACAATTTCCCTCTAAGATTTGTGCACAGCTTTGAAAAACCGGCATTGTATCTTCTAAACAGGATTCAGTTCACTTTAATCCTTTAACCTTAACATAAAAATAACAGTTTCAGTTTTACCATATCCAAATGATCAAAAACCCCAAAAGTCCTAAAATGATCCTAAATTATTAAACAATTAAATTAATACACCCTAAACCCCCCTTTATTTTGACACATGAAATGTGTCAAAATACTATACAAAACTAAAAATGCTCAGTTTTCCCCACTCATGTTCCAATCTATATCATAAAAATAAACTTAAAACAGAACAAGTATCAGTCATGTGTTTCTTCAATTAATGGTAACATGAGTTATATCAAAAAATATTTCCCCTTTAACATTTGGCATTCTCCCAACAATATACTATAATCCCATAATCTAACCCCAGTCAACAAAACAGAAATTTTCTCTGGTAAAAGCAAATTGTTTGTCCACCTGTATTCATCCTCACCTTCACTCACACATTCACTCCATATTTTTGCTAATAGTGGAGCTTCCCGCGTCAGATTCTCCACCCTCAGCAAAATGAGCTCAGTCATTTTTTATTTTCCATAGGAAAATATTTCTTTATGCTTTTGGACTGGATTGACTCGCATAAAATCCTTTTTACAGGGACTTAGACCTGATCACAGGTAGCTTTCTCCTTAGCCAGTTGTAATCTGGAAAGCCCCCCTTACATTTGCTCTTCCCGAGAATTTTCAGCGCCGTTATTCACTGTTGCAGGCCTCCTTAAAACAGAAATGAGAAAAAATAGAGCTGATTATTAGCTCATGAAAACACAAAACAAAATCACCTGACAGGTTTTCTTTAAGTGCACTGTTACAAAATAATGGGCCCAATTTTAGACATGTCCATGTTTCCTAAAACTCCCTCTATTAAAAACAAAAACAACAACAACCCGAACCTAACTGACAAAATCAACCCATCACCACAACAACCTCAACAACCTTAAACACACAAGTCTTGCCACCACATAATTTCACCTCCTCAATACACCGAAAGTCTCATTAAAACCACACAATTTGCACACAAAAATCACCCCCTTTAACATACTTAAATTCAGCATAAAACCCCCTTACGACAACATATAATCACTAAACTATAAACTATTTCCTACCCAAATCTGTACTTCTCTTCTCTGCTATGCTTCCTCTTCTGAAAGTCACTTCCTCAGTCACACACACACACAGGAAGTTCCTTCGTCACCACTCACTCCAGCTAATTTGCATACTGAGTCATCTCTCAATGAGTTGCTGTAACAACAGAAACATATGTTTAAACATTACCAACTCATTAAATCATTTTATTTCTTTCAACAGTGATCACTAGTGTTGATCACTCAGTACGAGAGCACTCCTAAGTCACTCTTTTTAAAACTACTTTAATCACCGTTTGTTTTCATAACCCACTCCCTTTGTCATATAACTTCTTTGAGTTATTCCTCAGCTTCAAACTCAAGTGTATTTCATTAACCATTCACACCATTCTACCACTCATACAAGTAGCAAACTGATCTTCATTGCGTATCTTTGTGTTCTAAGCCAGGTTTAATCAGTATCTATACAAATAATCATCATGAGCTTGTCTTGTCTTTATAAGGTTAATGCATTTTCTGTTTGTGTATGTGAATTTGCATATGTTGCTTTTGCAGTGTGTCAGACTCCTGCACAATTTTGCCTTTAAACAGTCAATTTACTCCTTCCCAAATTTACTAACCCAAATTCTAAGTTCCCACCTTAAATAGCAGCATTCCTTGTCCTCAGCCAGAAGGTAGGGCTCCACTTGCCACTTACCCCCTCCGCCTTAGCCCAGCGGCTTTACCCTTGAGGTCCCGTCTTCTTCACTTCATCTCACCAGTGAGTCTGAGCTCACAGGGACTGAGTGAGGCCGAGTAATCGTGACTGTGCCTGCCTTAGGTTGTCCCAGGGTTTCGAGGTGGGATCTTACCCGTCATGGGCTATCCAGCCTTCCATACTCGCCTGATACGGGGCCCAAGTGGGCAGGGGAGGGAACACACTGGCTCTGGAAATTAAAGGAGTATAAGCTGCTTCCTTCATTGCATCTTATATTAAACTATCTCACTTCTGATTCCTTCCTAGAATAATTTCACATATGGCACTTTGTGTATGTGTGTTTTCTATTCATTAATGTAATTGTCAGTTATTTTTTCTCTTCATTTTACCTTCTTTTGTTTGTTTGTAACGTTCTACTTTAGTTCTACTAAACCTTGATGTAAAAACAATACTCCCTTATTTCACGCACACACTCTGCATTTTGCCTACGCACACACTTCTCTCTCAGACTTCCTTTTATGGGCATGTAACTTCCTGTCACACACATAGCACGCAGCTTATCAGAGCAGCTCAAGCTGCTTTTCTGTTTCTGCAGACTAATCAAACTCATTTTGTATTCACAATCTACAAACCCTCTGTAATTCTGCTAACTTTTGATCTAAAATGTAGCATCATTCACACAATGATTTCATAATCCTCTCACACACACACACCTGTCAGCATTCACATCACAATCTTCACCGTGCTCACTTTCACTCAGTACCAGACGCGGAGATGGACATCTCCTTTACCTAACATAAACTAAATTACCATATCAACATACAATTGCTGAAATTCAAACTCAAATACACCGTCTGTTTTAATAAAGTAAAAGAGTAAACGGGTGTACCAAGTGTATGTACTTATGCGTTCTTGAACTGAAAGAAAAAGAAACTCAAACTCTTATAACATCACTCATGCCTCTCTCAAATTAAAAACACTTTCAAACTTTAAAACATCCTACTTTACATCACCAAAGAAATACCTCTCACACCTTTATTCCTCATTCAAAACCTTCTAGTCACCGCATTCACACTTAAACTGTGACTAGAGTTGAGGAATATAACTCAAAACACACTTTCCTAAGAGTATTTTAGACATGCTTGTCATAATCAGAAAGAGCAAGTCAAAAACAAACAAACGAAAAATTGAAACCTCCATTACTTCTCACCGCACACACAAGAAATTGAAAAATAAAACACACCAGCAACTATTGCTGGAGAGAAGTAGTATGTTAGTTTTAAGTATATACAGTGCACTCAATATATTTATATATCTACATCCAAACTCAGTCACTTACTATACATCCACTACGGCAACTCAAAACTTTATTTATAGTCCTCTAATAAACATAAATGGCATCTTAAACACACACTCAACAATGTTTGCAGCAGTATTTGTAAAACCAACTGTGGTTTAAACAGTTCACTGCTTACTCATTTGCATTTTCACTCACACACACACCGTCTAAAAATAGCTCCAGCATTGCCTCAGACTCCTTTCACACAGAGATCTCTTATTTTATATTACAAAGACATCTTATATTTACAACCACTGTCAGATCTGTCAGCTTTAGCGCCTACACAATTTCGACAAATTTAAAATAACCGCCCAGCGGATAAACTCCCTGAGTTTTTTGCGACCAATTAACCAGTATCAGACTTTAACTGTTTCTGGCCTCATCTCTAAAATCCCTAACTCAATTTAAAAGCGTCAACCAACCCAAACTTTGCCTGAAGCTCTATTTTTGGCATTACACAGCCAAGGCTTACCCCGAAGTTTTAAGTTAAAGTTACACGCCCGAAGTCCAACTTCTTCTGACCAAAAAAGCGCAGGTACCGTTCCAAACGGTAAGGAGACTCTAACTCCTAGCTATTTTGGAGGTTCCCAAGTTCTCCCCGGTTGCCGACCGTACTAACCCTATTCGCCGATAGGTCAGGGCCAAGCGTCCTTGGCCGGGAGGGAGCGTTACCTCAGGGCTCTGCGCTTCCTAGCAGACTCGAACTGCCGTTCTAGAATAATTTATAATACTTTGAAACAACAATCAACACCCAAAACAAGTGTATAACTGAGGCAGATCGACCCTGATGGACAATGGGGACTCTAACCCACAAATTGACCAACAAAGGTCTGACCTAATGACCAACCGGGACTTTAACCCACAAAATGACCAAATTTCCTACCAAACTACTTGAGACTCTAACTCAATTTCTTTGGGACTTCAACCCAGTATTTAAACTTTTCCTGGCAGACTCTAACTGCTCTCGCAGACTTTAACTGCTTTCATTTCTTCTTTCTTCTTAGCAGAACTCTAACTGCTTCAACTCATGAGATTTTTCATCAAAATCAAAACAGACATCCACCAGTAACTTCAGTGAGCGGACTTAAATTTTATCATATCCAATTTGGCACACTCTGGAAATAATTCAACAGGGATTAGATACCCACAGAAAGAGCTCTCGGTGTGCAATGGGATATTGAACGTGATGTTTTCACATTCAGTATTGTGAACAAGAACAAACCACTTACAAGACGTGGTATTCTGTCCAATGTCAGCTCCATTTACGACCCTTTGGGTTTCTTAGCTCCAGTCATTCTGCCTGCAAAACAAATTCTGCAACATCTATGTAAACTAAGGTTTGGCTGGGATGAGACAATACCAGCAGAAATGGCACAAACCTGACAAAAATGGGTTGAGGATTTAGTTCTTCTTAACAAGTTTAGTATTAGTAGATGTGTCACACCCAAAGGATTTGGGGAGATAAAAAATGCACAGCTGCATCACTTTTGTGATGCCAGTGATATCTTAGGCTATCTCATAGCAAGCAGGAAGTGTGTGTTTCCTTTATTATTGGTAAAGCAAGGGTGGCGCCGTTAAAACAAGTCACCATCCCACGTCTTGAGCTGGCTGCTGCAGTCTTAGCTGTGCGCTTGGACAAAATGCTATCAGTTGAACTTAATCTTAATCTGAGTGAGTCAGTCTTTTGGTCTGACAGCAC
Source organism: Aulonocara sp. 'chitande type north' Nkhata Bay (assembly GCF_057382095.1). Classification (NCBI taxonomy): domain Eukaryota; kingdom Metazoa; phylum Chordata; class Actinopteri; order Cichliformes; family Cichlidae; genus Aulonocara; species Aulonocara sp. 'chitande type north' Nkhata Bay. The sequence continues at coordinate 824,956 of NC_141360.1, read as the reverse complement.
AACTGTGCTACAGTACATTGCAAACACAACCACACGGTTCGTATGTAGCTAATAGAGTTTCCATCATTCATACTTTGACAAAAGTTGAGCAGTGGAGGTACATCAGTTCAAAGCTGAATCCAGCTGATGCAGCCTCTCGAGGAATGACAGTTGGCTGTTTCTTGAAATCTTCCACCTGGATCAGTGGTCCAGAATTTCTCAGTAAACCTGTTGTTCACTGGCCTGTAGGCATGAATTGTGTATCTGTCCATTTGGAAGCTGACCCAGAAGTAAAAGGTGTTAAGGTTCAAAATTGAGGAGGGAGAGTACAAACCACCCTTGGTCCAGAAGGTCTTGGTCAAACAATGATTTTAATGACTACACACGTGTGGGAAGAACACTCTGTACGCCGACAGCAAGTGATCTCCGACTTCCTCAAAGCATACACAGATTTTATACCGTCAGGGCTTGTTTACTGACGCCCCTTCATGTGTCACAGATACATTTTATACATAGATCAGATCAACACCACAATGACTTTTAACCCAGAAGATCATCTTCTATTTTCATGGCTGGTACTTTCCGTTCTTGTCTTAAAGTGAATTGTTCCTCTTTCTTGCCGAGACATGACTAATCTCTCCTCTAAATAAATCTAACTCATGTGTGTGTGTCACGACCTCACATGCTCTTTGTGTCACCTCTTCACCTACTAACTGTCTGTGTCTCGTCCTCAAATGCTCTTTCTCAATTCACCTGTTGCACTTCTGACCTTTCACCAGGACAGAGGCTCACTGAGACTATGTGTATGTCTTCTACTAAATAAATGTTTTAACCAAGAACCTCTACTAAAACCTTAATATGAAATGACCTGATATATAAGTGTTTTGTAAGCATGTATTGCAATTCCTTCTATGGCTCCAAGTCACTTGCACAATAGATTGTCCGGACATCGCGCCGAACAAAGCTTCCAACCCCCAATTAATTGACCGAGCTCCAACTCTTTAATAAGCACAGATATGCATTGTGTATAAAATAGTCATAACTGCACCTGAAATACAAAATTAACATCATCATAAACATCTTAAGGCCATCTTAAAGCTATCTGTTACATTGTTAAAGCCTCGTCTTAGCCTGCTTAGCTCAAAATAACTTCCTGCTTCTGCAAACTCTCTGCAAGCCTGTTTCCTGTCAGCCTGTGACTTTTAGCCTTTCTGAAAGACACACTGTTCAACCCCTGAATGCAATATAAACTCCAGATTATATTATTAATGCAATGGTAATAATGATGATTATTTAACAATAGCAGTAAAATAATTTCCCTGCTCCACAAAGGGGAGGGCCTGATGTGTGCAGCTGTGCTGAAAGAAGATGTGTGTCCCACTACTAAGCTGCTGTTGTACTTCTCCAGCTGGACAAAATTAAAAAGGTGTGTGGCATGGATCCTGAAAGTAAAAGAAAGACTTAAACTGCAAACAAGGAAAAGACAGAAGTTGCTGGGCACGCACTGTGGAAGTCAAATATGTGTTAAGCAAGATGATAAATGGAACACTCTGCTCAAAACTGAGGATTTGTCCAAGGCTGAGGAAGCTATAGTGAGCTTTGTGCAGAGAAAACATTTTGCTGATGAAATGACTGCCCTAAACTCTGGCACTGTAAGGAAGTCAAGTCATCTGTATAAGCTTGATCCTGTAGTTGCTAATGGTGTCTTGAGAGTGGGTGCTGAGCAAAGCGGATTTACCTGAGGAAACAAAACATCCTGCAATTTTGCCAAAAGAAAGCCATGTTTCAAAGCTTATTCTTCAGCATATTCACGAAAAGATTGGTCACAGAGGAAGAAATCACATGCTTTCAACCCTTCGCCGTCAATACTGGATTCCTCATGCTAATTCAGCAGCTAGAAAAATAATCAGAGATTGTATAGTGTGTCAAAGACAACGGCAAAAGCCAGGTGAGCAGAAAATGTCTGATCTTCCTATTGACAGAATCTCAGCTGATCTTCCACCATTTATTTATGTTGGTGTTGATTATTTTTGGACCAATAGAAGTAAAGAGAGGCAGGAGTCTTGTTAAGAGGTATGGAGTTCTCTTCACATGCCTAACCTGTCGTGCAGTCCACCTTGAGGTGGCACATTCTCTTGATACAGGCTCCTGCATTAATGCCATCAGGAGATTCATCTGCCGCAGAGGACAGGTCAAAGAAATCGGGTCAGACAATGGAACCAACTTTGTCAGCTCAAATCGTGAGTTAAAACAAGCTATGTTAGAGCTAAACCAAAGTTCGCCGTGTTCTAGTTAAAACACAAACAAATGAGCTGGCGAGGCCAATCAACAAAATATGTCTCCTGGTGTAGGCCATCTAGAGGAAACAATGAATGTTTGCCTCCAACTGAGCCAAGTTCTGGAACCTCTGGCTCTACATTTACACTGACACTCACTTTGCTCTACACTCCATTATGCAACATCCACCTTTTTTGAATACACACAAAGCAAACACATGAACATCAGAGACTTGAAATCATAGAACATTGACCTTTCCTTTTGTTTGGTTTTTAAGAAGACTCATACGGATGGACTACTGAAGAAAATTATTGGTATTGCATTTTGTGATGGCCACTTAGACAGATATAATTCATGTTACACAGGAATTAGGGGCCGGAATGTTGTGGCCATTTTTGTTGAATGTTTATAAAATGCAATTTGTATTCATTTTTGTTTTTTCTTTAAAGGTGTAAGAATATACTGACCTGGTTTTGTTATGTAAATTTGTAATTAATATTATTGGAGAAGCTTTTGGAAAGTGATTGGTTTATTAGCTTATGGACCCTCCCATTAATCAAGAGATTAAGAGCACCCTGGATGGGTGTGGTAAAGAGGTTTTTTGTTTGCCAAATGTCAGATGGGAAGACGGGAGGGTTAGAAAATGATTTTTTTTTTTGACCACTTTTGAAGTTGTTAAAGCAAATTAAGTTAACTTTCGTTTAATTTTAAGTTTTAAGAAGTTATTTGGCTGATTTCTGTTTATAATTTTCCACGAAATAAACGGCATATGATTTTTAAACAATGGAGTCAGAAGTGCGTTCTAAAACAAACCTCCCGTTGCCACCCACAGCCTTTTCTTGGACTTTTTTGGTGTTTGGAACGTAAAAGGCCACGACAACACTTTAATCCAGATCATACCTTAAATTTACTTCATGTAAAGTAAATCAAAATGTTTCACTTTCTGTTCTGCTCTTTCAATTTCATCTGTTTCTTTGATGAGTGTGGAATAGCGATGGGTATCGTTTAGGTTTTATCCAAATCGGTACTTTTGAAACGGTGCCGGTGCTCAAAACAGTGCTTAAAGAATGGAGAACACAAAATTGGTCCAAAAACCTCTCATGTTCAGCTGTTTGTTTGTTTTTTGGTTTTTTTTTGTAAAAAGATAGCAATGTTAACCTTTTCTGCAGCTATGGGGCATATATGGTATCACTCTTGGCTGGAAGCAGTGCTTAAACAATGGAATAAACACAAACTTTGTCCAAAAACCTCTCATGTTTTAACTGTTTTCCACTTTTTCTTTGGTAATTTTAGCCTTTTTGGCCAGGGTGAAGGGAGTATCTGCCATCAAATAAGAAGACAGCCGCATGTAGCTATGATGGTGTTTGCTAGTTCACCTTACATGCATTAATGTAATAACGTGGTTAGCCTACTCAACGTAAATTACACACCAACAACATTAAGCTACTCACGCAGAGAAGAACGGCTGCTGCTGCATCATCATCCTCATCATTTCTGCTACACTGGCAGGGCTAGGGGCCAGGACGCTATTCTTCGGGGTTTTTGGGGGATGTTGCTAAATCCGGGTCCGATAACAGGCACCACACCCGCAGTAGATGCGCTCGGTGTGAGGTCTCGTAGCAAGCTATCAAATACGGCACATTTCTCGGCTTTTAAAAAAAAACAAAAAACGCTATGCGTCGCCAGGTGTTTCATCGGATTTGAGGTGTTACCTCCTTTGACAGTATCACAGTATCAGCTTAAAGCACTTGTTGCAGGCTGCTGAGTTTGCATCTTTTGCTGTGAAGTACAGCCAGACTTTTGACCGCTTCGCCTTGGGCATTTTTAATCTGTAGCTCTGCTCTAAAAGAACGTACGTACCTGGACCCGCCTACTATCCTCGGAAACGTAAAATGATTGGCTAGAAGTGTATCACAGCTCAGGAAAAAAAAAGCACCGAAATAAAGCACCGAAATGTGCGCTGCTTTTCGGTCTGGTTACTACCGTTTATGTCAGAAGCGGTGCCACAATGGCACCGGATACCGGTACCCATCCCTAGTGTGGAAATATTACCCAGGTTATTAAAAATTGATTGCAGTGCTTCTGTTTTTAAATCTATTCTTCAGTGTTTTATCAATAAGTCTCACTCTTTGTAAAAAGAAAGTAAAAATAGTCTGGCTCAAATTGCTTCCTTCTCTTTAGATTCTCACCTCTGATGACCAGAAGCATCATGAGGTCTCAGACAGACTGACTGATCTTCTGGTAACAAGCAACTGAGTCATTATTAAAGTAGTTCAGATCTTTACACTTTAACATTTCCAACACACTGAGAACAGACTCAGTTCAGTGTCTGTAAATACAGGGTATAGCATCCCCTGGGTAACCCCCTCGATGATATGTAGGGTGGTTGATGATTTTGTCCTTTTCAAGTTCTTGAAGACAAGACTCAATTTCACCATTTCTCCTCAACAGTTGCCCATAGTGGACCACATCACAGCCACAGAAACTGGGATTAATCAGAGGGATTAATAAATTACCACATACAAAAGCAGGGTAAATCAAGATGAAGGTTTCAGCCACCTTCTCCAGTGCTAAAGTCCCTCTGTCTACCCTCACTATACAAGAAAATAAGTCAGTCACTTCCCTGAGTGAACCCACAACATCACCATATTACCAGCTGAAAGGGGGGGGGGGGGGGGGGGGGTGCACTGTTGTTCTAAAAAACAATGGATTATCACACAAAAATTCTGTGACAACAATACCTTAAAAAGCCTTAAAACAAGATCCCACAAGCAGGTACAAAAAGAAAGTAATCGGTTGCCTTCAAGAACTTGAAAAGGAGAAAATTATTGACCGCCCTGCACATCATCGTCTATACCAGGGGTGTCGAACTCCAGGCCTCGAGGGCCGGTGTCCTGCAAGTTTTAGATCTCACCCTGGATCGACATACCTGAATCACATGATTAGTTCATTACCAGGCCTCTGGAGAACTTCAAGACATGTTGAGGAGCTAATTTAGCCATTTGAATCAGCTGTGTTGGATCAAGGACACATCTAAAACCTGCAGGACACCGGCCCTTGAAGCCTGGAGTTCAACACCTGTGGTCTATACCAATGGGATTCTATACTGACTTCACCAACAAAGTCCAGAAACTTACACTTGACCCAGATGAAACCATAGTGTCCTTTGATGTAGTCTCTCTCTTCACTTGCCTACCTGCAACAGAGGCAGTGGAGACTGTCAAAAAATGAATGTAAAATGTAAATGTGAAATGTCAAGTACTGCTGTAGCAACAGTTTAACTTTTTAAGCATCAAGATGGTCAATCCCTCAAAGAGCTGTTTAACTGAGTTCAGCCTATGTATTAAAGAGCTGTGATGTGTAAATTTTGAAGTGATTAAGGGGCACTCTTCCACATGAAATGAGTGTTAGCACCTTGAAATGGCACCAATGAGCTGGGACGAGTCAAATCTTCAGTGTGACATTAGTTAGAAAAGGAAGTGCTCTTATTGTGAAAATCTAACTGTTACTGCAGGTGGAATCCCGCCTCCTTCCAGAAAGGAGCTCACCTGTGTGTCGTGTTTAGTGTCCAGGTGTGGATGGGAGCTTGTTGTTGGTGTGTCTGTGTGAAGAAACTGTAAGTTTGCTTTGTTTCCTCCTTTAACAGTTTTACTGTAGGTTTCTGCTCTGTAATGTTAGGACCAGATCTTCAGCTCTTAATTCAGGACAAACAGGACAAATCCACATGATTATACATTGTCTGTAATCAAACATGTATAAAGTCTGTACCTGCTAATAATATCTGCATATGGAGGCTGTGACTTATGTCAAGCATAAAGTGCAGAAACATTGTTGAATTATTTCAGCTTTTTCATGTTGTGTCACTGTCATGTTCATTTTGTACTTTTGTGTTCTTAATCAGAGGATTTGATTTTTCTTCTTTTACTCTTTCAAGCTTTTAATCATCAGTAGTTGGTTAGATTTTTCTTCTTTGTGTTTCCCTCTATAATCGCTAAAAAACACCCACTTTGAACATGGTTCTTTTAAAACTGTTTTCAGTCTGACTGAAGCCTCGCTTAGTTATTTGAGTTTGTTGCAATAAATTTGGCTACAAACCTCTCCCAGCTAATGCCAATAACCTTTTTGTTAAATTCATTAGTGCCTTAATGATACATTTGGATGAGTTATATATTAGAACTGCAACATATTAAAATTATGTTAGTTGTAATCAAGTAAAATTAGTGAATCATGACTTTTATGTCAAAGAGAGGTCTCACAGCCAAAAACAAATTTATGCCTCTCCTTCCATAAGGAAAGAATGTAAGTTATAAAGTGCAGAACCTAACCCTGACACCTCTGTTTAATCAATTTTCATTTTTTCTTATTTACTACTATTTCAATAGCCAGTTCATTATTCTGTCAAAATACTGTCGATTTAGGGCATGTATAAAGGTTAAAATCTATCCATGTTACGTTCCATCACCACATCAGATACAAAAAGAACCACAAATAATTACAAATGACCATTAGTTAGTAGAGATTATCTGTTACCCGCATATCTGTCCTTATATATTAGACAGTCAGTGAACTCGATCTGTTTTTAGTGTTGGAAATGTTCAGGTGTGAAGATCTTAACCATTTTAACAAGGATCAGATAGTTGTGTCAGAAGATCAGGTCTCAGTCTGTGTAAGTCCTCATTGTCTCCTGGTCAGTGGAGCTGTGACCTACAGAGCAGGAAGCAATGTGGGCAGACTGCCCATCCTTTCCTTTAAGGCAGGGGTGTCAAACTCAAATACACAGTGGGCCAAAATTCAAAACTGGAACAAGGTCACGGGCTAACATTAATATTTATTGAAAAAAAAAATCTTCCTCCAGATTTAAGAATGAATCTCTTCTTATGGACTCAAACAAGTTTTGCTGAAAAACTGAATATAGAACAAGCAAAGCTTAATACTAAACAATATATATATTAGCTGTATAATACCAGTAGGCCAGCTCTAACAATAATTTGGTATGGCTTTGCGGGCCAAATGTAATTAGGCTGTGGGCCAAATTTGGCCCACGGGCCAGAGTTTGACACCTATGCTTTAAGGACTCCGATTTATTCATGAAAAATCAAAGAATGGATTTAAAATCAGAAGTACAGAGTAGAACACAGTGTGACACACTCAGACATGAGGAAGTGTTCAGTTAAACATTCCTCTGCTGACAGCTGATGATTGAGGCAACACAAATACTGATGAAGCTGATAGAAGAAAGTGAGACTTTTCTTTTCTTTCATTTACATAAAAATAAATAAATAAATTGGACATATAATCTGAATTGGGGTGTAAATCAAACTCCCGATGTGTGTTATTCCTTTTACAACTATGTTAAATAAAATGTTGTTCCTGTTGATCAAAGATCAGCTGTGCTGAAACTACATTGCATACAGTTACTAGTTTTTCTAGTTTGGTCATGGAAACTTCCAAGAAAGAATGTTTCCTTGACTGAAAACACCTAACATCATAAAAATACCCTTGTTCCGATTGAATATGATGTAAGACAGAGCATCATGCTAATGATGACAGTAGTGAACAGTTCAGGACCTACCTCTTGTGACCCGACTTTTTTTTTTTTTTTTTTTTTTTTTTTTTTTAGGGATCTCTATAAGATTTTATACCTCAGAGCAGTGGTGTCAAACTCCACTCCTTTAGGGCTGGTGTCCTGAAACTTTTAAATGTGTCACTGCTGCAACACAGCTGAATAAAATTAGTAGGTCATTAGCAAGACTATAGAACTTGGCTACATGCTGAGGTGGCAACCCCTAACCCTACTCAAGTAAATTTAAGCAAATGTAAGTACATGTATTGCACCATGTTCATTCACTTATAAGCTGCTGTAATATGAATCAAATGGCTTAATTGCCAGTCTTGTTAATGACTGGCAATTACAACACAGCTTAATGTTTATTAGGCTGTGTTGCAGCAGGGAGATAGTTAAAGTTTCAGGACATTGGTCGACGAGGACTGGAGTTGGACAGTTGGCCGCCACCTTAGAAGTTTCTTATGTACTTCTTAATTTCGGTACCTCTGGATTCCCTTTATTCTGGATCATGAATAACTTTGATGTCTGCTCATTGTTGCATCAGTAAAATCTAGACTAATAATTCTGATGGTATTATGATGTCTGTCTGGTCTGTCAGCTTTCTGCTGGTGCATCCAATGTAGAAACAGTTTGGTCTCATAGTCTGTACTGATGGAGTTAAGTCAGTCACTTCTTTCTGTGTTACTCTCCCAGAACATGTGACCCTGACCAAAGAATAGTTGTTGGACTTATAGGTTTCTCTTATAATGTCCGGTTAGGTAATGCTGCTGATGTGTACTAGCTCACTTGTAGTGGCTGTTTGGCGGGGCCTGGCCCCCCTGGCTCTGTTGGGCCCCTTCCGGGTGTGGAAGGCCCTCCGATCTTGGGTCTCTGGGTCCAGAGCTTGGTCTGCTCTGGGGTAGCCGGCTGCTGGTGGAGACTGCGGGCTCGTCGCTTCTGCGCCTTGGCTGCTGGGTGAACCCCATTTGGGGCCCTCCTGAGCTCTTTTCTAGTTAGGAGACATGATGTGTTTACACAGATGTACAAAGAGGTACTCACACATACACACTGCCTTGGTAGGCTGCTGCCTCTAAAATGTGTGTTGTTAGTCCTGTGTGCTGCTCAGCAACATTCATTATTGATTATTTACTGTTGCTTATAAGATAAGATAACCTTTTCTAGTCCCACATGTGGGAAATTTGTTTTCTCACAGCAAGAAGTGGACAGTGCAAAAGTTATATAGCAAAAATTAGAATACAATGAGAATAAAATGCTGTACACAACTGTACAGAATAGAATAGAATAAAATACTATATACAATAGAATAAAATATACAATAGGATAAAAATAGAATACAAATTCTATATACAACTGAGCAAAAATACAACTTTGTCAGAAAAGAGTATTGCACTTAGTCTTATTGCACATGTGTGGATGTGTTTGATCAGTTAAAGTCTTTGTTGTGGAGTCTGACAGCAGTGGGGAGGACAGACCTGTGAAATCTCTCCGTCCCACACCGTGGGTGCCGCAGTCTCCCACTGAAGGAGCTGCTCAGTGCTGTCACAGTCTGCTGCATGGGGTGGGAGATGTTGTCCAACAGGGATGACAGCTTAGCTACCATTCTCCTGTCACTCACCACCTCCACTGGGTCCAGAGGGCGTCCTAGAACAGAGCTGGCCCTTCGGATCAGCCTGTTCAGTCTCTTCCTGTCCCCGGCAGAGATGTTGCCGCCCCAGCAGACCACACCGTAAAAGATGGCTGAGGCCACCACAGAGTCATAGAAGGTCTTATGCTTATGTTGGTTCCCAAAAGGTTGATTTTGTTCATCTGGACATAGCTAGCAGTTAGAGTATGAACACTCTGTAAGCAGTCAGCTTGGTCCTGAGCATTGTTGGTGAAATAAAGCTGCTCTCTGTCATTTCTACAGCCATGTTTTACCTGCTGCTTTCTATGACTACAGTAATGGAGGCATTTCGGCTCTCTGTGACACTTTTTGTAGTGAACTGATGAAAGCTGTGTCTCAGATGGAGTGCATGTTAGTCCAACACATCCCACATGAACTCTGCAGCTCTCAGTTGATGTGCACATGAATGATTTGTGTTTCCTCTGCAGGTGAAGGTAGAAACTGTGTATGTGAGCTGATGTGAATTCAGCAGCATGGGTCAGTGTTGTAGAAGAGAGCAGGCAGTCTCTCTCTCTAAAACCACTCTGTGTGGGGAACATGAGAGCCAGACCAAAGCTCAGAGGTGAGATGACCATCTCTAACTGTCCATGACTCTTCTCCATGTCACAGCTCAGCACTCACATCACTGCTCCATCATTATTCACAGGAACCCACCTGCACCCGCACCCGGCTCTTTGTCCTCTAGGAGTAAACGGTTGAAGAATTTCTTCAGTATTTCCTCAGGGAAAAAGTCATTTGAGAACAAGTAAGTTTATGTTTATATTAGATCATCTAAAATTGTAGGAGTTTATATGTCATGAAGCTTTTATTGAGGAGTTGAGCTTTTTATTTAGGATCCATCAGAGAGTCAAGCCTGGACTTCAACCCACCTTAAGGAGTGATACCCCTAAAGGTTGCCTCATTGATTTTAACGTCCAGCAGGCTTCTCCTGCAGAGAGGTAAGCTGTTAGTAACATGAACTATTTGATATCAGTTTGGTGTCTGATTTAAATGATTTTGATGTTTCCTGTTTTCTAAAATGCATACAGGGAGTGCAGAATTATTAGGCAAGTTGTATTTTTGAGGAATAATTTTATTATTGAACAACAACCATGTTCTCAATGAACCCAAAAAACTCATTAATATCAAAGCTGAATGTTTTTGGAAGTAGTTTTTAGTTTGTTTTTAGTTTTAGCTATTTTAGGGGGATATCTGTGTGTGCAGGTGACTATTACTGTGCATAATTATTAGGCAACTTAACAAAAACAAATATATACCCATTTCAATTATTTATTGTTACCAGTGAAACCAATATCACATCTCCACATTCACAAATATACATTTCTGACATTCAAAAACAAAACAAAAACAAATCAGCGACCAATATAGCCACCTTTCTTTGCAAGGACACTCAAAAGCCTGCCATCCATGGATTCTGTCAGTGTTTTGATCTGTTCACCATCAACATTGCGTGCAGCAGCAACCACAGCCTCCCAGACACTGTTCAGAGAGGTGTACTGTTTTCCCTCCTTGTAAATCTCACATTTGATGATGGACCACAGGTTCTCAATGGGGTTCAGATCAGGTGAACAAGGAGGCCATGTCATTAGTTTTTCTTCTTTTATACCCTTTCTTGCAGCCACGCTGTGGAGTACTTGGACGCGTGTGATGGAGCATTGTCCTGCATGAAAATCATGTTTTTCTTGAAGGATGCAGACTTCTTCCTGTACCACTGCTTGAAGAAGGTGTCTTCCAGAAACTGGCAGTAGGACTGAGAGTTGAGCTTGACTCCATCCTCAACCCGAAAAGGCCCCACAAGCTCATCTTTGATGATACCAGCCCAAACCAGTACTCCACCTCCACCTTGCTGGCGTCTGAGTGGGACTGGAGCTCTCTGCCCTTTACCAATCCAGCCACGGGCCCATCCATCTGGCCCATCAAGACTCACTCTCATTTCATCAGTCCATAAAACCTTAGAAAAACCAGTCTTGAGATATTTCTTGGCCCAGTCTTGACGTTTCAGCTTGTGTGTCTTGTTCAGTGGTGGTCGTCTTTCAGCCTTTCTTACCTTGGCCATGTCTCTGAGTATTGCACACCTTGTGCTTTTGGGCACTCCATTGATGTTGCAGCTCTGAAATATGGCCAAACTGGTGGCAAGTGGCATCTTGGCAGCTGCACGCTTGACTTTTCTCAGTTCATGGGCACTTATTTTGTGCCTTGGTTTTTCCACACGCTTCTTGCGACCCTGTTGACTATTTTGAATGAAACGCTTGATTGTTCGATGATCACGCTTCAGAAGCTTTGCAATTTTGAGACTGCTGCATCCCTCTGCAAGATATCTCACTATTTTTGACTTTTCTGAGCCTGTCAAGTCCTTCTTTTGACCCATTTTGCCAAAGGAAAGGAAGTTGCCTAATAATTATGCACACCTGATATAGGGTGTTGATGTCATTAGACCACACCCCTTCTCATTACAGAGATGCACATCACCTAATATGCTTAATTGGTAGTAGGCTTTTGAGCCTATACAGCTTGGAGTAAGACAACATGCATGAAGAGGATGATGTGGACAAAATACTCATTTGCCTAATAATTCTGCACTCCCTGTATCTGTAGGAGAGCAGTGTCTCAAAGGAAAAACAGGCTAAGGCGTAACTTTCATTTTTATTTTCTTTTTAGCCACATTTTGACAAAATTGTCTGTTTTAACTATTTTAACCACGTGGAAATTTAGACATCAGACATCTGGATCCTAAACTATCATAGAAAAAACTGCTAGCAGTGGGTAGTTTGACTTTAGCCTAGTGGCTAAGCTAACAGAAACAAGTGTACCAGCTGCGCTCTGTGAGGAGCACAGCTGGTACACTTGGTACATCTGCTCAGCTGATATGCTGCTCTAGAAAGCAAACCAAAGGTTTGCAGACCTTAAAGAGGACATCACTCTGATCAGTGGAAGATGAAAGCTTCATAGACGTGACGAAAATACAGTCTGAAACATTGGCTTGCTCAGCGCAGCCCTCCAGAACACAGCTGTGTGGGTTCCTTCCACCTGTCCTCACCCTCCCCCTGCTCCTCACCTACATGTCAGTGGTCCTGGGCTGAAGTGTTAGTCCCCAGTCACAAGAGCGACTCCGAGCTTTTTCTGAACTGCAACACGTGGTGTTTTAGCAGACTGCTTAGCTTCAGCACCTGGCTGCAGAATACAGAGCTTCTAACACAGGTTTTACTGACACTTTAATCTGTTTGTGAAATCATTCCTCTCTTTTCTAAACAACTCTAACACCTGTCGGCGTACAGCTGCCGCTCCCGATCCTTTGTTTCTGACCTGATAAAAAAAAAAACAAAAACAAACAAACGACTCAAGATAGACTTCTTCCCTTCAACAACTTCTTTATTAAAGTGGTCTTGCTCAACAATTCATCTCTCCTTCTATTCGTGTGTGTGGGTGTGGGTGGGTGGTATATGTCCCTATCTGCTGTGTGTGTGTTGCCGGTGGGGCGTCTACGTGTGCTACGTTCTCTACCTAGTTCTGCTTTTTGGTCTATACTTGCCATCTATGTTAGACTATTATTAATGCTGCCCTTTTGCACCCTTCTCTTCTAATGCTACTTCTGCATTCTTTCCTTAGAAAGAAAGCGCTATATAAATACAGGCCATTTACCATTTACCATTTAGAACACTGTCTCTGCACCTCTTCCTGTAATGCTGCTTTATGATAACTATTTTTGCTCCTGGAGTTACACAGGGGCCTGCTTAAAAGTATAATGCTAAGCAGTATAAGGCTATATCCAATCCCACACACCCTAACAGCATGTCTCCAGAACCACTGTCATTTGGACTCCTTTAAGAGAGTAACAACAAAGACCTCACAGAGGGGATTTTTCTCAATGAAGCCCTCTTCCTTCAACTTGGAGATCCTGCTGTTAGATTTGTACAGGATGTTTGTGAATCTGCACATTCTGTCTGTAATTAATTCCTAACTTCTGATTGGTTCTGTCCCTGTTTAGAAAAATGAATCAATTATAATAATAATAAAAAAAAATAAAATAATAATAATCATCGTCATCATTAATAATAATAGTGATGTCAAAATTAACGCGTTAACGCAAATTAATCCGTCGACGTGATTAAAATTTTTAATGCAATTAACGCATCTTGAGTGCAGAATGACTCAAAATCCCTGAAATGTTTCTGTCAACACATTTTGGGCAGTTTGTCCAAGTAGAGGTACCTTCGCACATGCGCCAATGGGCAGTTGAGCTGGTAGTGAGCGGCAGCTGAACCAATCAACTCAATATGGAAGATGATAAACGTACGTTTCTTAAGTCTGTTTGCGCATGCAAAATGAAATGTGATTAATATAGAAAATGAATGATATTTAATTGTAATTAATCAAAATTAATCCAGTTACCCTGTGATGAATCTGATTAAACATTTTAATTGTTTGACAGCACTAATATATATTATATATTAGTGTATACTTACCTATTAGTATATAGTTTTTTTCAAAAGTTGTATTTCACAGGAGAGAACCTGTTTTAAAAAGATTGACAAACTATTCAAATTCTCTTTGAATTTAAGCATACATCCTTTGTGTTTATTCTGCATTTACTTCATTATATTGCATAAATATCAGTCACAAGCTTAAATATAAAATTGAAAAAATGTAATTGCAACCAGGCTATTGATTAAGTAATTGCGATTAATTACAGAAAATTGTGGGATTAATTAGTTAGTTTTTTTTTTAATTATTATTGACAGAACAAAATAATAGTCAATAATAATAAAAATGATAATAATCAATAATAAAATGGATTCACAAGAATTGGGTTAATTACAATGAGATATTAGAACTTAGTGAACTCGTACTGATCAAACTTACATTTCTTTATCCACAGTTCTATCTTTGCCTGGATTAGTTCCTTTAAGTCTATCTTGTAGCTGACACAGATCAGGATTAAATCCAAACCTGAACTGGACAGGGAGAGAGATTTCTTTCTTTCTGTTTTTTGTCTATGCTGTGATTGTGATGCATAAATTAATCACTGGAGGCATTTATATTTTTTCTGTTTCCCATAAACCAGCCAGCAGTTCAAACCTACCCTAGTTTGTGGTTTGTTATTTTGGAACTTCCAGTCAGAAACTGCTCCTGCAAACCTAAACTTTGGCCGAGGATTAGGTCTTGGAGTTTCCTTCTGCTCATGCTCTACTTGCAAAATAGTTTCTCTTTGGGATGATGAAGCTATTCTAAGTCTTCATTAGTAAGCTCTGTGGCTGCAAATGATTTTTATTTTATTTTTATTTAATAGGATCTATGGGAGACCTGCGGAACCTGGACCTGAACCCAAACCCGGACCTGGACCTGAGTCCATATGTGTGTTCTTCAAAAGTGATCAGTCTATAGAAGGCCCCATTACTTTTGAACACCAGCAAGCGTCTGCTGTAGAGAGGTGAGCTGTTAGTAACATGAACTCTTTGAGAGCTGATTTAACTGCTTCTTGTTGTGTGTAGAAGGACTCAGTGCAGAGCTACATTAAACAGCCAGATTTTGAGATAGTGCTAACAGCTTCGAGCAGTCAACCTGAGCAGTTCTGATCACATCAACTCTCCTGCAGATGCAGCAGCTTCAGCTACATCACATCCAAATAGCACATGTTTTTATATGTTTTAAAATGGGAAAGGTTTAAATAAATTGGCTCCCAAACCTGGAGTAAGTCAAATTTCATAATAATTATATTGAATTTTATTAACTTGAACTTGTTTTATAAATTCACTAAAAATAGCACCAATAAGAGAAGACAAACAAAGTTTATTACTTACAAATTTACAGTGAATTATCTGCTAAGGCCTCAGTAAATCAAATTGTTACAATATTGTTAAATTGTATAGTATATAATATAAGTTTATTTTTACACCACCTTTGTAAGCCATTGTATAATACAGCAATACAGAAAAGAAGAGAAAAAGAAGAAATCCTAACAAAAACAAAAATACCAAACTCAAGAATAAAACATTAAGTTGACTTTACACAATCATCAGTCTATGCAGGTAGCTTTCACGTATGGATTTTGAAACTTAAAAAAACAATAACAAATAAAAGGGTGTGTAATACAGTATTCTTAACCACTAGAGTGGAGAGTAAGTTAGGATCTTAAGACATTTTAATTTGGATTCTGAGTTATTTCAGTGATAGGAAGCAGTTTGTGAAATTGAATGGTTGCTTCTTTTTATGAAACAGCAGTTACTGCAGTCATGAACTGAGAATCATCGCCACATCCAAGATGGCGCTAGTGTGCACGGCAAGCCGTCTCTTTCGCTTTTGTTTGCCGTTTGCTGTCCTTCTCTCTCTGTGCTGCCCTGATGTCTTCATGTTACTTGCCTATGATTGTCAAACTCTTTTGAATCTCCGGCCTTTGGATCACCAGACGCTAGATTTGAAATGGAAATCTGAGAATCCTCCTCCGCTCCCGATGGACTTTCCTGATTATCTACGCCATTTACCATCTACTCTCCCACAAAAGAAACATTCACGAAGACAGGGTAAATGGCCCGGTATCCGCATTCACATGAAGGCCTATTTAAACTCACATGTTGTGATAAATCATCGCTTATCTATTGACGTCCTATTATCTCTCTCTGCTCTCCGCGACCACACTAACTTCAGACTGTTCTGTCATCGCTGGATTTGCCCTGTTGGACTTCATGCTTACCTGGACCACACCCAGCTGATCTTCCACCTGCTGGGTGTGGTCCTCTAGAGGAGGTGTGAATCACGCCAACATTCGCCTGCTCCGGTGTTCTCCAACAAACAGCACTGTGACTCCAAATTACCTTGTTAAACACAAGGTCACTGGCTAATAAGACTTTCATTTTAAACGATTTTATTCTATCATAGTGGCTGGATTTCTTATTCTTGATGGAAACTTGGCTGCGCCCCAGTGAGCTTTTTTCCTTCTCGGAACTGCTTCCACCTGACTGCAGTTTTATTAGCTCACCCTGGACCACTAACAGAGGTAGAGGGCTAGCTTCAGTTTTTAAAAACAAATTTCAATGTTGGCAGCTGCCTCCTGTTCTTTACCCCAGTTTTGAGGTGCAGTTATTGAAACTGAATTGTATTCCTGAATTTACTGATCTACTGGGGAGTCTTGTCTTACGTTATGACCGTATCCTAATTGTTTGTGATTTTAATATTCATTTTTGCTGTGATGACAGTTCACTCAGTAAGGATTTCCTTGCCATTATTAATACTTTTAATCTCACTCAGTGAACCAACTCAGACAAAAGGTCATATACTTGACTTGGTATTGTCTTATGGGCTGGACATTTGCGTCATGGACATTAGGGACTCTGGGATTTCAGATCACTTCCCAGTTTTGTTTAATACAGTGGTGAGCAATGTGGAATTGAACAGTGATGGTTTTTTGTGGCAGATGCGCACGATTAACTCCAAGTCAATTGTTCACTTCACTGCTGCTTTCTTTGATTCTCCCCTCTCTGATGCTAACTGTAATGTGAATTTATCAGCGGATGAGCTTGCCAACCATTTTAATTCTATATCTGCTGATATTCTTCATTCTGTGGCACCTCTGAGGACTAAATGTGTCAAATTCTCAAGCCAACCCTGGCTAAATGATATTACCCGTGCCCTCATGCGTGAATGTTGTCGTGCTGAGAGAAAATGGAAAAGATAAACTTCATGTCTCTCTGGATATCTTTTTTTTTTTTATCTTAGTATCAAAAGTCTGTCAAAGCTGCTAAATCTGCCTTTTTGTCTAGCATTATTATGACTAATAGCCATAACCCCCGAGCCCTTTTTAATATCTTCAACTCTGTGACAAACCCTTGCACTATCGCTTATAGGGATGCCTCCCCTGCACTTTGTGATAATTTCTTAAATTATTTCACTGAAAAAATCTCAGCTCTAAGGACTTCTCATTCATCTCATTCATCGTTACTTTCCGACCTTGTTACAGTTTCTGAATGCTTGACTGTCTTTCAACAGTTCAAGCCAGTGTCTTATTATGCTTTAAAGGATACAATTGATCATCTTAAAATCTCCGATTCTCCACACAATATTCTTCCCTCTATTTTTTTTTTTCATTTTTATCTGGCTTGCTGTGTTGTCACCTATATTGTTTCTTGCCATGTTCCTTGTTCACTGTTTTGCTCTAATTGTCTTATGCTATTGGTCTGTCTGACCGTAAAGCACTTTGGTCAACTCCGTTGTTTTAATATGAGCTATAGAAATAAATTTAGATTTTTGATGTATGCCTGTGGTGTACCCCAATGGGTCAGTTTTGGGCCCCAAATTCTTTAACTAATGCATCAATGACATTTTTAAAGTATTAAAATTTGCACTCTTTGCTTGTTATACGAATATTTCCTGCTCTGGTCATGATCTGCAGCATTTATTGGATAAAATGAGTAATGAAATAAGCAAAGTAAAACTCTAGCTTGATAAAACAAATTATCATTAAAGTTGAATAAAACTAAAAGGAACACTGGACCAGCTCTTTATCCTCTCCAGGATACTTGAGGGCGCATGGGAGTTTGCCCAACCAGTCTACATGTGTTTTGCTGACTTGGAGAAGGCATTCGACCGTGTCCCTCAGGTGTCCTGTGGGAGTATGGGGTGTCTGGCCCATTGTTACGGGCTATTCAATCCCTATACAACTGTTGCAAGAGCTTGGTTTGCATAGCCTGCAATAAGTCGGGATTTGTTCCCGGTGGGTGATGGGCTCCGCCAGGGCTGCCCTTTGTCACCAATTCTGTTAGAAACTTTTATGGACAGGATTTCTAGGCACATCCAATTGGCGGATGGCTTTTCACTTAGGTAGCCTCAGAATCTCACGACCACATCATCCTAATTTTTGCGGATGATGTGGTTCTGTTGGCTTCATCGGGTGATGGACGACAGCTCACACTGGAACAGTTCGCAGCCGAGTGTGAAGCAGCGGGATAAGATAAGATAAGATAGAACTTTATTAATCCCTCGGGTGGGTTCCTCTGGGAAATTCGATTTCCAAAAAGCACAGCACCGACAGAAGTTACATTTACAGAATAATATATATATATGTATATGTGTATATATATATATATATATATATATATATATATATATATATATGGTGCATATATATATATATATATATATATATGCACCAGAGCAGCTGGATAGCGTAGTGGTTAAACTACACGCCTTTGGAACAGAGGATCGCAAGTTCGATTCCTGCCTGGGGCGTCTGTATCCAGTAAGGGTCCTAAGGCTAGACCCCCTATGCTAAGCAAGCCTACCGCAGACATGAGCGAGACAGATAAATATGAAGGCATGCCGGCTCGGACGTCGCCCGGATCAACAAGGTCCGCGTCAGGTGTTGAGGAACCAGGGCACCCTGACGAAAAGTGGGCTACTGGAACAAGAAGGCATCGGTGGGCAAGGGACGAAAACAGGGCGTTGTTGGAATGCTACTACGCAAGTAACCCCGGCGGAAGGGGCTACATGAATAGGATGAGGGACCTATGGATTCTTCGATACCCAACATCCACAATGACGGCGAAACAACTAGTAGCTCAGTGTTCCAACATTCGAAAGAAGGGACTGCTCTCACAGCTAGAGATTGACGAGGTACAACACAAATGCTACGGCAAGGAGGAGTCAGGACGCCAGGTCAGGGGGGAGATATCATCACCCCCACCCGAGATTGGGTACATAGCCCCAAGTGCGATAGGAGAAGGATCGTTGAGTGCGAGAGGAGCTGACCTGAAAAATAGGATCATGGCCAAGCTTGAAACCTGGATCCCCCGTAGCCGGTTACCAAGATTACGTGAAGTACCCTCAGAAGGTCTGCTAGATGATGTTAATGCAGCACTACGGGCAATACCTACAACCACGATTACCGACACTAACAAGCTGATCTACAATACGGCAGCAGTGATCAGTGAGATGCTTGGCTACAAGTTGAACAGCCACAAGGGGCAGTACCCTCCATGGAGAAGGAGGCTAGAGGGCAAGATCAAAGTAGCACGGAGGGAGGTTAGCCAACTAACGGAGTTGCAGAAAGGTGCGACAAATAAGGTGCCTAAGAAATACAGCAAGCTGTCCATACCTGAGGCCTTGGAAACTGCCAAGCAAAGACTCACAGCCTTGGCCAGCCGCTTGAGGAGGTACACCAGAGAGATAGAAGGCAGGAGAATAAACCAGCTGTTCTCCACAGAACCAGCAAAGGTGTACTCTCAGTGGCAAGGGAACAATAAGAGAACAGCACCACCAAGGCTGGAGACGGAGCAATACTGGAAGAGCATATGGGAGAAGGATGCAACCCATAACGGCAATGCTCAGTGGCTAGTGGATCTGAGGGCAGACCACAGCGACCTCCCTGAACAGGGTCCAGTAACCATCACAGTGGCAGATATCCAAGAAAGGGTCTCCAGTATGAAGAGTTGGACAGCACCAGGGCCCGACATGGTTCACGCCTACTGGCTGAAGAAGCTGACTGCACTCCACGAGCGTCTGGCAGCACAAATGAACCAGCTGCTAGTTAACGAGAGACACCCGGAATGGCTAACTGAAGGCCGGACGGTCCTGATCCCCAAGGACCCCAAGAAGGGACCGGTCCCCTCCAACTACCGACCAATAACCTGCCTCAGTACTACATGGAAGCTCCTGTCAGGCATCATATCGGCTAAGATGAACAGGCACATGGGTCAATACATGAGCGGGACACAGAAAGGAATTGGCAAGAATACCAGAGGTGCAAAACACCAGCTACTGGTAGACAGAACAATCAGCCGAGACTGCAAGACCAGACTGACCAACCTGTGCACTGCCTGGATTGATTACAAGAAGGCCTATGACTCAATGCCCCACAGCTGGATACTGGAATGCCTAGAATTGTACAAGATCAATGGGACCCTAAGAGCCTTCATCAGGAACTCAATGGGGATGTGGCGTACAACACTAGAGGCCAACTCCAAGCCCATAGCACAAGTTACCATCAAGTGCGGGATCTACCAAGGAGATGCTCTGTCCCCACTGCTGTTCTGCATAGGCCTGAACCCCCTCAGTGAGATCATTAACAAGACTGGCTACGGATACCGACTACGGAACGGAGCAGTTGTCAGCCACCTCCTGTACATGGATGACATCAAGCTGTATGCCAAGAGTGAACGAGACATCGATTCACTGATCCACACTACCAGGCTATACAGCAATGACATTGGAATGTCGTTCGGACTGGAGAAGTGTAGTCGGATGGTAACAAAGAGAGGGAAGGTAGTCAGAACTGAGGGGATTGAACTACCAGAAGGCAACATTGCAGACATAGAGGACAGTTACAAGTACCTGGGGATCCCGCAGGCAAATGGGAACCATGAAGAGGCCGCTAGAAAGGCTGCAACCACCAAGTACCTGCAGAGGGTCAGGCAAGTCCTGAGGAGTCAGCTGAATGGTAAGAACAAGATCCGGGCCATCAACACGTACGCCCTGCCCGTGATCAGGTACCCTGCTGGGGTAATAGGCTGGCCAAAGGAGGAGATAGAAGCCACTGACATAAAGACAAGAAAGCTCCTTACCATGCATGGAGGGTTTCACCCCAAGTCCAGCACCCTGAGGCTGTACGCTAAGCGGAAGGAAGGGGGCCGGGGACTGGTGAGTGTCAGCACCACAGTCCAGGATGAGACAAGGAACATCCAAGAATACATTGGGAAGATGGCCCCAACTGACCGAGTGCTCAGTGAATACCTCAGGCAGCAGAAACCCAAGAAAGAGGAGGGAGACGAGGAACCATCATGGAAGGACAGGCCCCTGCACGGTATGTACCACCGGCAGATAGAGGAGGTGGCTGATATCCAGAAATCCTACCAGTGGCTGGACAAAGCTGGACTGAAAGACAGCACAGAGGCACTAATCATGGCAGCACAAGAACAAGCTCTGAGTACAAGATCCATAGAGGCTGGGGTCTATCACACCAGGCAAGACCCCAGGTGCAGGCTGTGTAAAGATGCCCCAGAGACAATCCAGCACATAACAGCAGGGTGCAAGATGCTAGCAGGCAAGGCATACATGGAACGCCATAACCAAGTGGCCGGCATAGTGTACAGGAACATCTGTGCGGAGTATAACCTGGAAGTCCCGAGGTCAAAATGGGAGATGCCCCCAAGGGTGGTGGAGAATGACCGAGCTAAGATCCTGTGGGACTTCCAGATACAGACGGACAAAATGGTGGTGGCTAACCAACCGGACATAGTGGTGGTAGACAAACAGAAGAAGACGGCCGTAGTGATCGATGTAGCGGTTCCGAATGACAGCAATATCAGGAAGAAGGAACACGAGAAGCTGGAGAAATACCAAGGGCTCAGAGAAGAGCTCGAGAGGATGTGGAGGGTGAAGGTAACGGTGGTCCCCGTGGTAATCGGAGCACTAGGTGCGGTGACTCCCAAGCTAGGCGAGTGGCTCCAGCAGATCCCGGGAATAACATCGGAGATCTCTGTCCAGAAGAGCGCAGTCCTGGGAACAGCTAAGATACTGCGCAGGACCCTCAAGCTCCCAGGCCTCTGGTAGAGGACCCGAGCTTGAAGGATAAACCGCCCGCAGGGGTGCGCTGGGTGTTTTTATATATATATATGTATATGTGTGTGTGTGTGTATATATATATATATATATATATATATATATATATATATATATATATATATATATATATATATATATATATATATGTGTGTGTATATATATATGTGTGTATATATATATATATATATATATGTGTGTATATATATATATATATATATATATATATGTGTGTGTATATATATATATATAAAAATACAAGTGAATTGCACATTTCAAGTATTGAGTCTATTGCACCATTGACTATTTACAAAAAGTATTGCACAAGGTATTGTACAGTGAGGTGAAGAGGCACTACAGCTTAGTTGTTCCCCCCTCCTTTGTCCTCCTGTTTCCCCTCCCTCTCCCCTCCAGAGAGGAGTTAAACAGTTTGATGGCGTGTGGGACAAAGGAGTTTTTAAGTCTGTTAGTTCTTGTCTTGGGGAGAAGCAACCTGTCACTGAACAGACTCTTCTGGTTGTTTATGGCCGTGTGCAGAGGATGCCCAGCATTGTCCATAATGTCCATCAGTTTCTTTAGTGTCCTTTTCTCTGCCACTGTCACCAGAGTGTCCAGCTGCATCCCGACTACAGAGCTAGCCTTCCTGATCAGTTTCTCCAGCCTGCATGAGTCCTTCTTTGCTGTGCTGCTCCCCCAGCACACCACAGCATAGAAAAGTACTCCAGCAACCACTGACTGGTAAAACATCCTCAGGCGCTTCCTGCAGATGTTAAAAGACCTCAGCCTCCTGAGGAAGTACAGTCGGCTTTGGGCTTTTTTATACAGATGCTCTGTGTTGCATGACCAGTCCAGTTTATTGTCCACCCACAGCCCGAGGTACTTGTACATGTTGACCACGTCCTCCCCCTCTATCTGAACCGGCAGTGGACCTTCTCTGGACCTCCCGAAGTCCACAACCAGTTCCTTAGTCTTTGAGGTGTTGAGTTGCAGGTGGTTTGTGTGACTCCATGCGACAAAGTTCCTCACCAGACTTCTGTACTCCTCTTCCTGATCATCCCAGATTGAGGATCAGCACTTCCAAATCTGAGGCCATGGTTCTCAGCTGGAAAAGGATAGAGTGCCCACTCTGGGTTGGGGACGAGTGCCTGCCCCAAGTGGAGGAGTTTAAGTATCTTGGGGTCTTGTTTGCGAGTGATGGGAGAAGGGAGCTGGAGATCGACAGATGTATTGGGGCTGCGGCTGCAGTGATGCGGACGCTGCACCGGTCCGTCGTGGTGAAGAGGGAGCTGAGTGTAAAAGCGAAGCTGTCAATTTACTGGTCAATCTATGTCCCTACCCTCACCTATGGCCACGAGTGGTGGATAGTGACCGAAAGAACAAGAATGCAGATACAAGCGGCGGAAATGAGCTTTCTCCGAAGGGTGGCTGGCCTCTCCCTTAGAGATAGGGTGAGAAGTTCGGCCATCCGGGAGGGGCTTAGAGTAGAGCAGCTGCTGCTCCACATCGAAAGGAGCCAGCTGAGGTGGTTCGGGCATCTGACAAGGATGCTTCCTGGGCGCCTGCAGTAGTGGTTTGTGATACGGGCGACACGGGCGACACGGGCGGTTGCCCGCGGTGGCATCATGGTGGGGGGCGGCATCACGGGCATCGGGAAAAAGAAAAATTACTCGTAGTCATGCTTCCCCGACATCATGCCAGCGCATATCGGGAATGTCGTAGGCACAGATTGGTTTTCTATCGCCCATTTGCTGGGAGTAAGGGCGCCCTCCATTTGCGAGGTGCGCCTGTTGCTTGCTGCACAGGGAGGCGGGGGATTCACTGGCTGGCTGGAGCAGCACCTAATAACCAGACATTATTATACAGACTTATAATTTGCACCGATGTTTTTTCAAAATTCTATACACAAAAAGTGAGTGCGAGGAAAAAGAGAAAAGAGAGCCCTCAGTGCGCCTGCTCGCTGCTGAAGTCAAAGTAAACTTTATTGTCATCTCCGCTACATACAGTCCAGTATATAGAGAGACGAGACGACGTGGCTCCAGTTACAGCAGTGCAAGTAAACAAACAGTGTGTATATATAAGAAGAGTAAGAAAATAAATATACACTTTAGGACTAGGGGTAAAGGGATCAATAACAATTTAAAATTTATAATTTACAGTTTGATGATTTAAAGTCTCACACACAACACATCGAAACGTTGAGGGGGCCCGGCTGCTTCCAAATAGAGCACATTTCATTCATAATGCTGTAAATCCAAGCCCATTATGTATTCATGATTTGAACCCTGGGTTGTGCGAAATCCCAAAAATAAACCCTAGACAAAGCAAATCTGTGAACTAAGGTGTAGGTCTATTAGGTTATGTTGTGGTAATCCTCGGGTTGGGGGATGGGTGTTCATACTGTGCAAAATTAAAACCAAGGTGGAATAGAAAAGTTCAAAGCCATCAGGTGCTCAGTTTAGAAAAAAAGAGAAAAGAAGAGGAGGAGAAACGAAAGATACAGGCAAGCAGATGTGTGATTGGATAATGGCGGGTTATGTATCCTGAAACAATCAGAATACTTTATTAATCCCTAAGGAAATTATGTGGGTTACAGTTGCTCCAAGAAGAAATGGTAAAAATAGTAACAGTAACAGACTAAACTCCAAACAATACATTATATTACAGATTTTAATATTAATTAGTCATTGTCAGTTGTTGATTTGTCCTGTTCTCAATGTACGACGAATTCTGATGGCTGTTTGGTAGTCGTTTGCATACTATGCATACTCTCTCTCTCTGTGTGTGTGTGTGTGTGTGTGTGTGTGTGTGTGTGTGTGTGTGTGTTGAAATTCAGTATGGTTCCGACAACAGTTTTATGTTAATGTACAATCGTTAATTTTTATGTGTGGGAGTGGGGCGCCAGGGGGAGTGTTCGCCCAGGGCGCCAAACAGGCTAGGACCGCCACTGCTGTCAAAGGTACTTGTCTTTGAGTGAAGATTTAAGGTGATAGGAAATATAAATAACTGCAACTTGAATCTCTGACCCAGAGTTCAAGCTCACTAATCAATCTGACAATACATATAATATTGTCCATATTATATTTACATTACCACAGTGAGATGGTTTTAGTCTCATGAACAACATTAGCTAATTGTTATTTACTAACTAATCTTGAATGACTGTTCAGCACAGAAAGGAAGCCCAACAATCATGTTTACAGTCCTGTGGTCTCAACTAATCAAAGTGATGTCATGACAAAAATGAATGACCAACAAAACATTTTTTCTCCTTCATTTCTGTCACACAAAGCTGTGTGAAACATTTCTCGCGGTTAGTATCATGGTTGCTAGGCAACCTGAACAGCGCAACGAAGGCAAGACCGTCCCATTTCACAAGCCTCTCACTTCCGCACTGCTCGTGCGCACCATACGTAGTGCGCGTACTTCAAGCGTGCGGTCTCCTAATTGGGATACAGGCTGTGTCCCAATTCAGGGTCTGCACGCTTGAAGTACGCATTTCAAGTGCGGTTACGTCACCGCCACGCGACGACGGCTGTCCCAATTCGAAGTGTACTTCAAATGCATACTCCAAATTCGCCATAGATTTCCCTAAATATAAGGCGTGGTCCAGTGCACACTTCGTGGTCCCATATATCCCACAATTCATAGCGCGGCAGTGGGTGTGGATAATTTTGCCGCAAAATACGGCAGGAGGGAGCGGCCGGAGGTTCTCTTTTTTTTTTTTTTTTCTTTTTTTTTTTCCCCAAACTTTATTGAACTTATAAAGCTGGAATGCAAAATCAAAACCAATGGAAGATGGACAAGAAAAGTTCAAAGCCATCAGGTGCTCAGTTTAGAAAAAAGAGAAAAGAAGAGGAGGAGAAACGAGCAGATGATACAGGTAAGCAGATGTGTCACTGGATAATGGCAGGTCATCCTGAAACAATCAGAATCAGAATACTTTATTAATCCCTAAGGAAATAATGTGGATTACAGTTGCTCCAAGAAGAAATGGTAAAAATAGTAACAATAACAGACTAAACTCTCTCATATAAACCAATAATAATCAGCATATAAGCATTTAAGATTATATATTTATTACCTAACAGGACCTCATTGTGTCTCCATGTGTATCTGCCTTGAGTAAGGCTAGTCCTACAACCAACAAAGATGTGGTTGAGTATTGCTGGGACTGTACACGGGGAGCAAGATGGGTCCTTTCCAAACCAGAGCCGTGTCATGGTGGAGTATGCCAGTGTATTTTCGGTATGGACCCAAAAGCAGACAGGGACGGAGACGAAACGGAGTCGCAGATGAAAAACAAGCCTTTATTGTGGCTGATAACATTAATACACAACTCAAATTAAGGCAAACGGGTGAGAGATAACTGAAAACCTAAACTGGGAAAACTAAAATAACTGAGATCATCAGAGATGAGACCAAGGAACTATGAAACAACTATGATAACTCTGATAAGACTATAATAACTATCACTATGAATACATGAAAAAAAGCACACAGACTAAATATGCACAGGAGGTGATCAGGGGAAGTGGAGACACACAAGGAAACATCTGACCCAAATAAACACCACATGGGAAAGTAACACTAAGCACGATGAACATAGAAACAAGACTTAAAAAACAAACAAAAAAACAAACAAAAAGAAAACAGAATGAGATGCCGACAGGACACAAGCTTGACAACATGACACACACAGAAGCAAAACATGACAGGTTAAGACATGAACCAGAGAGACCTGGTGAAGACGCAAAGGGATTTAATAAGCAAAGAACTAAAACTGAGCAATCTAGGAGCTAATATCTAAATTAACATGACATAAACAATGGATGTCAAAATAAAAGGAAACACAAATCCTAAATAGCATTAGCAATACAAGACGTCAACAATGCAAAATGAACACAAAATTCTGGGTCACAGGCTGCAGATTTACGGGGGAAGGTAGTACATCATATGTGGCTCGGATGAAGAAACTAGCCTATTCTACTCCATTCCCCAGATTTCACTCCATGTGAGAGATAATTTATTGAGTACGAAGCTACCCTCTATTACTGTTTTGCATACTGTGAGAATGGGAGGGAGAGCCTTCAGTTTTCAGGCCCCTCTTCTGTGGAACCAGCTTCCAGTTTGGATTCAGGAGACAGACACTATCTCTACTTTTAAGATTAGGCTTAAAACTTTCCTTTTTGCTAAAGCATATAGTTAGGGCTGGACCAGGTGACCCTGAATCCTGCCTTAGTTATGCTGCAATAGACATAGGCTGCCGGGGGATTCCCATGATGCATTGAGTTTTTCCTTTCCAGTCACCTTTCTCGCTCACTATATATTAACAGACCTCTCTGCATTGAATCATATCTGTTATTAACCTCTGTCTCTCTTCCACAGCATGTCTTTTATCCTGTCTTCCTTCTCTCACCCCAACCAATCACAGCAGATGGCCGCCCCCCTCCCTGAGCCTGGTTCTGCCGGAGGTTTATTCCTGTTAAAAGGGAGATTTTCCTTCCCACTGTTGCCAAAGTGCTTGCTCATAGGGGATCATATGATTGTTGGGTTTTTCTCTGTATCTATGAAGCGCCTTGAGGCGACTTTTGTTGTGATTTGGCGCTATATAAATAAAATTGAATTGAATTGAATTGTGAGATTAATAATTTTATGTATTAAAATTGCTACTCCCCTTTGTGTAGAGTTCCATTTCCCACTTCCCACTCCTTTTCGATATGTAACTGAATGAGAACAGTTGAAGCAATATTGAAAGGTATTAGCTTTAGTTTGTATTATTATTATTATTATTACTACTATCATCATTATTTTATTAACATTTTTTCTTCTTTTCCTTACTAAATTAACTTTGTGTATTGTTTACATGATTGAAATAAATTAACTAACAAACAAACAAACACACAATAATGGATTACACAGCAGTGGGGAATAGATTTTATCACTGATTTCTCTAAAGGTGGTGAACAGCTAAGGATGCAATCCAGTCAGTCAGTTTATTTATAAGCACATTTAAAAAAAACAAGCAATAACATCTTAAAATCAATTCTAGAACATAATGGAAATGGGCCAAGACTGGGGAAATATGGTCGTGTTTATGTGTGCCTTTCAAGAGTGGGGCTGCAACATTCTGAACAAGCTGAAGATGAGATAGCAGAGCCTGGTTGATATCAAAATAAATCCAATCCAATCCAATTTTATTTATAAAGCACTTTAAAATACCCAGCACAGGAACAAAGTGCTGTACAGAAAATAAGTTAAAACAATAGAATAACAAAAAACAGCAAAATAAATAAATAAAACACATAAAACATAAAATTAAAACAGCCCTATGTTAAAACAAGATAAAACAGCATCGAATCACCTAAAAACAACTAAAATAAAAAACCAACATCTCACGTGGTGTCAAAGGCCAGGGTAAAGAGGTGGGTTTTCAAGAGTGACTTAAAAACAGATAAAGAACTGGCCTGTCTAATCTCTAAAGGAAGCTCGTTCCACAGTTTGGGAGCTAAAACACCATTACAGTAATCAAATCTGGATGAAATAAATGCATAAATCACTTTCTCGTAGTCAGCAGACAACAAAATGTTCCTTCTTTTTGCAAGGGCCTTAAGCTGGAAGAAGCAGGCTTTTACAACAGAATTTGTTTCTCAACTGAAAAACTGCCATCAAAGAACACTTTGAGATTTCTTTGCAAAGGGAGTTCTGAACTTAGCCAGAGAAGAACGTGTATGTTTCATATATACTGTATGTATATATATATATATATATATATATATATATACATATGTGTATATATATATACATATGTGTATATATATATATATATGTATATATATATATATATATATATATATATATATGTTTTTTATATATATATATATATATATATATATATATAAAAAAAAAACACCCAGCACGCCCCTGCGGGCGGTTTATCCTTCAAGCTCGGGTCCTCTACCAGAGGCCTGGGAGCTTGAGGGTCCTGCGCAGTATCTTAGCTGTTCCCAGGACTGCGCTCTTCTGGACAGAGATCTCCGATGTTGTTCCCGGGATCTGCTGGAGCCACTCGCCTAGCTTGGGAGTAACCGCACCTAGTGCTCCGATTACCACGGGGACCACCATTACCTTCACCCTCCACATCCTCTTGAGCTCTTCTCTGAGCCCTTGGTATTTCTCCAGCTTCTCGTGTTCCTTCTTCCTGATATTGCTGTCATTCGGAACCGCTACATCGATCACTACGGCCGTCTTCTTCTGTTTGTCTACCACCACTATGTCCGGTTGGTTAGCCACCACCATTTTGTCCGTCTGTATCTGGAAGTCCCACAGGATCTTAGCTCGGTCATTCTCCACCACCCTTGGGGGCATCTCCCATTTTGACCTTGGGACTTCCAGGTTATACTCGGCACAGATGTTCCTGTACACTATGCCAGCCACTTGGTTATGGCGTTCCATGTATGCCTTGCCTGCTAGCATCTTGCACCCTGCTGTTATGTGCTGGATTGTCTCTGGGGCATCTTTACACAGCCTGCACCTGGGGTCTTGCCTGGTGTGATAGACCCCAGCCTCTATGGATCTTGTACTCAGAGCTTGTTCTTGTGCTGCCATGATTAGTGCCTCTGTGCTGTCTTTCAGTCCAGCTTTGTCCAGCCACTGGTAGGATTTCTGGATATCAGCCACCTCCTCTATCTGCCGGTGGTACATACCGTGCAGGGGCCTGTCCTTCCATGATGGTTCCTCGTTTCCCTCCTCTTTCTTGGGTTTCTGCTGCCTGAGGTATTCACTGAGCACTCGGTCAGTTGGGGCCATCTTCCCAATGTATTCTTGGATGTTCGTTGTCTCATCTTGGACTGTGGTGCTGACACTCACCAGTCCCCGGCCCCCTTCCTTCCGCTTAGCGTACAGCCTCAGGGTGCTGGACTTGGGGTGAAACCCTCCATGCATGGTAAGGAGCTTTCTTGTCTTTATGTCAGTGGCTTCTATCTCCTCCTTTGGCCAGACTATTACCCCAGCAGGGTACCTGATCACGGGCAGGGCGTACGTGTTGATGGCCCGGATCTTGTTCTTACCATTCAGCTGACTCCTCAGGACTTGCCTGACCCTCTGCAGGTACTTGGTGGTTGCAGCCTTTCTAGCGGCCTCTTCATGGTTCCCATTTGCCTGCGGGATCCCCAGGTACTTGTAACTGTCCTCTATGTCTGCAATGTTGCCTTCTGGTAGTTCAATCCCCTCAGTTCTGACTACCTTCCCTCTCTTTGATACCATCCGACTACACTTCTCCAGTCCGAACGACATTCCAATGTCATTGCTGTATAGCCTGGTAGTGTGGATCAGTGAATCGATGTCTCGTTCACTCTTGGCATACAGCTTGATGTCATCCATGTACAGGAGGTGGCTGACAACTGCTCCGTTCCGTAGTCGGTATCCGTAGCCAGTCTTGTTAATGATCTCACTGAGGGGGTTCAGGCCTATGCAGAACAGCAGTGGGGACAGAGCATCTCCTTGGTAGATCCCGCACTTGATGGTGATTTGTGCTATGGGCTTGGAGTTGGCCTCTAGTGTTGTACGCCACATCCCCATTGAGTTCCCGATGAAGGCTCTTAGGGTCCCATTGATCTTGTACAATTCCAGGCATTCCAGTATCCAGCTGTGGGGCATTGAGTCATAGGCCTTCTTGTAATCAATCCAGGCAGTGCACAGGTTGGTCAGTCTGGTCTTGCAGTCTCGGCTGATTGTTCTGTCTACCAGTAGCTGGTGTTTTGCGCCTCTGGTATTCTTGCCAATTCCTTTCTGTGTCCCGCTCATGTATTGACCCATGTGCCTGTTCATCTTAGCCGATACGATGCCTGACAGGAGCTTCCATGTAGTACTGAGGCAGGTTATTGGTCGGTAGTTGGAGGGGACCGGTCCCTTCTTGGGGTCCTTGGGGATCAGGACCGTCCGACCTTCGGTTAGCCATTCCGGGTGTCTTTCGTTAACTAGCAGCTGGTTCATTTGTGCTGCCAGACGCTCGTGGAGTGCAGTCAGCTTCTTCAGCCAGTAGGCGTGAACCATGTCGGGCCCTGGTGCTGTCCAACTCTTCATACTGGAGACTCTTTCTTGGATATCTGCCACTGTGATGGTTACTGGACCCTGTTCAGGGAGGTTGCTGTGGTCTGCCCTCAGATCCTCTAGCCACTGAGCATTGCCGTTATGGGTTGCATCCTTCTCCCATATGCTCTTCCAGTATTGCTCCGTCTCCAGCCTTGGTGGTGCTGTTCTCTTATTGTTCCCTTGCCACTGAGAGTACACCTTTGCTGGTTCTGTGGAGAACAGCTGGTTTATTCTCCTGCCTTCTATCTCTCTGGTGTACCTCCTCAAGCGGCTGGCCAAGGCTGTGAGTCTTTGCTTGGCAGTTTCCAAGGCCTCAGGTATGGACAGCTTGCTGTATTTCTTAGGCACCTTATTTGTCGCACCTTTCTGCAACTCCGTTAGTTGGCTAACCTCCCTCCGTGCTACTTTGATCTTGCCCTCTAGCCTCCTTCTCCATGGAGGGTACTGCCCCTTGTGGCTGTTCAACTTGTAGCCAAGCATCTCACTGATCACTGCTGCCGTATTGTAGATCAGCTTGTTAGTGTCGGTAATCGTGGTTGTAGGTATTGCCCGTAGTGCTGCATTAACATCATCTAGCAGACCTTCTGAGGGTACTTCACGTAATCTTGGTAACCGGCTACGGGGGATCCAGGTTTCAAGCTTGGCCATGATCCTATTTTTCAGGTCAGTTCCTCTCGCACTCAACGATCCTTCTCCTATTGCACTTGGGGCTATGTACCCAATCTCGGGTGGGGGTGATGATATCTCCCCCCTGACCTGGCGTCCTGACTCCTCCTTGCCGTAGCATTTGTGTTGTACCTCGTCAATGTCTAGCTGTGAGAGCAGTCCCTTCTTTCGAATGTTGGAACACTGAGCTACTAGTTGTTTCGCCGTCATTGTGGATGTTGGGTATCGAAGAATCCATAGGTCCCTCATCCTATTCATGTAGCCCCTTCCGCCGGGGTTACTTGCGTAGTAGCATTCCAACAACGCCCTGTTTTCGTCTCTTGCCCACCGATGCCTTCTTGTTCCAGTAGCCCACTTTTTGTCAGGGTGCCCTGGTTCCTCAACACCTGACGCGGACCTTGTTGATCCGGGCGACGTCCGAGCCGGCATGCCTTCATATTTATTTGTCTCGCTCATGTCTGCGGTAGGCTCGCTTAGCATAGGGGGTCTAGCCTTAGGACCCTTACTGGATACAGACGCCCCAGGCAGGAATCGAACTTGCGATCCTCTGTTCCAAAGGCGTGTAGTCTAACCACTACGCTATCCAGCTGCATATACATATGTGTGTGTATGTATATATATATATATATATATATATATATATATATATATATATATATATATATATATATATATATATATATATATATATATATATATATATATATATATGTGTGTATATACAGTGGGGCAAAGAAGTATTTAGTCAGCCACCGATTGTGCAAGTTCCCCCACCTAAAATGATGACAGAGGTCAGTAATTTGCACCAGAGGTACACTTCAACTGTGAGAGACAGAATGTGAAAAAAAAAATCCATGAATCCACATGGTAGGATTTGTAAAGAATTTATTGGTAAATCAGGGTGGAAAATAAGTATTTGGTCAATAACAAAAATACAACTCAATACTTTGTAACATAACCTTTGTTGGCAATAACAGAGGTCAAACGTTTACTATAGGTCTTTACCAGGTTTGCACACACAGTAGCTGGTATTTTGGCCCATTCCTCCATGCAGATCTTCTCGAGAGCAGTGATGTTTTGGGGCTTTTGCCGAGCAACACGGACTTTCAACCCCCGCCACAGATTTTCTATGGGGTTGAGGTCTGGAGACTGGCTAGGCCACTCCAGGACTTTCAAATGCTTCTTACGGAGCCACTCCTTTGTTGCCCGGGCGGTGTGTTTTGGATCATTGTCATGTTGGAAGACCCAGCCTCGTTTCATCTTCAAAGTTCTCACTGATGGAAGGAGGTTTTGGCTCAAAATCTCACGATACATGGCCCCATTCATTCTGTCCTTAACACGGATCAGTCGTCCTGTCCCCTTGGCAGAAAAACAGCCCCATAGCATGATGTTTCCACCCCCATGCTTCACAGTAGGTATGGTGTTCTTGGGATGCAACTCAGAATTCTTCTTCCTCCAAACACGACGAGTTGAGTTTATACCAAAAAGTTCTACTTTGGTTTCATCTGACCACATGACATTCTCCCAATCCTCTGCTGTATCATCCATGTGCTCTCTGGCAAACTTCAGACGGGCCTGGACATGCACTGGCTTCAGCAGCGGAACACGTCTGGCACTGCGGGATTTGATTCCCTGCCGTTGTAGTGTGTTACTGATGGTGACCTTTGTTACTTTGGTCCCAGCTCTCTGCAGGTCATTCACCAGGTCCCCCCGTGTGGTTCTGGGATCTTTGCTCACCGTTCTCATGATCATTTTGACCCCACGGGATGAGATCTTGCGTGGAGCCCCAGATCGAGGGAGATTATCAGTGGTCTTGTATGTCTTCCATTTTCTGATGATTGCTCCCACAGTTGATTTTTTCACACCAAGCTGCTTGCATATTGTAGATTCACTCTTCCCAGTCTGGTGCAGGTCTACAATACTTTTCCTGGTGTCCTTCGAAAGCTCTTTGGTCTTGGCCATGGCGGAGTTTGGAATCTGACTGTTTGAGGCTTTGGACAGGTGTCTTTTATACAGATGATGAGTTCAAACAGGTGCCATTCATACAGGTAACGAGTGGGGGACAGAAAAGCTTCGTACAGAAGACGTTACAGGTCTGTGAGAGCCAGAGATTTTCCTTGTTTGAGGTGACCAAATACTTATTTTCCACCCTGATTTACGAATAAATTCTTTACAAATCATACCATGTGAATTCATGGATTTTTTTTCACATTCTGTCTCTCACAGTTGAAGTGTACCTCTGGTGCAAATTACTGACCTCTGTCATCATTTTAAGTGGGGGAACTTGCACAATTGGTGGCTGACTAAATACTTTTTTGCCCCACTGTATATGTACCGTATTTCCCGGACTACAGAGCGCACCTGAATATTAGCCGCACAAGCTAAAATCAGGGGACAATCCTGTTTTGTACATACATTAGCCGCACCTGACTAAAAGCCGCAGGTGTTTCAATGTTGACTTATCATATATAAGAGAATATGCACAAAGGGAATTGTCAGGAAAGAGATGGCTGTTTGGAGACACACCCCTTTTATTAATATTTTGAAAAACAAGTTATGGGTACATATTTGCACATGTAGTACATAACAGTAACCTATAGCACACCAGAAAAATAGATCCGGCCTACCTTTTAGGCTCAGGTGCAGTGACACGGCTTTAACAAGAAGAAAAGTCAGTCATTCACCACCATCTTTCTCTTCTTCCTGCGCACTAAAACCACCAAAGTCCTCTTCTCCAGTGTCGGATACAAACAGGCTCAGGGTGGCTTCGTCATCCACTCTCCGCTTCTCTCCTTCGTTGTCACTTTCAAAACCAAACAAATCCTCGTTGTCAGTGTCAGAGTCGAACACCCTCTGAAGGGCCGTGGCAGTGTCCTCCTCTCCATCATGCAGCAGTCCAGCCCTTCAAAATCCGTTAGTGATCGTGGATGTTTTCACACTTTTCCACGCTGTCAGAATCCACCGGTGGAGTTGAGCATAACTTACTTTTCGCAAGTTTATCATCCACACCTCCCGCTGAGCGCTACTTTGAAGTTTGTTTTTCGCGCTACTTCGTACGACACTACGTTGCCTGGCGGACGGACATGTGACCAACATACCACTCTTGAACCCCGATCCTTCCGCCAGGCAACGTAGTGCCGTACAACAGCGGAACAAACAAAACAAATCCTCTTACGATATGACAAAAATCACGGACAATCCATAGAAAAGCCGCACCTGACTAAAAGCCGCAGGGTTCAAAGCTTGTGCAAAAAGTAGCGGCTTATAGCCCGACAATTACGGTATATGTGTATATGTATGTGTATGTATATGTGTATATATGTATGTGTATGTATATGTGTATATATGTATATGTGTATATGTATGTGTATGTATATGTGTATATATGTATGTGTATGTATATGTGTATATATGTATATGTGTATATGTATGTGTATGTATATGTGTATATATGTATGTGTATGTATATGTGTATATATGTATATGTGTATATATGTATGGATATGTATATGTATATATGTATGGATATGGATATATGTTTATATGTGTGTATATATGTGTATATACATGTGTGTGTGTATGTATGTATATGTATGTATATGTATATGAAACACAGACACTAACCAGACTAACATGTTGCCTAGAAACCAAGTCAGCTAGGGACACTATGACAGTTTTATTATTATTATTGTTATTAATATTGTTATTATTGTTATTGTTAACTCTCCTGGAAAAAATGTGTCTTTAAATCCATGAGCAGACAGTAAATGATTATTTCTAGTTAAGGAAATAGTAAACCTGACTGTTTCTTAGCAGAGAACTACTCCACCTTTTCTCTGTGCTTTACCTAATTCTTCATGGTTCCTCCACAGAGTGGACCAGGAGAGCTCAGAGGTTCCCAGTGGTCAGTCTTCCCAGCAGGATCAAACACACCTGGACTCCATATTTATGGTCTGTACATGTACAACAACTACTTTTACATCTATCCTGTTCACAGTCATCTCCATGCTGCTCGTTGTAGACCAGTGGATTGTCAGTGTGTCCGAAATGGATCTGAAGTTTGGCTGTATGATTTCAGTCTGATTGGGTCATTCATAAAGTATTCTGTTCCAGCTGTTGGAGGACAACATCATCACTTTTGTGAAGAGCGAGCTGAAGAAGATCCAGAACGTTCTGAGTCCAGATTACCCAGAATTTTTGCAGCATCAGAAGGAGGATGATGTGGAGAGGAGCAGCAGCAGAGAGGCAGTTATGAAGATCACACTGGATTTCCTGAGGAGAATGAAGCAGGAGGACCTGGCTGACCTTATGCAAAGCAGTAAGAGGATTTCTATAAAGATTTAAGCTGCTGGATGAAGGAATATTTGCAATTGTCATATGAGATTAACAGACTTGTATTGAGTCATTTCTTGAGGGAACTGAAACGTCATAAAGATTTTGTTAACTGATTGTTGATGTTGTATTTTTTATTATTGTTATTCAGAACTTCTAGATGCAGTTTATCCACAGAAATTTAAATCTGCACTGAAGAAGAGGTTCCAGTGTGTATTTGAGGGGATCGCTAAAGCAGGAAACCCAACCCTTCTGAATCAGATCTACACAGAGCTCTACATCACAGAGGGAGGGACTGCAGGGGTCAATGATGAACATGAGGTCAGACAGATTGAAACAGCGTCCAGGAAACCAGACAGACCAGAAACAACAATCAGACAAGAAGACATCTTTAAAGCCTCACCTGGAAGAGATGAACCAATCAGAACAGTGCTGACAAAGGGAGTGGCTGGCATTGGGAAAACTGTCTTAACACAGAAATACACCCTGGACTGGGCTGAAGACAAAGCCAACCAGGACATCCAGTTCATATTTCCATTCACTTTCAGAGAGCTGAATGTGCTGAAAGAGGAAAAGTTCAGCTTGGTGGGACTTGTTCATCACTTCTTTACTGAAACCAAAGAAGCAGGAATCTGCAGCTTTGAAGACTTCCAGGTTGTGTTCATCTTTGATGGTTTAGATGAGTGTCGACTTCCTCTGGACTTCAAAAACCCTGAGATCCTAACTGACCCTAGAAGGTCCACCTCAGTGGATGTGCTGCTGATGAACCTCATCAGGGGAGAACTGCTTCCCTCTGCTCACCTCTGGATAACCACACGACCCGCAGCAGCCAATCAGATCCCTCCTAACTGTGTTGACATGGTGACAGAGATCAGAGGGTTCACTGACCCACAGAAGGAGGAGTACTTCAGGAAGAGATTCAGAGATAAGAACCAGGGGAAAAGGATCATCTCCCACATCAAGACATCACGAAGCCTCCACATCATGTGCCACATCCCAGTCTTCTGCTGGATCACTGCTACAGTTCTGGAGGATTTGCTGAAAACCAGAGAGAGAGGTCAGCTGCCCAAGACCCTGACTGAGATGTACATCCACTTCCTGGTGGTTCAGGCCAAAGTGAAAACGGTCAAATATGATGGAGGAGCTGAGACAGATCCACACTGGAGTCCAGAGAGCAGGAAGATGATTGAGTCTCTGGGAAAACTGGCTTTTGATCAGCTGCAGAAAGGAAACCTGATCTTCTATGAATCAGACCTGACAGAGTGTGGCATCGATATCAGAGCAGCCTCAGTGTACTCAGGAGTGTTCACACAGATCTTTAAAGAGGAGAGAGGACTGTACCAGGACAAGGTGTTCTGCTTCATCCATCTGAGTGTTCAGGAGTTTCTGGCTGCTCTTCATGTCCATCTGACCTTCATCAACTCTGGAGTCAATCTGCTGGAAGAACAACAAACAACCAACAATTCTGAAAGGAGAGAATTTGCTGCGAAACACTTCTACCAGAGTGCTGTGGACAAGGCCTTACAGAGTCCAAGCGGAAATCTGGACTTGGTCTTGCGCTTTCTCCTGGGACTTTCACTGAAAACCGGTCAGGCTCTCCTACGAGGCCTGCTGACACAGGCAAGAAATGGCTCAGATTTAGGTCAGGAAACTATTGCGTATATCAAGAAGGTGATTAATGAGGAAGACCTCTCTGCAGAGAAAAGCATCAATCTGATCCACTGTCTGAATGAACTGAATGATCGTTCTCTGGTGGAGGGGATTCAACAGTCCCTGAGATCAGGAAGTCTCTCCACATACAAACTGTCTCCTGCTCAGTGGTCAGCTCTGGTCTTCATCTTATTGTCATCAGAAAAAGATCTGGATGTGTTTGACCTGAAGAAATACTCAGCCTCAGAGGAGGCTCTTCTCAGGCTGCTGCCAGTGGTCAAAGCCTCCAACAAAGCTCTGTAAGTAAATATCTACTTATCCTGTCATTTTTTAAATGTTGATTATACTTAACTAAAAGCAAGCAATAAAAAGCAACAATTAATCTTGTCTCCAAGCTCAAGCATTTTTTCCACTTATGTCTTATGCATATCTGTAGTCAGGCCGTAACTACAGTGCTGTGAAAAAGTACAATCAGAGTTCCAGAAAAATTGGGACATTGTTAATATATGAATAAACGGAAAACCAAAAGACAAAAATAACATAAAAAAAGTTTAAACTCATGAACAAAATTTGCTGAATTTCATCATTTGATTCAATTTTGATTCTTGCTACATGTATATTAAAAAAACAAAGAAGCTGTTCCTAGGACTGCGCTCTTCTGGACAGAGATCTCTGATGTTGTTCCCGGGATCTTTTGGAGCCACTCGCTTATCTTGAGAGCCACCACACCTAGTACTCCGATTACCACTGGGACCACTGTTACCTTCACTGTCCACATCTTCTCGAGCTCTTCTCTGAGTCCTTGGTAATTCTCAAGCTTCTCATGTTCCTTCTTCCTGATATTGCTGTCTTTTGGAACCACTACATCTATCACTACGGCTGCCTTCTTCTGTTCGTTTACCACCACTATGTCCGGTGGTTTAGCCACCACCATTTTGTCCGTCTGTATCTGGAAGTTCCACCGGATCTTAGCTTGGTCATTCTCCAGCACCTTGGGGACATCTCCCAATTTGCCCTCGGGACTTCCAGGCTATACCCTGCACAGATGTTTCTGTATACCCGGCCTCCTTCCTTCTGCTAGCATACAGCCTCAGGGTGCTGGACTTGGGGTGAAACCCTCCATACATGTTCAAGAGCTTCCTTGTCTCGATGTCAGTTGTTTTTATCTCCCCCTTTTACCAGCCTATTATCCCAGCAGGGTAGGTGAGGTAGGTGTTGATCTTGTTCTTACCATTTATCCGACATGGATAAGAACCTCTGCAGTGTCAAGTGATAAAACTTGATTGATTTTAGCAATGTTCCTCAGATGATAAAGGGTAGTCCTTGTTGTCTATTTAACATGGGAGTCGAAGGAGAGCCTCGTGTCAAACCACACATCCAAGTTTTTTACCTTGTCCCTACAATTGATGACATAGTCATCAATTTTCAAGGTGAAATTTTGGGACAAGTACTGAAATTATCAGTATTAAGAAGCAGGAAATTATCAGACAATAAGCTCCTAATTGCAGATAGCTGGCTTCTAATTTAGGCAAGTCAGCAGAGTTTCCAATGGTTAAAGGAACATATAGCTGCAGGTCATCAGCGTAACAATGAAAGGTTACATTAAAAGAACATAGAAGAAGTCCAAGAGGCAGCAGATACAGAGAAAACAGCAACGGGCCAAGTATAGAGCCCTGAGGGACCTCATGACTCACTGCACAGGTCTCAGAGAGATCATTTTTAAAACAGAAAGGATTTCAGCTACGATAAAACATTTCCTGTACCTCTGATAAAATGTTCTAGCTTATCCATTAAAGTACAGCGATCCACAGTGTCAAAGGCAGCACTTAGATCTAGCAGTAATTAAACTGAGGTGTGATCATTGCATTTACCAACGGATCATTTACCACTTTGATTAAAGCTGTTTGTGTGTAATGATTTGGTCTAAAACCAGACTGAAATGGTTTAAACAGATTGTTTGTTGACAGATGGTTGGTGAGCTGCTTAAAAACAACTTTTTTAAACGCCGTAGGCAAAGATAGTTGTGAGATGGGTCTATAGCTTGCAACCATGTCAACATCTAGTCCAGACTTTTTCAAGATTGGTATTACCAAAACTAAAAAATTAGGAAACATGAGAACCATTTGGAATGCATCTACACAGGTAGGTTTATTTTACTGTAATCGCTTTGGAAAACACAATCTAACATGATTAAGGTGGTGGTTAAGGTTGAGATAAGGTTATGGTCAGGGTTAGGGATAAGGTTACTGTTAGGGCTGGAATGCACGGCTGGAAAATGTGGTATCATAGAAACACGGAAGGTTAACTTTTGCATATTGCACTGCTGGAAATAGTTTATTTTGATGCATATGCTGCTTTTTTGCAAATTTGCAGTATAATATTTATTTTCGTTTTTCCTGCAGTGTATAAAAATTGGTGTATTTCAAAAATAAAACTATGAAGACACTCAAAATAAATTTCCTGTGGTAGAAAACTATTTTGTGCAACTTTTTTGTATTTACAGTTTTGAGGGATAAGCCTCTTAAATTTCTCTAACTACAAATATATGTTAAAAAAGCAAAAACGATTTTCAATTTTTTTGTAGTTTATTGCACTTTTTTGCAATTTATGTAATTACTATGCACTTAATGAATACATATTATTAAAATCTGGGCTATAATGGTTGTATTGATGTATAGCAACTTGAAATGCTCCCAAAAATGGCTCCACAGCATGTAAAAATATAATATAAGCTCTGGCGGACTTGGTTCTATGGTAGGTCTTAAAGGGTTAAGATCAATTCTAGCTTGAATAATGCGATAGCAATTCATTAAAATTCTGAATCGATTTTTAAATATAAATTTATTTTGCCCAAAATGCCATAATCTCAGGTTAAACCTCACAATTCAACAACTACCAAACAGCTAAAACAGTAAATGGGAGCAGGTACACAAATTCTGCACAAAGACCTAAACACAAAGAGCGGTCCTGCTGATGTATCCAGAGGTGGGTAGTAACAAGTTACATTTACTCCGTTACATTTACTTGAGTAAGTTTTTGAAAAAAATGTACTTTTAAAGTACCTTTTTTGCACGATACTCTTTACTTTTACTTGAGTACATTTGTGAAGAAGAAACGGTACTTTTACTCCGCTACATTTGCAAAATTCGACTCGTTACTTTTTAAAAAAAAATTATTAGTTTAACACATTAGATAACATGCCGCCAGTGGACTTTCCGGTAACTTTTTTTTACCAATGAGATGTGGCCATGCAGTCACATGACCAGTTTGAAACTGTAGCGGGAAGAGCGGCCCAAGCGTTTCAAAGTAGTGACACACGGAAAGAAGAAACATGAAAACATGGCAGAGCCACTTGTCTAGACTAGAGCTGAAGAGGATGAACAGCCTTGGCCTCATGTACAAAGAATGTTTCGCTTAAAAGCAGTACAAAAGAACAGCTATGTCTTCAGCGTCGGTGTCTTCAGTGAGAGCCAAAACAAACCAACTTTTCAGCGTGAAACAACTCAACTCGTGTAACCTGAGGAAATGGTACGTTTTCTCTAAATCTCTTTTTAGCTGTGGTTAGCTGGATGTCAGTCTTATGTTACAGCAGCTGTGTCGAGCTCGAGCTGCGAGTCATATTTTCGGCACTACGTTGTAGTGAGATAAGTTTGTGGGTGTTTTGTGCAGCTTCAGCTGTCCTTTTAACTGCTCGCTGGTTAGCTAGTGTGAGCTATAAGCTAACAGCTAGCCTGGTTAATGACGCTAGAGTTCCACGCACATGTAAACGTCTCTACTGCTTTAACTGTTAAAACAGAAGGCAATACTGCGGGTGACAGGGTTTATTATGTGAAACAGCAGCTTGTTTAGTTTAAACAGTCTGCATTAAGCTGGGCAAACACTATGCGATTTTTTTTTTTTCAGTCACGTTATTCAAGGTTCAAGGTTCAAGGTTCTTTATTTGTCACATGCATAGTTATACAAGTATAACACACAGTGAAATGTAGCCTGACACGCTCCTCGACATGTGCAAAAATGGGGGGGAGAGGAAGAACATTATATATAGTATATACATTGGGTGAATGTGCAGTAGTAGCAGCAAGCAGGTGAATTCTGTACATTAATATGAATAGACATCTGACTATTTTACAGGATAGATAATATAAACATATTTAAAATTAAAGGAATTGAAATGTACATTGTGCCTTGGTTTAGAGTGTCTGGAAGAGAGTCCTGTCTCAGTCAATTATAGATGATGTGAGAGGGCGGGTGTGTGTGTTTAGGGCACGGATGGCTTGGGGATAGAAGCTCCTCTTGAGTCTCTCTGTCCTTGCCCGGAAGATGCGGAACCTTCTACCAGATTGCAGAAGTTGGAACAGTTTGTTGCCAGGATGGGACGGGTCCTTCAGTATCTGCGCTGCTCTAGTCCGGCATCTCCTGGTGTAGGTGTCCTGAAGCGGGGGGAGAGCAATCCTGCAGCAGCGTTCTGCTGTACGGATCACTCTCTGGAGAGCTTTTTGGTCCTTCACACAGCTGTTCCCAAACCACGATGTCATGTTCTGTGTGAGGATGCTCTCCACAGCGCCTGTATAGAAAATCCTGAGGATCTTTGGAGAGACCCTGAACTTCCTCAGTTGTCGTAGGTGATACAGGCGCTGCCTAGCCTTTTTGGTCTGGACCTGAATGTGGGCAGCCCATGTCAGGTCTGAGGAGATGCGGACACCAAGATACTTGAAGGACTGCACCCTCTCCACTGGAGCTCCATTGATGATAATGGGCTTGTAGTCTCTGTGCTGACCCCTTCTGAAGTCCACCACCAGCTCCTTGGTCTTGCCGACGTTCAGCTGGAGGTGGTTGTCCTGGCACCATGATGCCAGATTCTTCACTTCATCCATGTAGGCCGCCTCATCGTTGTTGGAGATGGCACCCAACACCACTGTGTCGTCAGCAAACTTCACAATGGTGTTGGAGCCATGGGTGGCCACACAGTCTGAAGTGTAGAGGGAGTAGAGCAGTGGTGAGAGGACACATCCCTGAGGTGCTCCTGTGTTGATGGTGATGCTGTTAGAGACGCATCTACCCACCCTCACCACCTGAGTTCTGCCAGTGAGGAAGTCCAACACCCATGCACACAGACGGTTGTTAAGTCCCAGATCCCTGAGCTTTGTGAACAGTCTGCAGGGCACTATTGTGTTAAATGCTGAGCTGTAATCAACAAACAGCATTCGCACATAGTTACCCTGTTTCTTGTCTACGTGGCTGAGAGTGGTGTGTACGTGGGCGATGGCATCCTCTGTGGATCTGTTAGATCTGTATGCGAACTGCAGCGGATCTGTGGTGTCTGGGATGGAGGAGGAGATGATGTTCTTCAGCAGCCTCTCAAACACCTTTATTACTACCGAGGTCAGTGCAACTGGCCGGTAATCGTTCAGGGATGAGGGTTTGCTTGTTCTTGGGCACAGGGATGATGGTGGATCTTTTGAAGCATGTGGGGACCACAGACTTCGCCAGGGACTCGTTGAAGATGTAAGTGAACACACCTGCTAACTGGTCAGCACAGCAGTGCAGCAGACGGCCGGTGATGCCGTCTGGCCCCGCCGCTTTCCTTGTGTTCACTCTCCTCAATGCTGCTCGGACGTCATGCTCCATGATGCTGGTCACCGGTATCTCGCTGATGACGTCACTGTCCTCGGTAGTCAGGCGGTAGATAGCATTAGCCACCTGGCTAACCTCGAAACGGGCGTAGAACTGATTCAGCTCGTTGGTGAATACAGAGTCGGCGTTGATCGGCACAGTGTCCCTGGCTTTGTAGTCCGTAATGGTGCGTA
Organism: Aulonocara sp. 'chitande type north' Nkhata Bay; assembly: GCF_057382095.1. Lineage (NCBI taxonomy): Eukaryota > Metazoa > Chordata > Actinopteri > Cichliformes > Cichlidae > Aulonocara > Aulonocara sp. 'chitande type north' Nkhata Bay. The sequence continues at coordinate 781,380 of NC_141360.1, read as the reverse complement.
GTCCGTGACACATACTCCGTGTGTCGCCCTGTAGGAAGCGGGACTCCACACGTCCCCAGTACCGGCGTTTGGCATCTCTCACCGCGCACTGCACGCCGTATGAGGCCGCTTTGTAGGCGCTCATATCGCTAGTGGCGAGACCCGCGTTGTAGGAGGCGGTCCTGGCGTTTACTGCAGTGCGGATCGATCTGTCCATCCACGGTTTCTGGTTTGGGAATGTGGTGACTCTGGCAGTGGGGATAATCTCCTCCGCTAGCATATTGACGAAGCATAATGCTACTTCCGTAAACTCGTTGATGTCGACTGCGCATGCTCTTAACATGTCCCAGTCGACGTCGTTGAGTGCGTCCTCATCATTCCGCTCCTGATCAAACTGTACAATTAAATTGCAGGGGTTAGAAGTTCATAGGTCAAGATGCAGGGTCTCACACTATACGGCCTGATGCTCTGATGCGACCTGAGTGCTCACACTGTGCGTCCATAACATGAAGCTTATCATACAAAATCTGTCCCTCGCTCTCCCTCTCTCTGTCTTTTACCTACACAGATACACACACCATCAACTTTGCTAAATTACTAATGAAAAAAATTAACCAGGCAGCTGTGATTGAGCAGCAATGTCCATCCAGCTCTTTTCATGGTTGTTGTAGTCGTGATAATTTTGTGAGGCCACATTGAAAAGCCTCGGATATGGAAGCGTAGAGCTGCCACCCAGGCAAAGAAAAATAGAGCTATATAACGTTTATAACATGAAAAGTATATTGTTCTAACAATATACCTTTCACGTTTGAACAATATAATATCACGTTATTACAATATACATAATTATCACGTTTGTACGATATAAATATTATATTGTACGAACGTGATATGATATTGTTTAAACGTGAAAGGTATATTGCACGAACATGAAAGGTATATTGTTAGAACAATAAACTTTTCACGTTATAACGTGATATAGCTCTATTTTCCTTTTGCCTGGGTGGCAGCTCTACGTCTATGTACTCTGATGAGCTTGCCTCATCCTACAAGTTGTGCCTCCATCTCTTGTGTCCAGATCACACGCTGCACTGCCGTGCTGCTCCACCTTTTCTCTTTCTGTGTTTGTGCGTGCGCAGTGTGAGAGGCTGCGTTGAGGGGCGACAGGATTTCAAACAGGTTTGATTATCTTGTAACCATACAATTGATGATTGGGAGCTGGTCGTGAGGTGTTTACTGCTTTTCGTTACCCCATGTAAACTACACGATGCACACACGATTAAGGCAAAACACGGCTGATCCCCAAAACGGTTGCGTGACTGAAAAATCGTCTCAAAATGGGCCAAAAATCGCACAGTGTATGGCCAGCTTTTAGAGGCTAGCTCCAAACAAACATCTGCAGCTTGGCAGTGTATACAGCACTATAATGACCAGACCTAATTCTTTTGAAAACCATACATCTTTCCACAGGTCTCCACTTCATCAGACATCACCTAGACTCAGAGCTGGATGAGGCCAGAACAAACAATAGAATAGAATAGAATAGAATAGAATAGCCTTTATTGTCATTGTACAGAGTACAACGAAATTGGAGTGCCACTCCCTTGGTGCAAGTTTCAATAATAAATATAAATGTAAAATATAAAAAGTACAAAAAAAAAAACAATCGTAAGTACTCAAACAATAGTATGTACAATATATACAGGATAGCAGCATTAATATAATGACAGTATGAATAGCAGCATAATATAATGACAGTGACGGTATGGAATAGGTTCAATTGTTTTTGTGCTTATTTACTACGGTGATAGCTCTGGGAAAGAAGCTATCCCTGAATCTGTTTGTCCTGGTTTTATGTGACCTGTACCGTCGGCCTGACGGTAATAGTTCAAACAGTTGGTTGCTGGGGTGAGAGTGGTCCTTGATGATATTGCCAGCTCTGCTGAGGTACCGAGAGTTTGCAGTGACCTCCAGGCTGGGCAGAGAGCAGCCAGTGATCTTCTGGGCTGTGTTGATGACCCTCTGCAGTACTTTCCTGTCTGCAGCTGAGCACCCTGCATACCATGTTGTTATGCCGTACGTTAGGATGCTCTCTATGGTGGCTCTGTAAAATGTCACCAGCAGCCTCTCCTCCAGGTTGTTCCTCCTGAGCACTCTCAGAAAGTGGAGACGCTGCTGGGCCTTTTTAACCACCGCTGTAGTATTTGCAGTCCAGGAGAGGTCATCAGATATCTGCACGCCCAGAAACCTCATGGAGTGTACCCTCTCCACACAGTTCCCGTGGATGTAGAGTGGGGCCGGGTCTGCTCTGCCCTTCCTGAAGTCCAAGATAAGTTCTTTAGTTTTCGTGGTGTTCAGTTGGAGGTTGTTAACTGAACACCACTCAGTCAGTCTGTTGACCTCATCTCTGTAGTCCGACTCATCCCCCCTTGAGATGAGTCCAACCACTGTGGTGTCATCCGCGAACTTTATGATGGTGTTTGAGAGATGGGTAGGGGAGCAGTCGGATGTGTAGAGCATAAACAGGAGGGGACTCAAAACACATCCTTGTGGAGACCCAGTGCTGAGTGTGATGGTGCTGGACCGGTGGGGGCCGAGTCTGACAGACTGTGGTCTATTTGTCAGGAAGTCCTTGATCCAGAGGCAGATGGGGGTGGAGAGTCCCAGGTGAGACAGTTTCTGGACCAGGATCTCCGGGATGATATGATTGAATGCTGAGCTGAAGTCCAGAAAGAGCATTCTCACATAGCTTCCTCGGTGCTCCAGGTGACTCAGCGCAGTGTGGAGCGCTATGGTGATAGCGTCCTCGGTGGAACGATTTGTCCTGTAGGCAAATTGGTGGGGGTCCAGAGTGGGAGGCAGACCGGCCCTGATGTGCTGACAGACCAGTCTCTCAAAGCACTTCATCACTACAGGCGTAAGTGCAACAGGCCTGTAGTCATTTGGGCTGGCCACAGCTGTCTTCTTGGCGATGGGGATGATGGTGGAGGTTTTGAGGCAGGGCGGGACGGTGTTTGATGACAAGGAAAGGTTGAAGATTTTAGTGAAGACTCCGGTCAGTTCGTCAGCACATGCTCTGAGAACCTTTCCATGTATTCCATCAGGACCTGCCGCCTTCCTGGGATTCACTGACCTTAGAACACACCTCACTTGGTGCTCCCTAAGTGTTAGTGTGCCAGTGCTGGGGGCGGGTGGAAGTGGTGTGGCAGCTGAGGGCTTGGTTGACTCAAAGCGGGCGAAGAAACGGTTTAGATCCTCAGCCAGTGAGGCATCAGTCCTAGATGTTGCCTGGTTATTGCTTCTGTAGTTGGTAATGTGATTGATCCCCTGCCACATTTTTCTGGGGTCGTTGTCAGCAAAGTGATCTTCAATCCTCCTCCTATAGGCAGCCTTAGCTTTCCTGATGCCTCTACTCAGGTCTGCCCTGGCCGCCCTGTACGCAGCCCTGTCCCCTGACTTGAAGGCAGTGTTGCGGCTTTTTAGGAGGGATTGCACTTCGCTATTCATCCAGGGTTTTTGATTTGGAAACACCCTGACCCTTTTGTTGACGGTGACATTGTCAACACAGTTCCTGATGTACGAGAGTACAGTGTTCGTGTACTCCTGGAGGTTGTGGCTGGAGAATAAATCCCATACAGTTGTTGAGAAGCAGTCCTGCAGTTGAGAAAGGGCTCCTTCAGGCCAGGTTTTTATTGTCTTTGTCTGGGGCTTTGTTTTTCTCAGCAGGGGGGTGTAGGTGGGGGAGAGGGACATGCAGAGGTGGTCAGATCCAGCCAGGTGGGGGAGGGGTGTCGCTCTGAAAGCATGCCTGATGTTTGAATAGACATGGTCCAAAGTGTGTTCTCCTCTCGTAGCAAAGTCCACGAACTGGACAAATTTAGGAAGCACAGTCTTTAGGCACGCTTTGTTAAAGTCGCCGGCGACAATAAAAACCCCATCGGGGTGGGCAAGCTGTTGTTTGTTTATGGTGTTGAGCAAGAGGCTGAGAGCCGTGCTAACGTTAGCATCAGCAGCCTAACCGACGAAGATGATGGATCCATGGGGTCAGGAAAGCCAGAAGCAGGGGAGCTGGAGAGGTACCTTTCATGTCCATTCACTGGAGGTGTGGTTCTATTGCATGGCATTCCTCACATCAAGAAACTGTCGATCAAAATCAATACAGCTCTTCCTGCATCTGGAGCTTGTGAAGGACTTCTCAGTCATGCAGGATTCCTGTTCACTGCTAAAAAACAGTTACAGCTTCACAGAAAGAACCTTGAGAGCAAACTGCTGCTGAAGCTTAACCATCACCTCACTGAGTGAAGAAATGGTACATTTCTGCTAAATATGCAGAAATAAATGCACACCCATACAACTTATGGTAAACTGAGCTGCCTTGTATGAACATACACTGAACAAAAATATAAACGCAACACTTTTGTTTTTGCTGCCATTCCCCATGGGATGGACGTAGAGACCTAAAATTCATTCCAGATACACAATATAACCATCCCTCCCAAACAGTGGTCACAAATCAGTCCAAATGTGTGGTAGTGGGCACATCTGCTACATTGAGATAATCCATCCCACCTCACAGGTGTGCCACATCAGGATGCTGATCTGACATCATGAGTAGTGCACAGGTGTACCTCAGACTGCCCACAACAAAAGGCCACCCTGGAATGTGCAGTTTTGTCTCACAGCAAAATGCCACAGATGCCACAAGCAATGAGGGAGCGTGCAATTGGCATGCTGACAGCAGGAATGTCAACCAGATCTGTCGCCCGTGCATTGAATGTTCATTTCTCAACCATAAGCCGTCTCCACAGGCGTTTCAGAGAATATGGCAGCACATCCAACCGGCCTCACAACCGCAGACCTCATGTAACCACACCAGCCCAGGACCTCCACATCCAGCAGGTTCACCTCCAAGATCGTCTGAGACCAGCCACCCAGACAGCTGCTGGAACAATTGGTTTGCACAACCAAACAATTTCTGCACAAACTGTCAGAAACCGTCTCAGGGACGCTCAACTGCATGCCCGTCGTCCTCATCGGGGTCTTGACCTGACTCCAGCTCGTCGCCGTAACAGACTTGTGTGGGCAAATGCTCACATTCGATGGCGTCTGGCACGTTGGAGAGGTGTGCGCTTCACGGATGAATCATGGTTCACATTGTTCAGGGCAGATGGCAGCTGAGAATGTCCCAGTTCTTGCATGGCCAGCATACTCACCGGACATGTCACCCATTGAGCATGTTCGGGATGTGCTTGACCGGCGTATACGACAGCGTGTACCAGTTCCCACGAATATCCAACAACCTCGCACAGCCATTGAAGTGGAGTGGACCAACATTCCACAGGCCACAATTGACAATCTGATAGACTCCATGCGACGATGTGTTGCACTGCATGAGGCAAATGGTGGTCACACCCGATACTGACCGGTTCTGGGTCCCCAGACCCCCAATAGCGCAAAAAACTGCACATTCCAGGGTGGCCTTTTGTTGTGGGCAGTCTGAGGTACACCTGTGCACTACTCATGATGTCAGATCAGCATCCTGATGTGGCACACCTGTGAGGTGGGATGGATTATCTAAATATAGCAGATGTGCCCACTACCACACATTTGGACTGATTTGTGACCACTGTTTGGGAGGGATGGTTATATTGTGTATCTGGAATTAATTTTAGGTCTCTACGTCCATCCCATGGGGAATGGGAGCAAAAACAAAAGTGTTGCGTTTATATTTTTGTTCAGTGTATGTTGAAGATGCCTTGTTCTAATGTTTTCTGTGAGGCTGCTGTGCCATTTGGAGCAAAAATGAATATAAAGTTTAAAGCATATCTTGTCACTGGAAATTGTTTGCACTGTTTATATATTTATATTATTTACTGTAAGTATTGGTGAAAAAAGCTTTATGTTGTGAAAAACTGAAATCTGGAAATTAGAATTGTTGTGCCTTATTTTGTTGATCTTTTTACATATATTCCTTTTGAAAATAGTTAAATTAGTATATTTATTTATTTTTGTTTGATAGCATTTATTTAAAAAATAAATCGGACATTTCAAACAGTTACTCGCTACTTGAGTGGTCTTTTCGCCAAGTACTTTCTTACTCTTACTTGATTAACTTTTTTGACGACTTCTTTTCACTTTTACTTGAGTAAGAATATTTTAAAGTAATGCTACTCTTACTTGAATACAATTTTTGGATACTCGACCCACCTCTAGATGTATCAGAATTTCACCCGACAGCATGTCACGTCTTATCACGTCGTCTTATACAGGATGTTATCATGAATAATAAGCAATGCCAATTTAAGTTTGAGGCAGTGAATGCGGAAATGGTAGAGCGCTTATTGATATCACTTCCTGACGATACATCCTCCGGCTCTGATAACATAGAGAGTAAACTGCTCAAAGTTGCAGCCAAGTTTGTGTCCCTTCCTATATGTCACATATTTAATAGATCGTTGGCATGCAGCTTATTTCCATTGCAGTGGAAAGAATCAAAAATAATTCCCATTCCTAAAAACAAGAATGACATTTTTAATGGTGTCAATAGCAGACCTATTAGTCTACTCCCCGTTCTAAATAAAATTATGGAGAGGATTGTCTATGAACAAATTCAACATTACCTAACAGAAAATCAGTTACTCACTCAGTTTCAACATGCTTACAAACCTGGTTATTCCACCAGTTCAGCTCTCATTCACATGACAGATAACTGGTATGAATATCTAGATAATGGGATTTTCTTTAGATTGTTTTAAACCTGTAATTAGTTTAGCAACTTCAGTGTCTGAAATATGAGTGATGGTGAACAAATTTTGACGAACATCATTCACATTATAAGAGCATATGACTGAGTCAAAGCTCTGATTGATTTCCTTAACAGATGAAATAAAAAAAAAGTGTTTAAGTTACTGGCAATAGATAGAGGCTCTCTAACAATAGTTATTTACATAAATGGTAAATGGCCTGTATTTATATAGCGCTTTACTAGTCCCTAAGGACCCCAAAGTGCTTTACATATCCAGTCATCCACCCATTCACACACTGGTGATGGCAAGCTACATTGTAGCCACAGCCACCCTGGGGCGCACTGACAGAGGCGAGGCTGCCGGACACTGGCGCCACCGGGCCCTCTTACCACCACCAGTAGGCAACGGGTGAAGTGTCTTGCCCAAGGACACAACGACTGAGACTGTCCAAGCCGGGGCTCGAACCGGCAACCTTCCGATTACAAGGCAAACTCCCAACTCTTGAGCCACGATCGCCACGATAAAGTTCAATTGTGTTTTTGCTTTTGTTTGAATGACGGCCAAGTAATTTATTTAGGTGTTGCCAGATAATTTTACCTTTACCTTTGGCTCTTTCAATTATATTTATAAAAAAATTTGCTTTGGCCTGTCTCAAACTTCTTGTTATTTTGTTCCACATTGAAGTCAATCTGTCTATCCAGAGTTGGACCTGTTTTCAGGAACTGTTTTAGTAATTGATCTCTTGTTTTCATTAGATTCTTGCACTCTTTGTTTAACCAGGGCAGATTAGATGTTGTCTTTATTTTTTGTTGACCTCTAATGGAGTATGTTGATATAACATCCTTGACAATGTCAGTGAAGTGACTGCTGCAGAATTGTGGCTCATCACTACACAATAAACGCTCCCAGTTAGCTGATGCTAATGCTTCTGCTACATTTTGTCGCTGACTTCTTGGTATAAATTCATAAAAGGATCTCCTATTAGATGAAATATGAAAGTGATTCTTAACCCGTGATTTTATAAGTTTTCTAGAAAATAATATAAAATTGTGGTCTGAAATACCAGTGATAAAATTATAAGATTTAATAATTCGCTCGAGCTTATTACTGAAAACCAGATCTATTTTAGTTCTAGAGTGTCTCGTTATTCTTGTGGGTTGTTCAATGTGTTGAGTAATGTTTAAAGTCTCCATTATGTCCTTGAGTGTTTTTCTGTCCTTTTCACAGTCCCAGTTGACATTAAAATCTCCCATTATAATTATTTCATTAGACTTATTATTTATAGTATGATATTCAAGTACTATCTGTAGTTGTTCATAAAAAATATTCTTTGCGGAAGGAGGGCGATATAAACAGATCAACGTAAATGACATTTCTGGGGAAAGAGTGATTTTAACAGAAATATGTTCTATTTCAACATCTATTGGTGAACTAAGTAAAGAGCAATCCAGGTGTTTTTTTACATACACAAGTATTCCTCCTCTTGTTCCAATTCTATCCCTTCTAAATACTGTGTACTCTGGAAAGACAACTGCAGACTCAGGAGAAGAACTTGAGAGCCAAGATTCAGAGATACCCAAAATAGAAATATTGGAATTGCTTAGAATATGTTCCAGTTGCTCATGCTTTGGTAACATACTGCGAATGTTAATGTGTCCACATAGAAGCCCCTTTGGTTTATTTTTAGTGTCCCAGAGTACTTTAGCCTGATTAAATGTCTTGCAGATCTTTGTTCCTCTGTAACTTTTAATAGCAGGATTTCCTGTCCTTTTGTTGACAATGCTATGAGCATTTAATGATGAGAAACCCTTTACCGGAGACTGTAGTTGGGGTACAGCAGATGGAGGCCCAGGCAGCCGAGATGGGGGCCCAGGCAGCCGAGATGGGGGCCCAGGCCGCCGAGATGGGGGCCCAGGCAGCCTGGTACTTCGGCGGGTCCACTCTTAGTGTGTGCACATCTTTTTTTGCGCTAGATTCTGAAGCTGCAGCTTTTGTCTCTCTCCAAACAAAATTGACTGAACAGCAGCAAGAAGATCCAAACTACGCTTCACATTTTGCTTCACATAAACATCGTCAGGAATTCCATTTTACCTTTTCTGTTTTGCTTCCACCACAATAAAATGACACTTTCTGCAGAGTTCTCTCTCTCAGTGTACAATTCCCATCTAAAAACCTCTGCTTTCGGCATTATTCACTTGTCTATTACCCACCAGTTTACTGTTGCTTACAGCGCTGTCAGGCGCTTTTTTTGGGGGGGGGGGGGGGGGGGGGGGGGTTGTTTGTTTGTGTTTTTTTAAATCATTTGCAACAAGAAAGCCTAATTTCTGTTGTTCAATACTGAAGAAAGTTAAATTTATGCCAAATTGCAAAACGCTTATCTGTGTCTCTAATCAAACCCCTGTAACTTTGCTCTGCTTCACTTCAGCAGCATAGGGTATTGTTCATATGTTGATTCATGTTTTTATTCCGTTTTTGTTCTATTGCAGAATATTTTTAAGGTTATCTGCTATAAAAATTTGGACCAGGAAAATGTCTTTCATGTTTTTCTGTGTTTTATCCTCAGTTACTTTGGCATAAAGTCATCTGCTGTGATGCTTGCACCTTCGATAAATTCTCGCAAGTGTCAGCTTTCTTTTTATAGATATAAAAGTATGGATATGTACTGATAAGTGATCAGAGTTATATTTCTGACTGAGGCAAAATTTCCCCAATTAGAGTGATTCTAGAAATCAGTGACGATATCCAGCCCTACTATGAAGGTAAAGCAGCATGCTTTCTGAAAGTGGCCAATGAAAATAAAGTGGTCTTTCTGTGACAGGTGAACTGAGAGGGGAAAAGGTTCTAAAACCATTAAATCTTTCTTCTTTTTCCATACATAAATTGTAATGTATTTATGTATATATTGACTAATGATAAATAAATTATATTGCACATAAATATATATTCCTTGTCTTGATTCAACATATGGAGGATTTCATTTGATTACAAATTGTTTTTCAGACTGAGTGCTTGTAACCTCTCAGAGAGAAGCTGTGACGCTCTGTCCTCAGTTCTCAGCTCCAAGTTTTCTAGTTTGAGAGAACTAGACCTGAGTAACAACAACCTACGGGATTCAGGAGTGAAGCTTCTTTCTCTAGACCTACTAAGTCCCCATTGTACACTGGAAACTCTGAGGTTAGAAATTCCTGTTCTTATTCTGCTGTTTTTAATATATTTAATTGCTGCCATAATTGAATCCAGTGTAGAGTAAATGCCAAGATTTCTTATTTTAAATGGCCAAAGGTAACCTTAGTTTTTGTTTTTCTTTTCTGTCATAAGCTGCAGCAGAGCAGTACAAAGCATGCTTTACTAGAAAGCTGTCATAAACAACCCCTTTTAACAGGGATTCTCTTTTATATGGTCAATGTTCCAAAGAAGAATGTTTCAAACACTGACCACATTATAAAGTTTACCACACAGGGATGTCTTTGTTTAGGTTACTTTTTGACTCATGCGCTAGAAATTGTTTTTAATAGGTTTACAGTTTGTTTTCACATCTTCTGCATCAGAAGGCTGAGGAGTTGAAGTAGCATGCTTCTTGAAACTTGCAAATAAAAATGAGGTAGTTTTTTTAGGATGGGTGAACTGAAATGGGGAATGAGGTAAAATGACTTCTTTCATATAAAGGATTAAGTGGGGACTACACCAAGGTCAAAACATGTTTCTTTTTGTCCCCAAAACATAAACTGCAATGTATTTATATCTTTATTCATGTTAAATTATATTGCACATAATCATATTTCTTGTCTTGATTCACCATGTGATTTTGTTTGATAACAAATTGTTTTTCAGACTGAGTGGCTGTAACCTCTCAAGGAGAAGCTGTGAATCTCTGTCCTCAGTTCTCAGCTTCCAGTCCTCTAGTCTGAGAGAACTGGACCTGAGTAACAATAACGTGCATGATTCAGGTGTGAAGTTTCTGTATGCAAAACTGCAGAGTTCACTTTGTACACTGGAAATTCTGAGGTCAGAACTTTTTACTTTTTGTTTGAATGAATTTATGTTCTTTTTTACTATATTCCTCGGATTCCCCACCCCACGGTTAACTGACAAGAATTTGATGGATCATTGGACGATTCAATGAAATTAACTAATTAAAACTTTAGCTTGTAAAGTGTTTATTGCTGTTTCTTAGTTAACTCCATTATTTCTAAGTTTAAGTAAACTGCCACATTCCTAACCTTTTCATTTGACAGTAAGATTCCTTAACAAAAAGTTTGTTATTTATTTTTAATTTTCAGACTGAGTGACTGTAACCTCTCAGAGAGAGCCTGTGCAACTCTGTCCTCAGTCCTCAGCTCCAAGTCGTCTAGTCTGAGAGAGCTGGACCTGAGTAACAATAACGTGCATGATTCAGGCGTGAAGCTTCTGTCTGATGGACTGAAGAATCCACAGTGCAAAGTAGAAACTCTCTGGTCAGAATTTTGATTTTTTTCTACTCATTACAACTTAAAATCTAAATCATTAAACTGCGCAAAGAGCTACTTTTTATAAGGAGCACTATTATGTTTTGGTGGAATTTTACACACTGAATTAGAGTCTACAAATTTGTCATAATAAGAATTTTCTTTGTGATTGTTAAAAAAAAACATTACTTGATGCCCTTTTTCAATTTATAGATGTACGTTGCATCTTTATTACATGTTATATAGAAATATATGGGTCTGCCCCGGGGCCTCCTCCCGGTGGGGCATACCCAGAACACCTCACCCAGGAGGTGCCCAGGAGGCATCCTTGTCAGATGCCCGAACCACCTCAGCTGGCTCCTTTCGATGTGGAGCAGCAGCGGCTCTACTCTGAGCCCCTCCCGGATGGCCTAAGTTCTCACCCTATCTCTAAGGCAGAGGCCAGCCACCCTTCGGAGGAAGCTCATTTCCGCCACTTGTATCCGCGATCTTGTTCTTTCGGTCACTACCCACAGCTCGTGGCCATAGGTGAGGGTAGGGACGTAGATAGACCGGTAAATTGAGAGCTTCGCTTTTACACTCAGCTCCCTCTTCACCACGATGGACCAGTGCAGCGTCCGCATTGCTGCAGCCCCAATCTGTCTGTTGATCTCCAGCTCCCTTCTCGCATCACTCGCGAACAAGACCCCGAGATACTTGAACTCCTCCACTTGGGTCAGGAACTCATCCCCGACCCGGAGTGGGCACTCCACCCTTTTCCGGCTGAGAACCATGGCCTTAGATTTGGAGGTGCTGATCCTCATTCCCGCTGCTTCACACTCGGCTGCAAACCGTTCCAGTGCGAGCTGGAGGCCCCCACCCGATGAAGCCAACAAAACCACATCATCCGCAAAAAGCAGAGATGAGACTCTGAGGCCACCAAAGTGAAAGCCCTCCGCCACTTGGCTGCGCCTAGAAATCCTGTCCATAAAAATTCTGAACAGAACCGGAGACAAAGGGCAGCCCTGGCGGAGCCCATCACCCACCGGGAACGAGTCCGACTTATTGCCGGCAATGCGAATTAAGCTCTTGCAACAGTTGTATAGGGATCGAATGGCCCGTAGCAATGGGCCAGACACCCCATACTCCTGCAACACCTCCCACAGGACACCCCGAGGGACACGGTCGAATGCCTTCTCCAAGTCCACAAAACACATGCAGACTGGTTGGGTAAACTCCCATGCACCCTCCAGTATCCTTGAGAGGATAAAAAGCTGGTCCAGTGTTCCGTGACCAGGACGAAAACGGCATTGTTCCTCCTGTATCCGAGGTTTGACTAGCAGACGAACTCTCCTTTCCAGCACCCTGGCATAGACTTTCCCAGGGAGGCTGAGGAGTGTGATCCCCCTGTAGTTGGAACACACCCTCCGGTCTCCCTTCTTAAAGATAGGGACCACCACCCCGGTCTGCCAGTCCAGCGGTACTGCACCTGATCTCCACGCAACATTGTAGAGGCGTGTCAACCAGGACAGCCCTACAATGTCCAGAGCCTTCAGGAATTCGGGGCGGACCTCATCAACACCAGGGGCTCTGCCACCAAGGAGTTGTTTAACTGCCTCAGTGACCTCGCCCCCGGAAATTGGCATTTCATTTCCCTCATCCCCAGACTCTGCCTCCTCCTCAGAAGACGTGTCAGTGGGATTAAGGAGGTTCTCGAAGTATTCCTTCCACCGCCTGACAATTTTCTCAGTCGACGTCAGCAGCACTCCGCCAGCACTATACACAGTGCAGGTAGAGCACCGCCTGACGGTTTGCCAGAATCTCTTCGAGGCAGTCCAAAAGTCCTTTTCCATGGCCTCTCCGAACTCCTCCCACACCCGAGTTTTTGCTTCAGCCACTGCCCGAGCCGCATTCCGCTTGTCGATACCTGTCGGCTGCCTCCGGAGCCCCACAGGCTAACCCGTATATATATGTATATATGTGTGTATATATGTATATGTAAGATAAGATAAGATAAGATAGAACTTTATTAATCCCTCGGGTGGGTTCCTCTGGGAAATTTGGTTTCCAAAAGCACAGCACCGACAGAAGTTACAGTTACAGAATGATATATATATATATATACACACACACACACATATAAATACAGAGACAAATATATATATATAATACACGAAGGGGATAAATAGAATAAGTGATTTGCACATTTCAAGTATTGAGGTCTATTGCACAATTGACTATTTACTATTTACAAAAGTATTGCACAAAGGTATTGCACAGTGAGGTGAAGAGGCACTACAGCTTAGTTGTTCCCCCCTCCTTTGTCCTCCTGTTTCCCTTCCCTCTCCCCTCCAGAGAGGAGTTAAACAGTCTGATGGCGTGTGGGACAAAGGAGTTTTTAAGTCTGTTAGTTCTTGTCTTGGGAAGAAGCAACCTGTCACTGAACAGACTCTTCTGGTTGTTAATGGCCATGTGCAGAGGATGCCCAGCATTGTTCATAATGTCCAGCAGTTTTTTTAGTGTCCTTTTCTCTGCCACTGTCACCAGAGTGTCCAGCTTCATGCCGACCACAGAGCCAGCCTTCCTGATCAGTTTCTCCAGCCTGCATGAGTCCTTCTTTGCTGTGCTGCTCCCCCAGCACACCACAGCATAGAAAAGTACTCCAGCAACCACTGACTGGTAAAACATCCTCAGGCGCTTCCTGCAGATGTTAAAAGACCTCAGCCTCCTGAGGAAGTACAGTCGGCTTTGGGCTTTTTTATACAGGTGCTCTGTGTTGCATGACCAGTCCAGTTTATTGTCCACCCACAGCCCGAGGTACTTGTACTTGTTGACCACCTCCACCTCCTCCCCCTCTATCTGAACCGGCAGTGGACCTTCTCTGGACCTCCCGAAGTCCACAACCAGTTCCTTAGTCTTTGAGGTGTTGAGTTGCAGGTGGTTTGTGTGACTCCATGCGACAAAGTTCCTCACCAGACTTCTGTACTCCTCTTCCTGATCATCCCAGATACACCCCATGATGGCTGTGTCATCTGCAAACTACTGAATATGGCATAATTCAGAGTTGTAGCAGAAGTCAGAGGTGTACAGGGTGAAGAGAAGAGGGGACAGCACAGTTCCCTGTGGTGCTCCTGTGCTGCTGACCACTGTGTCAGACGTGATGTCCTTCAGCCTGACGTACTGTGGTCTGTCGGTGAGGTAGTCGGAGATCCAAGCCACCAGGCAGGGGTCCACCTCCATCCTGTTCAGTTTTTCCTGAAGCATACAGGGCCGGATGGTATTAAAGGCACTGGAAAAGTCAAGAAACAGGATCCTGACCATGCCTTTTCCCCCATCCAGGTGTGAGTGGGCTCTACAGTATGTATATGTATATATGTATATATATATGTATATATGTGTATATATATGTATATATGTGTATATATATGTATATATGTGTATATATATGTATATGTGTGTGTGTGTGTTTATATATGTATGTATATGTGTGTATGTATATATGTATATATATATATACGTGTATGTATGTATATACGTATGTATATATTGGCATGAATACACTTGAAGCTCTTTATGAACAATTCTCTTCTAGTAACTGTTCATCATTCCAGCCTACCAAGCAGTTCTGCAAACTCTCCAAATGACGTGCCAACAGAATTGTAATGATCATCTTGGTGTTGTGACCACCCCTAGTAAATCTCCTGTGCTAATTTCAGCTGGCTGCACAGTTGTGGTCGAGGGTTCTGCCAAGCTTCTCAGCCCAGCTAGTCAATGTGTTGTCATTCAGCACCCGGGTTCAGGCCTGCCGGGTGGTTTGTGTGTCAGTAATTGTCTAGTCGCTCTTAAAGCTGGTACACACACTCAGGTTCCAGTTGTTGTATCAAACGGAACAGAGCAAGAGATCTACATACCAGCTTTGAGTGTTATTGCAGAGCTGGGAGGCTATGACTGCATAGTCTCTGAGCACAGTGTGACAAACCCCCCAGATCGGGAGATGTTGTCAACACCCCTCACTTTCAATTTCGGTGAGTCACCAATACCAGCAGAATGGAAAGAACGGATCACAACAAAACTGAATGCCATGTCTGAAGTTTTTTCACATCATGACTTGGATTTTGGTTGCACTAAAGAAGTGAAGCATCACATCAAGCTCCATGACAATACCCCTTTTAAACACAAAGCAAGACCTATTCATCCCCAGGACATAGAAGCTGTTCGTAAACATCTTCGAGAGCTTCTAGATGCTGGTGTTATGAGGGAGTCGGAGTCATCATTTTCATCACCAATAGTGGTTGTCAAGAAGAAAAATGGAGACATTCAACTATGTATTGACTACCGCAAACTCAACCTGCAAACGATTAAGGATGCGTATGCATTGCCCAACTTGGAGGAATCGTTTACAGCACTCACTGGATCGAAATGGTTCTCTGTGCTTGATCTCAAATCTGGTTATTATCAGATAGAGATGGATGAAGCTGATAAAGTCAAAACCGCTTTTGTAACACCAATTGGGCTTTGGGAGTTCAACCGAATGCCTCAAGGAGTTACTAATGCACCTTCAACGTTCCAAAGACTTATGGAGAAGTGCATGGGAGACTTGCACCTGAAAGAGGTCATGGTGTTTTTGGATGATTTGATCATATTCTCCAACACTTGAGGAGCACGAAGACCGTTTGCTGAGAGTGTTGAATCGCTTGAAAGAATTTGGGTTCAAACTTTCTCCAGAAAAATGCAAATTCTTTCAGACATCCGTCCGATACTTGGGCCACATTGTTTCAGAAAATGGTGTTGAGACAGACCCAGAAAAGGTTGCCACCTTGAAATCCTGGCCAATTCCATCCACCTTGAAGACCTTGAAATCTTTTCTGGGATTCGCTGGCTACTATAGGCGTTTTATTAAGGGATATTCCATGATCGACAAGCCACTTAACAACCTCACACGCGGGTACCCATCCACACAAAAAACCTCTAAAAATGAGACTTCTAAGAGCTCACAGTTTGATCCCAAGCAATCCTTTGGTTCCAGGTGGAGTCCTGAATGTCAGTTGGCTTTTGATACTCTCATTGACAAACTTACCACTGCACCAGTTCTAGGTTTTGCTGATCCGGCACTGCCTTACATTCTCCACACAGATGCCAGCACCACCGGATTGGGTGCTGCCCTTTACCAAGAGCAAGAGGGGAGACTTAGGGTGATAGCCTATGCTAGTAGGGGTTTGTCATCCAGTGAAAGTCGTTACCCAGCTCCCAAGCCTGAATTCTTGGCACTGAAGTGGAGCGTGACAGAAAAATTTCATGATTACTTGTACGGAGCAAGTTTTACAGTGGTCACGGATAACAACCCACTTACCTATATCTTGACATCAGCAAAGTTGGATGCTACCGGCCATCGTTGGCTGGCTGCTCTTTCTACATTCTCATTCAAGATACAGCAAAACCTGGATGCAGATGCACTTTCCTGTCGGCCCCATGATGGTACTTCCTTTAGTGAACCTGCTCAAAAAGATGAGGAGCTAATTAATCAGTTTACTCAACATCTCTCAACCAGCAGTGGCGGTGAAATATCAGCTGAAGTTGTCGATGCGATTTGCCAAAGTTGTGTTGTCAGGACCCAAGCTGAGAATAGTTTGGTCGAATCCCTGTCCATCAACACAGCAGTGCTTCCTGAGAATTACTCAGAAGATTCCCATGGACTTCCTGTTATTTCCACCATATTCCATTCTGAGCTTTATGAAGAACAGAGAACTGATCCAACTCTCCGGGAGGTTATTCACCAGTTGGAGTCAGGAGAAAAAGTTCCTCTGACAGCCACGAAAGAGTTTCCTGAAATTCCTCTTCTCCTTCGAGAACTGAACAAATTGGAGCTGATTGATGGTATTCTCTATTGGAAGTGATATGAAAATGAACAACCATCATACCAACTGGTCCTTCCGACAGAACTGCGGCAAACTGTTCTCCACAGCCTCCACAACGATATGGGCCACCTGGGAGTGGAACGGACCCTTGACCTTGCCAGGACTCGGTTCTATTGACAGGAATGGCAGTGGATGTGGAAAATAAAATAAAAACCTGTGGCCGGTGTATTCGCCGGAAAAGCTTGCCGGAGAGAGCTGCTCCTCTTGTTAACATTCGGACATCACGTCCACTTGAACTCATCAAATATGCCCTTGCCATTCCAACACCAAACCAAAAGGCAAAAAACTGTGGCTAAATGTCGTTGGGAAAACTTCATCATTTATTATGGAATTCCAGAAAGACTCCATACAGATCAAGGGCCAGACTTTGAGTCGAAATTGATAAAGGAGTTATGTGCCCTGTTGGGAGTCCAAAAGTGTCACACAACACCGTACCATCCAAGAGGAAACCCAGTAGAGAGGTTTAATCGCACTCTACTGGCCATGTTGGGAACTCTTTTTTTTTTTTTTTCCTGCCTGTCCCGTTTGGCTCTTTTGCCATCAGAATTATTGTCTAAAGGCAAAGAAAGATACCCAACGGATTTACTTTACCAAATTGACCATACCAGCCTTGCCGTAATGGTCCATTTGATTCACCTTTTATTGTTTATTTTATTTTCACTTGCTGAATACGGGACAGACTTGACTGGGGGAAAGAAGGGGAGAAAGAAAGAGGGAAAGAGAAACAGCTGAGAAGAGGGACGGGGGAGAAGGGCAAAAACAAAAACCAACAGAATGGGCAGAAAAAATAAAAAATACAAAAACAATGCATCTATCAATCACCTGGATCACCTGCTGAGAAAGAAAAAAGAAAACAAGCAGAAGAGAACAAGAGTAATAGAATAAACAACATCACAATGATATATGGGAATATGACAGTAAATACTAAATATTAAACATTATTGTGCAGCACATAAGATCAACAGAACACAGTGTGCTTTGAGTTAGGAGCCAAAAAGGGTGTAGTTTGTGGGTGTGATCACCCGTGTGTACACCTGTGAGCATGGACGCGCTTGTTTTTTTTAAAAGGTTCCTTCATGTAATGATCTGCTAGAGGGTGTGGGGGAGCCACTGTCCCGTCCTCCAGGGCATGAAGCAGGTATGGAGGATTTCGAAACTCCAGACATCCAGAGGCCCCCAGAACACAAGAGACCAAGGAAGACCAACAGAGGGGCAGCCGCGCCACTGTCCCAGAAAGAGCTGAGGAGAGTCCCAGATGAGGGCTCACTCAGCAGCCGCGGAGCAGAAGCCAGGGGGAGTTGCAGTGACGCGCCCGTGAGCTCCGCCGGCAGCCAGCCGTGCCTGAGTGACCGAGCCCCAGGCCGAGAGGCCGGGGGCACCCCACCTCCGAAGTGGCCCGAGCGAGCCCCAGGCTCCAGGCCCCGATAAGCGGCCGCCAAGGAGTGAGCCGATGTGTACCTGGACGCCCATCCCCGGACACAAAGAACCACCAACGCACCGATGTCTGAGGGAGTCCGCCACTGGCAGGGGAAGTGGTGGTAGAGGGAGATAGGCCTCCAAACCTTGGAGGGCCTGAGATGTCCCCAGAGAGGTGGCGTCTGACACCCAACCTGAAATATAGACACAGACATACAGGCACACACATATACAAACATCCATTCCCACCCTCATGCTCTCATATGCACTTACTCCACACTCAACCAATGTGGAGACAGACATAAAGAGACACTGTACACACGATCACACTCCCCAAGCGTACTCTACGAACTGGGTTTAGGTACCCTTGCCCCTGGAGGGGGGAACTGCACCCAGACCCAGGTGGTGTTACCCTTTTCCCTTCGGTGGGGAGAGGCAGACCGCCCCGACTCCTCAGCAGCAGGGAGGCCCCACATTCCAGACCCCAGTCGGATGGACAACTCCTCCTCCTAGCCCCCCCGCTCCAGCAGGCCGCAGAGAACGGGGGTGAGAGAAGACTCCAAACCTCCCTCCACCCGCTCTTTGTAGTGTTGATGCATGTGTGTTCTAAGGTGCATTTAAAACCCAAGAGGGCATGGAGCTACCTGCCAGAGAGCAGCAGGTAAGCGCATAGTCCCTCCTGCTAGCCCTCAATGTCTACGTGTATTTAAAATTGAGAGGTGGGCAACGACACCAGGGGTGAGATGTACACCCTGATGGTCTTTTGGAATCCGTGTAGCGTGCCCACCCCCAAGATCCTATATGTATGTGTAATGAGAGTGTGAGTAATGTGAATGTCTAAGTTGTGAGATAAAATTGAGGCAGAGGCAGCCAGAAGGGGACAGGGGGGGGGTAGCCTCCTCTGCATATTGGGAACTCTTGAATCCAAAGGTTGCTAACCAACCGGACATAGTGGTGGTAGACAAACAGAAGAAGACGGCCATAGTGATCGATGTAGCGGTTCCGAATGACAGCAATATCAGGAAGAAGGAAGACAAGAAGCTGGAGAAATACCAGCTATATATACATACATATGTGTATATATATATATATATATATATATATATATATATATATACATACATATGTATGTATGTATGTATGTATATATATATATATATATATATGTATCAACAAGAAGGCATCGGTGGGCAAGAGACGAAAACAAGGCGTTGTTGGATTGCTACTACGCAAGTAACCCCGGCGGAAGGGGCTACATGAACAGGATGAGAGACCTATGGATTCTTCGATACCCAACATCCACAATGACGGCGAAACAACTAGTAGCTCAGTGTTCCAACATTCGAAAGAAGGGACTGCTCTCACAGCTAGAGATTGACGAGGTACAACACAAATGCTACGGCAAGGAGGAGTCAGGACGCCAGGTCAGGGGGGAGATATCATCACCCCCACCCGAGATTGGGTACATAGCCCCAAGTGCAATAGGAGAAGGATCGTTGAGTGCGAGAGGAACTGACCTGAAAAATAGGATCATGGCCAAGCTTGAAACCTGGATCCCTCGTAGCCGGTTATCAAGATTAAGTGAAGTACCCTCAGAAGGTCTGCTAGATGATGTTAATGCAGCACTACGGACGATACCTACAACCACGATTACCGACACCAACAAGCTGATCTACAATACGGCAGCAGTGATCAGTGAGATGCTTGGCTACAAGTTGAACAGCCACAAGGGGCAGTACCCTCCATGGAGAAGGAGGCTAGAGGGCAAGATCAAAGTAGCACGGAGGGAGGTTAGCCAACTAACGGAGTTGCAGAAAGGTGCGACAAAGGAGGTGCATAAGAAATACAGCAAGCTGTCCATACCTGAGGCCTTGGAAACTGCCAAGCAAAGACTCACAGCCTTGGCCAGCCGCTTGAGGAGGTACACCAGAGAGATAGAAGGCAGGAGAATAAACCAGCTGTTCTCCACAGAACCAGCAAAGGTGTACTCTCAGTGGCAAGGGAACAATAAGAGAACAGCACCACCAAGGCTGGAGACGGAGCAATACTGGAAGAGCATATGGGAGAAGGACACAACCCATAACGGCAATGCTCAGTGGCTAGTGGATCTGAGGGCAGACCACAGCGACCTCCCTGAACAGGGTCCAGTAACCATCACAGTGGCAGATATCCAAGAAAGGGTCTCCAGTATGAAGAGTTGGACAGCACCAGGGCCCGTCATGGTTCATGCCTACTGGCTAAAGAAGCTGACTGCACTCCACGAGCGTCTGACAGCACAAATGAACCAGCTGCTAGTTAACGAGAGACACCCGGAATGGCTAACCGAAGGTCGGACGGTCCTGATCCCCAAGGACCCCAAGAAGGGACCGGTCCCCTCCAACTACCGACCAATAACCTGCCTCAGTACTACATGGACGCTCCCGTCAGGCATCATATTGGCTAAGATGAACAGGCACATGGGTCAATACATGAGCGGGACACAGAAAGGAATTGGCAAGAATACCAGAGGCGCAAAACACCAGCTACTGGTAGACAAAACAGTCAGCCGAGACTGCAAGACCAGACTGTGACCAACCTGTGCACTGCCTGGATTGATTACAAGAAGGCCTATGACTCAATGCCCCACAGCTGGATACTGGAATGCCTAGAATTGTACAAGATCAATGGGACCCTAAGAGGCTTCATCAGGAACTCAATGGGGATGTGGCGTACAACACTAGAGGCCAACTCCAAGCCCATAGCACAAGTCACCATCAAGTGCGGGATCTACCAAGGAGATGCTCTGTCCCCACTGCTGTTCTGCATAGGCCTGAACCCTCTCAGTGAGATCATTAACAAGACTGGCTACGGATACCGACTACGGAACGGAGCAGTTGTCAGCCACCTCCTGTACATGGATGACATCAAGCTGTATGCCAAGAGTGAACGAGACATCGATTCACTGATCCACACTACCAGGCTATACAGCAATGACATTGGAATGTCGTTCGGACTGGAGAAGTGTAGTCAGATGGTAACAAGGAGAGGGAAGGTAGTCAGAACTGAGGGGATTGAACTACCAGAAGGCAACATTGCAGACATAGAGGACAGTTACAAGTACCTGGGGATCCCGCAGGCGAATGGGAACCATGAAGAGGCCACTAGAAAAGCTGCAACCACCAAGTACCTGCAGAGGGTCAGGCAAGTCCTGAGGAGTCAGCTGAATGGTAAGAACAAGATCCGGGCTATCAACACATACGCCCTGCCCGTGATCAGGTACCCTGCTGGGGTAATAGGCTGGTCAAAGGAGGAGATAGAAGCCACTGACATAAAGACAAGAAAGCTCCTTACCATGCATGGAGGGTTTCACCCCAAGTCCAGCACCCTGAGGCTGTACGCTAAGCGGAAGGAAGGGGGCCGGGGACTGGTGAGTGTCAGCACCACAGTCCAGGATGAGACAACGAACATCCAAGAATACATTGGGAAGATGGCCCCAACTGACCGAGTGCTCAGTGAATACCTCAGGCAGCAGAAACCCAAGAAAGAGGAGGGAGACGAGGAACCATCATGGAAGGACAGGCCCCTGCACGGTATGTACCACCGGCAGATAGAGAAGGTGGCTGATAACCAGAAATCCTACCAGTGGCTGGACAAAGCTGGACTGAAAGACAGCACAGAGGCACTAATCATGGCAGCACAAGAACAAGCTCTGAGCACAAGATCCATAGAGGCTGGGGTCAATCACACCAGGCAAGACCCCAGGTGCAGGCTGTGTAAAGATGCCCCAGAGACAATCCAGCACATAACAGCAGGGTGCAAGATGCTAGCAGGCAAGGCATACATGGAACGTCATAACCAAGTGGCCGGCATAGTGTACAGGAACATCTGTGCCGAGTGTAACCTGGAAGTCCCGAGGTCAAAATGGGAGATGCCCCATAGGGTGGTGGAGAATGACCGAGCTAAGATCCTGTGGGACTTCCAGATACAGACGGACAAAATGGTGGTGGCTAACCAACCGGACATAGTGGTGGTAGACAAACAGAAGAAGACGGCCATAGTGATCAATGTAGCGGTTCCGAATGACAGCAATATCAGGAAGAAGGAACACGAGAAGCTGGAGAAATACCAAGGGCTCAGAGAAGAGCTTGAGAGGATGTGGAGGGTGAAGGTAACGGTGGTCCCCGTGGTAATCGGAGCACTAGGTGCGGTGACTCCCAAGCTAGGCGAGTGGCTCCAGCAGATCCCGGGAACAACATCGGAGATCTCAGTCCAGAAGAGCGCAGTCCTGGGAACAGCTAAGATACTGCGCAGGACCCTCAAGCTCCCAGGCCTCTGGTAGAGGACCCGAGCTTGAAGGATAAACCGCCCGCAGGGGCGTGCTGGGAATTATTATTTATTATACATACATACATACATATACACTATGTATGTATATATGTGTATATGTATGTATATATATATATATATATATATATATATATATATATATGTGTATATGTATGTATATATATATATATATATATATATATATATATATATATATATATATATATATATACACTACGTATGTATATATGTGTATATATATATATATATATGTATGTGTGTGTGTGTGTATGTATATATGTGTGTGATTAAAGTGGTGGGTGAGTTCTTTTACATTTTGAGAAAAGCCAATTGAGCCTAATAACAGATTAAATGTTTTGTTGAGGCTGTCGTTTTTAGCATCTACAGTACATGGATGTTAAAATCACCCATCCATCCATCCATCCATCCATTCGCTTCTGCTTATCCTTTTCAGGGTCGCGGGGGGCGCTGGAGCCTATCCCAGCTGTCATAGGGCGAGAGGCGGGGTACACCCTGGACAGGTCGCCAGTCTGTCGCAGGGCCAACACACAGGGACAGACAACCATTCGTGCTCACATTCACTCGCACATTCACACCTAGTGGCAATTTGGATTATCCAATTAACCTATCCCCACAATGATTATTTTATCTGAGCTGGGCACTAAATCAGATAAAAAGTCTGAGAAATCAGACAAACTCTGTGTAAGGCCCAGTTGGACGATAGATGATAACAAATAAGACTGGGTTTTGAGTTTTACAGCTGGGGTGGACAAGGCTAAGCATCAGGATTTCAAATGAATTAATTAAAAGTCTGTCTTGGTCTTTCGTTGAATAATAGGCTGGTGTGAAAATTTGCTGATTTCTTAATCAATTATTAAGTCATGCACTAACAGAGACTTGGAAGAGAGAAACCGAATGTTTAATAATCCACATTTCACTGTGTTACTCTTTGGTTCAGTTATGGATACTGTATTGTTCTTTCTTTGTGATTTTTTTTATGTTTGTTTTTTTGCTGGTTTTTAGTTTGTTGTTTTTCTGTGTGGGAGCTGACACAATCTCTATGGAGAAGTGGTTTGGGGGGAATAACAGGAGAAGCTGCAGAGAGGCGTGTAAGACTGCAACTCTGCTTCCTGGTCCCAACTCTGGATAGTCATATTTTGTGAAGTTTAATAAATTTTCCCATATTTCTAGAAATGAGAGCTGCTCCATCCAAAGTGGGATGGATGCCGTCCCTCCTAACAAGACCAGGTTTCCTCCAGAAGGTTTGCCAATTATCTATAAAGCCCACATCGTTTCTGGGACACCACTCAGACAGCCAGCAATTTAAGGAGAACATGCGGCTAAACATTTCACTCCGGGTTTATTTGGGGAGGGGACCAGAGAAAACTACAGAGTGCGACATAGTTTTTGGCAAAGTTACCTCCAATTGACGTAACCGGGTGTCATTACTGCCAACGTGAATTATAATTTTACTTAATTTCCATTTATACTGAGCCAGCACTTTGAAATATCCCCCAGTGTCGCCTGCTCTGGCTCCTGGAAGACAATTGACTATGGTTGCTGGTGTCTCTAGTTTCACGTCTAAGAACAGAATCGCCAATTACCAGAGTTTGAACCCCGGCGGGTGTGTCGCTGAGTGGGGAAAAACATGTAGACACATGAACAGGTTGGTGGTGTACCTGGGACTGCTTTTTAAGATTATGCTTCCTCCTCACCGTCACCCAGCCACCCTCTTTCCACAGCTGTATGTGCAGGTATGTATGGGTGTATTCGTATGTACGCATGTGTATACATAATTTGTACATGTCCTTTTTGTGTAAATGTAAATGCCTGTGTTATTGTGTTGATACTTATGTTATTGTGTATTACACACAACGGAGAGATGCCAAACTTACAATAAAGGGGTATTCTATTCTATTCTATTCTAGCTCCTCCAAGACCATGAATTAGACAAGCAGACGAAGTTTAATAAATGAAATTGAATCGATGTTATTGTATCTGACAAACAAAAACAAATCATTGCTCCCAGATGGACTAGTTTTCATTTGAATCTCTCTGCAGTCTGTCAGGCTGTCTGATCACAGAGGGTGGCTGTACTTCTCTGGCCTCAGCTCTGAGCTCCAACCCCTCCCATCTGAGAGAGCTGGACCTGAGCTACAATCATCCTGGACCGTCAGGAATGAAGCTGCTGTCGGCTGGACTGAAGGATCCAGGCTGGAGACTGGACACTCTCAGGTATGGAGAGAATGTCTGATAGACGAGGAAGAGCTGGAAACATTCCCTGGGTCCTTCACTCACTTCCTGTTTGTTTGTTTCATGTTGATATGACATGAACAATCACACATGCAGGAACATTTTCTGGGACAGAAAAAAATATTCAGAATCAGAATCAGAAAGGGTTTTATTGCCAAATGTTGAGCGGGTTTACAACATTAGGAAATTGCTGCGGTGCTTCAGTGCAAACATACTGTTAGAAATTAAGCTTAAATAGACATGAAAATAAAAATGAGAATAAGAATTAAAAGTGCTAAGTAGATAGATAGATATATACATGATATATACATGAGTGCAGGTGGTGATCAGTGCCAAACATGGAATGATGCAGTGAACACAGCGTAGGGTCATGTGTTAGTGGTGGGAACAGTTCAGGCTGAATAATAAAGAGAGAAGGGATTTGGAACTAACTAGTTATACTTAATTAAACACAAAATAACACTTGTAATTCACCTCTTCGCTGTCAAGTTCTACCATAGTTTGCTTGAATAAAACATTACCTAATTTATTTTTAATGTTTTGATCAAGCTAGGCTAATAGCTTCCAGTCCTTGTACTAAACTAGGGGGAACAGTTCCTTTATCAGTGTCTAACAGTGTGTGTATGAGAGCCATGTAATGTCCATGTGTGCATGCTGATTGTGCTGGTCTGACCCCCTCCTCCTTTCAGTTTGGAGCCTGCTGGAGTCCGATGGTTGAGACCAAGTCTGAGGAAGTGTAAGTGTGTTTTTAATGGGATTCATGAAAACAAACAGCACACATTCAACCATCTTCATCATTCACATCTCTGATGTCATGAGTCATCATCAAAGTGTCAATCAATGAACAGATGATGGATCAATAACTGCAGCTGGATTGTGTTTGTTCTCTCCATCAGATTCATGTCAACTCACAATCGACACAAACACAGTGCACACAAACCTCCAACTGTCTGACAACAACAGGAAGGTGACACATGTGGAGAAGGTTCAGTCATATCCTGATCATCCAGACAGATTTGATGTTCCTCAGCTGCAGTGTAGAAATGGTCTCACTCGTCGCTGTTACTGGGAGGTCGCATGGAGAGGAAGGGTTTATATATCAGTGAGTTACAGAAGAATCAGAAGGAAAGGAGGCAGTGATGACTGTAGGTTTGGACACAATGATCAGTCCTGGAGCCTGGACTGCTTTGATGATGGTCCTCGTTCTGTGTGGCACAATAACAGAGAAACATTCGTCTCCTCCTCCTCCTCTGTCTCTAACAGAGCAGCAGTGTATGTGGACTGTCCTGCTGGCACTCTGTCATTCTACAGAGTCTCCTCTGACACTCTGATCCACCTCCACACCTTCAACACCACATTCACTGAACCTCTTTATCCTGGGTTTAGACTCTGGTCTGGTTCCTCAGTGTCCCTGTGCTGAGTGGAGTGTAAAGAGTGTCTCCTGTTAGAGAAACACTCTGACTGTTGAACAGATAGTTCAGTCTGTACATGTCTGTCTCTTTCACTCAAACACATTTTCAGATTCATGGATTAAATCAGTTGATGTTTGAAACTCTTCTAAATGATTCCTTGTAAACTTCTTCCTCTTCAGTTCTTTAAAAACTGAAGCTCCCATTATTCCAGGATCCACATGTTGTTTTTCTGTCTTTTTCCACTCAAAGCTTCACAGTGAATCTCAGTATGTTGTGTTTCTCTGAAGCTCAGTTCACAACCAGCTCCTCTCCATTTTCAACAAGTCTGAGCTCATTAAAATGAAACCAAATGTTTGATTTCATTCTTAATGAGATTTGTCTAAACTCTCTACATGCTTTTACTGTTTCACTCATTATTGGAAGCTCATCATTTAAAAATGTTTCAGCCATATAAGCTGAAAATATTGGCTGAATAGTTTTGAATGCAGTTTTAACCAGAATATGATTGTATTGAGGGATCATAATGCATGCAACACATGTAGTAAAAAAGCAAAGGCTGCATTAACCATTTAAATGAAAATGTGTAATGTCTGTGTTTAAAAAAAAAAAGACTTTCTTCTACTATTCTTTCAAAATAAATCCCTTGTTAAGAAACAGGAAGATATGATGGCATTTATTTCATCGCACTTTGGATCTGGCTGTTTAAGAGAGCCTTTGTTTGTCTTCACAGTCCACAGCTAAAATAATATTCACATATTGCCCTTTTTCCTTTATATGTTACCCTATGTAAGTTTATCTATGTAAGTTTATTTATGAAAGATGGCGCCGGTGAGGTCGGCTGCCGTCACGACTGCTCCGACCACTTTTTCTTTGTCTTTGTTTTTTAAGTTAGTTTTCAGCGTTTCTAAATCGGCAAAATCATCACCATTGGGTACATTAGGTATGACAGTGACACTCTTGTTTCTATTGGTATACAATGTACTCACAATTCGAAGTTTTTAACTCCGGATCCGAGCTGGCCGAGTGAGATCTCGAGGGAGAACAAAGGGAAGCGGCGGCGGCCTAGAGGGAAGCGAGCTGGCGTCAGGAACAGGCTGAGAGCTCGTGCACACCGCACACCTCTGCCTAGCATCCTGCTCGCCAACGTCCAGTCACTGGAGAACAAGCTTGACGACCTCAGGGCCAGGATAAAGTTCCAGAGAGACATTCGGGACTGCAATCTCCTCTGCTTCACCGAGACATGGCTGAACCCAGCGGTGCCGGACCACGCCATCCAGCCGGCCGAGTTCTTCTCGGTTCACCGCATGGACAGGACACGGGACTCGGGGAAGTCAAGGGGAGGCGGCGTGTGTTTAATGGTGAACAACAACTGGTGCAACAGTGCGAACGTTGTTCCTCTCACACGCTCCTGCACACCAAATCTGGAACTACTGTCCATCATGTGTCGTCCTTTTTATCTACCTCGGGAATTTACATCGGTCATTATAAGTGCCGTTTATATTCCACCACAAGCGGACACGGTCACCGCCTTATGCGAGCTGCATGAGGCACTCACACAGCACCAGACACAACACCGGGACGCTGCGCTTATTGTGACGGGGGACTTTAATAGCGCCAACCTCAAACGCGCAGCGCCGAACTTTTATCAACACATCACCTGCCCCACCAGGGGTGAAAGGACACTGGACCACTGCTACACTACGGTCAAGGACGGCTACAAGGCACAATCCCGCCCTCCGTTTGGCAAATCTGATCACGCCGCCATCTTCCTCATGCCAAAATATAAACAAAGGCTGAAACAGGAAGTTCCGGTTCAGAGGAAGGTCGCGCGCTGGACGGATCAATCGGTGGCCGCGTTACAGGACGCACTCGATGACGCAGACTGGGGCATGTTCAGAAACAGCTCCGATGATGATGTCAACGTGTTTACGGAAGCGGTTGTGGGATTCATCGGGAAACTAGCGGATGATACCGTGGAGACAAAGACTATCACAACGTTTCCCAACCAGAAGCCGTGGGTGGATAAAACCATCCGCAACGCTCTGAGATCCCGCACCGCTGCCTACAACACGGGACTCACAACGGGGGACATGGACCCGTACAAAGCCGCGTCATATAACGTGCGGAGGGCGGTGAAAGAGGCGAAGCAGCGCTACGGGAGGAAACTAGAGTCACAACTCCAACAGAGTGACTCTAGGAGCCTGTGGCGGGGACTAAGGACAATAACGGACTATAAAGCACCAACAACCGGTATGACGAACGCGGCCATGACTCTGGCAGACGAGCTGAACACTTTCTATGCTCGCTTCGAGGCTGCAGCTAAGGTCTCCAACAATGCTAGTGTTAGCAGCGCTAACGGCTGCAGACAGGAAGATACTGCCAGCACCAGAAACGTGCTCGTCATCTCCGAGCATGAAGTAAGGAGAGCCTTCAAAAGAGTGAACACCAGGAAAGCAGCAGGACCAGACGGCATCCCAGGTCGTATCCTAAGAGACTGCGCATACCAGCTAGCTCCTGTGTTCACTGAGATATTCAACATCTCTTTATCTCAGTCGGTGATCCCCACATGCTTCAAAGAGTCCATCATTGTTCCTGTCCCGAAGAAACCCCACCCTGCTTCTCTCAATGACTATCGCCCTGTAGCCCTCACCTCAGTAGTGATGAAGTGCTTTGAACGCCTGGTCAGAGACTTCATCATTTCTTCACTACCAGACACACTGGACCCACTACAGTTCGCTTACCGTCCAAATCGTTCCACAGACGATGCCATCTCTCATCTCCTCCACACATCACTCACTCACTTGGACACTAGAAGGGGGAATTATGTTAAAATGCTCTTCATAGACTACAGCTCTGCATTTAACACCATAATTCCCTCCACACTCACCACCAAGCTGGAGCATCTGGGACTCAGCTCATCTATGTGTCAGTGGATCTCCAACTTCCTAACTGGCAGACCACAGGCAGTAAGGATGGGCGGACATGTCTCAGCCTCCACCACTCTCAGCACTGGAGCCCCCCAGGGGTGTGTTCTGAGCCCCCTGCTGTACTCTTTGTACACATATGACTGTGTGGCCACTACCAGCTCCACCACCATCATCAAGTTTGCTGACGACACCGTCATGGTGGGCCTGATCTCTGATAACAACGAGACGGCCTACCTGAAGGAGATTAGGAATCTGGAGAACTGGTGCCAGAGGAACAACCTCCTTCTAAACGTCAGTAAGACAAAGGAGCTGATAGTGGACTTCAGCACTAAGCAGGAGAGGAACTACCAGACCCCCGTCATCAACGAGTGCCCAGTGGAGAGAGTGGACAGCTTCAAATACCTCGGAGTTCACATCACGCAGGACCTGTCATGGTCCTGTCACATCAACACCGTGGTGAAAAAGGCCCGACAGCGTCTCTACCACCTCAGACGCTTGAGAGACTTCCAACTGCCCTCCAAGGTGCTCAGGAACTTTTACTCGTGCACCATAGAGAGCATCCTGACGGGAAACATCTTAACCTGGTTCAGGAACAGCACCATGCAGGACAGACGAGCTCTACAGAGGGTTGTGCGGTCAGCTGAGCGCACCATCCGCTCCGAGCTCCCTGACCTGCACTCAATCTACAGCAGGCGGTGCTGGACCAAGGCCAGGAAGATGGTGAAGGACCTCAGCCATCCCAACAACAGACTGTTCTCTCTGCTGAGGTCAGGAAAGCGATTCCGCTCCCTGAAGACCAACACAGAGAGACTGAGGAGGAGCTTCTTCCCGCAGGCGATACGGTCTCTCAATCACACCACCACACAGTACTGACCCACACATATGGTTCTTACACACACACTGGACTTTCTGGACATTGTTTTTGCACACATTGTTTTTTTGCACAACACTGGTCACTATATTCTTCATTTCCGGTTAATACTTGTACAGCTGCTGTTATTGTGTATATATTTATTTATATTTAGATTTCTTCATACATTCTTATATAGTTCTATATTGTGTATTTTGTTGTACAGTTATTTTATTTTCAACTTTAATTTATATATTTTATCTTATTCTTCCCAGTTAAATTTACCCTTCATTCTAATTTGTGTTGTACAGTTATTTCATTTTTAACCTTAATTTATATTTTATTCCTTCTTAGTTAAATTTACCCTTTTTAATTTTTCATATTTATTTCCTATCTTATTCATAGCCTTTTCCTTTTTTGTTTTCTTTAGGTCACGAGCAGTTGTCCAAGCATTTCACTACATATCGTACTGTGTATGACTGTGTACGTGACAAATAAAATTTGAATTTGAATTTGAATTTGATCTTCTTCTCTGTTTAACATTTAGTTATGACCTTCAATTCAATTCAATTTTATTTATATAGCGCCAAATCACAACAAACGTCGCCTCAAGGCGCTTTATATTGTACAGTAGATCGCACAATAATGGATACAGAGAAAAACTTTCATCTCCCTTATCCGTTCCCATGTGTCTCTACTTTTGTTCTGTCTCCCCCCAGTCTTTCATATGTGTGTGTTTCAATGTTCTATTGTCAAGCTGGTGTTGTCATGTCTACATTCAAAGCCCTGCATCACACCAAAAATGATTCCTGGCCAGAATCTGTCCCTGGGGTCTAGGCAGAGGCTTTCCTCAAGACAGCTCTCATTTGAAAGAGAGGACTGACGTTGTCCTCCTCTTAACATCCAAATCGAGTTAGGGATGCTACCCAAGGGTTCCTTCCCACAGCCAAGCAGGCCCCCCTCACTGTTCGCAGACAGGGAAGGGGGACTGGTGGCAGAGCCCAAGGAAATTTCAGGAGGAAGGGGGGCGGCTGTATGGCAGATGAGTCCCAGCTGCATGCCTCCTGATTTCCCTTGCATGCTGAGGTTACATTTGCAGAAGGCCTCCAGCTGGGGCCTGAGATCCCCTGGGCCCCATGCTGGAACCTCAGAAGTAGACTGAGGCTTGAAAGCTCTGGGCTCCCTATTGCTTACAAATCGCCTGCATAGGCAGCTCACCACCTCTTATGGTGGCTGTCCTGACTGTTTTGTAAGAGTTGGGTTGCCCCTGGGGCGAACAGTTCAACGGGGCCGACCGGCACCCTCATCAGGCAATTTGGTCATCCAGCAAGAGCTGGAACTGGCATAGCCTGCGGCGGTGGCGTGCCAACCAGATCAAGGCCAGGGAAATACAGGTAGCTATAGCCTGCATCTTCATGAGCAAAGCCAGTGGGTGGAGATGGCCAGCAGCTCCCCTGGGTTACCGGGTCTTGAGAGCCTGCCCAAAAGTGAGGCGATCATGGCTCAACAGTTGGCAGTTCATCTTATAATCGGAAGGTTGCTGGTTCGAGGCCTGGCTCGGACAGTCTCGGTTGTTGTGTCCTTGGGCAATGCACTTCACTCGTTGCCTACTGGTGGTGGTCAGAGGGCCCGGTGGCGCCAGTGGCTCCCTGAAGACACCGAGTGCAGTTCCAGAAGCACAGCCTTGAATATCAACAGTGGACAGGAGTCCAAGAGACTATATCAGAGTTCTGAGCAGAGAGGTCCAGCAGCACTGTGGGCAAATGGCATCAGAAAGAGAAGATCCACCATCTTGATTGGATGGATGGAGATGCGTTTCCAGCAAGCTGCAACCTCACTGTGTGTGAAGGACTTTTGAGAAGACTGTCTGAGCTTGACATTTTCCATGTTTGGAGTGAGATGACAATGAAAGCGACAGTGGGACAAAGAGATACACGGGACAAAGCTGAAGAAAACTGACTGCCATTGGACTGCAAAGTGGGAGAGAAGAACGGAGAGAAAGGAGAAGGGGAGGACAGAGGCTGCTGTTTTAGTGTGGGGAATCAAATTGGGTTAAAGAATCCAGGGAGACAAGCGACTGCCTGGAAGTGGAGGATTGACACAGTGTCCAGACCACCACAAAAGGGGGAGGAAGACAAGCACTGACGTATGCAAGTGTACTGTTAGAAAATGGAAAGACGACACCACACATACACATAATATGCACCAGAGATGACACAGCATCATGCATAAAGTGGCACACATCCAAAGAGGGTATTTGTAGAAGGGGTTAATGACACACAGTGTGGTTGCCTATGGTAACCTGCAAGCATTTGGGGTTTAGCTGTGCCTGACTATGACAGAGTTTTTCATTTAGATGTTTCTGAAAAAAAATTTGGAGTGAACGGAGTTTTGTCTCAGAAAAAAGGGGGAAGGTACATAAAAGGACACATAAAAACAGAAAATGTATTAACCCGACTAACACACAGACACACACACACGTTATGAAGATCAAACACAATTTCAAGTAGGTAATACTGTTACCATCATCCTGTCTGGTTTAGTGAGTGGGGTGAGAACTGATACATAGACGACTGAATTAGTATTATTTTGGGGAACATGGTAGCAGGGGTGAACAGAATCCTGCAGCCAGAGTTTAAATGAGTGAAACTAGAATAATTTTTTTTTGTTTTTTTTGTTTTTTTTGTTTTTGCTTCTGAAGTATGAGGAAAGTTTTACCATGGCACCAAGTTTTAGATTTGGTGTTTTCTCACCTATAAGAGAAAGAATATTCTGTGACAAGTCCTAAGACCGGGCTTCTGTATTTTTATTTACTTTTGTTTTTCAGTTTTATCTGTCATTTTTCATTTTATTTTTATTTTTTGAACAGTGCACTGATTTCTCTTTGTGAATTTCTTTTCTTTAAGCAGATTTGCACGTCGGGAATTAAAAGCGCTACACGTCGTCGAGAAAATTGTTGCAAGTGAGTTTCTCCACATTAAAATGGGCTCTGGAGAAAGCCACTTATTTGGGACAATTAGAAAATGAGAGTCCCAGCCTAAAAAAGATTCAGCGAGGTAATCCGACCTAAAGTTCTTCTTTTTCTTTTTGAAATGACGTCATTTTGCTGACAGTGGAAACTAAATGCGACGATGGTTTCCACTATCAGCAAAGAAAGAAAGAATGGATGAATGAATGAATGAATGGAAATAAAAACAAACTGACTGACTGGTAAAAGCTGACAAGACTTGACCATGACTCAAGGTTAACCTCCACCTAGACAGGACAAAAGGGTGGATGAATTTATGTGTTTCATTTTACAGGAGCAGAAAGATGACAGCACCATTCGAGGTTGCGTGATGATTTAACCTTTTAAATGCCACTTTCTATGTTTGTGAATCTACCAGGGGTGTGTTATTCATAGGCTTGTGTTGCTCACAGAAGTTTTTTTTTTTGTTTTTTTTTTGCCTGTCCCGTTTGGCTCTTTTGCCATCAGAATTATTGTCTAAAGGCAAAGAAAGATGCCCAACGGATTTACTTTACCAAATTGACCATACCAGCCTTGCCGTAATGGTCCATTTGATTCACCTTTTATTGTTTATTTTATTTTCACTTGCTGAATACGGGACAGACTTGACTGGGGGAAAGAAGGGGAGAAAGAAAGAGGGAAAGAGAAACAGCTGAGAAGAGGGACGGGGGAGAAGGGCAAAAACCAAAAACCAACAGAATGAGCAGGAAAAAAAAAAAAAAAAATACATATATCAATCACCTGGATCACCTGCTGAGAAAGAAAAAAGAAAACAAGCAGAAGAGAACAAGAGTAATAGAATAAACAACATCACAATGATATATGGGAATATGACAGTAAATACTAAATATTAAACATTATTGTGCAGCACATAAGATCAACAGAACACAGTGTGCTTTGAGGTAGGAGCCAAAAAGGGTGTAGTTTGTGGGTGTGATCACCCGTGTGTACACCTGTGAGCATGGACGCGCTTGTTTTTTGTTTTTTTTTAAAAGGTTCCTTCATGTAATGATCTGCTAGAGGGTGTGGGGGGGCCACAGCCCCGTCCTCCAGGGCATGAAGCAGGTATGGAGGAGATCAAAATTCCAGACATCCAGAGGCCCCCAGAACACAAGAGACCAAGGAAGACCAACAGAGGGGCAGCCGCGCCACTGTCCCAGAAAGAGCTGAGGAGAGTCCCAGATGAGGGCTCACTCAGCAGCCGCGGAGCAGAAGCCAGGGGGAGTTGCAGTGACGCGCCCGTGAGCTCCGCCGGCAGCCAGCCGTGCCTGAGTGACCGAGCCCCAGGCCGAGAGGCCGGGGGCACCCCACCTCCGAAGTGGCCCGAGCGAGCCCCAGGCTCCAGGCCCCGATAAGCGGCCGCCAAGGAGTGAGCCGGTGTGTACCTGGACGCCCATCCCCGGACACAAAGAACCACCAACGCACCAATGTCTGAGGGAGTCCGCCACTGGCAGGGGAAGTGGTGGTAGAGGGAGATAGGCCTCCAAACCTTGGAGGGCCTGAGATGTCCCCAGAGAGGTGGCGTCTGACACCCAACCTGACATATAGACACAGACATACAGGCACACACATATACAAACATCCATTCCCACCCTCATGCTCTCATATGCACTTACTCCACACTCAACCAACGTGGAGACAGACATAAAGAGACGCTGTACACACGATCACACTCCCCAAGCGTACTCTACAAACCGGGTCTAGGTACCCTTGCCCCTGGAGGGGGGAACTGCACCCAGACCCAGGTGGTGTTTCCCTTTTCCCTGCGGTGGGGGGAGGCAGACCGCCCCAACTCCTCAGCAGCAGGGAGGCCCCACATTCCAGACCCCAGTCGGATGGACAACTCCTCCTCCTAGCCCCCCCGCTCCAGCAGGCCGCAGAGAATGGGGGTGAGAGAAGACTCCAAACCTCCCTCCACCCGCTCATTGTAGTGTTGATGCATGTGTATTCTAAGGTGCATTTAAAACCCAGGAGGGCATGGAGCTACCTGCCAGAGAGCAGCAGGTAAGCGCATGGTCCCTCCTGCTAGCCCTCAATGTCTACGTGTATTTAAAATTGAGAGGTGAGCAACGACGCCAGGGGTGAGGTGTACACCCTGATGGTAATTTGGATTCCGTGTATCGTGCCCACCCCCAAGATCCTATATGTATGTGTAATGAGAGTGTGAGTAATGTGAATGTCTAAGTTGTGGGATAAAATTGAGGCAGAGGCAGCCAGAAGGGGACGGGGGGGACGGGGGGGGGGGGGGGGGGTAGCCTCCTCTGCACCCTGGTGACATACTCCTACTCCAAGGTCCTGCATGTGTGGGTGGTTGTGGTGGAGTGGGAAGGGGGAGGCAGCTGGAGATGGGGAGGGAAGGAAGGGAGGGGCAAGTGACCCCTCCCTGGGGCCAGCTCCCCCGCTGACCCTAGTAGGCACCCCCATACTCCGCGACCCGCCAGGGAAAGGGGGCCCAGGCCCATCCAGACCGGGGCCCAGTGCAGCAGCGCCTCCCGGCCCCACAGAGCCCGGGACAGTCCACCCAACCCCACCACAGAGAAAACTGTACCCACCTCACCATCCACTCATCTTCCAGACTACATAAGACAATAAACACCCAGGCTGAGATCTTCCTCCACCTCTCCTGTATCTCCTCCTCCTGCAGAGAGAGTTCCTGAAGAGAGGAAAGTTCCTGCAAGATGTGACAATCTCCCCCACCAGTTGAAGAGCCCCCCAGTTGGCTCGATGCACCGGCGGCACCCTGCTCCAGGGCTGGGCCCCCATGCACCCACCCGCCCACAACCCCGGCAACACACCAACCAGGACCCAAGCCCCCGAGGCCCGGCCCGGGCCCCAGCCCAGAGACAGAGCGCCCCCAGAACCTCACGCCCATCCTGGACCCACCCAGGGGCAGCCAGGCTAACAGGTCAGTAACCCACGTCCGTCAGCACAGACCCTCCCCTAGCCCCGCTGCACGCAGCCGCGAGGAAACAGTCACCTGAGAGCCAACAGAGCCCCTAACCGGACATGACCGCTACCCCGGGTTGAGCCCCCCAAGGAAGATGCCTCCGGGGAACCCCCCGATGCCCTAAGCCTGTCCCTACCCCCACACCAATCACAACAGTGAAGGCGGGACCAAACTATGACCCCCCACCCCCACTAGGTGATGGAGCTGATCAAAGGAGCCCAGAGCAATTGATCTGATGTGGTGGCAGAGGCTGTATCAAGACTAATGTAATCTAATAGATAATTTCTATATTGGTTAGAATTAAGATTACTTTTATTTTTCCAGTTCATGAGGACAGTTTTCTTGGCTATGCATAGGGCAGTGAAAACCATATGGGCGATATTCTTTTCTGAAGTGACATTATCTAAGCTGCCCAACAAACACACTAAGGGGGAAGTTGGAATGTTAGATTTCAGACACTTCGATAAGTCTTCACATGTCTCGCGCCAAAACTTCTGAACTGGTGGACAGAACCAAAGAGCGTGGATATAATTGTCCGGTGAGTTGGTTTGGCAGTGTGAGCAGTTGTTGGTAGACGTAAAGCCCATCTTGAACATCCGATGACCTGTATAGTGCACTGTCAATGGAAAATTTCTTCATACATTCTTATATAGTTCTATATTGTGTATTTTGTTGTACAGTTATTTTATTTTCAACTTTAATTTATATATTTTATCTTATTCTTCCCAGTTAAATTTACCCTTCATTCTAATTTGTGTTGTACAGTTATTTCATTTTTAACCTTAATTTATATTTTATTCCTTCCTAGTTAAATTTACCCTTTTTAATTTTTCATATTTATTTCCTATCTTATTCATAGCCTTTCCTTTTTTTGTTTTCTTTAGGTCACGAGCAGTTGTCCAAGCATTTCACTACATATCGTACTGTGTATGACTGTGTACGTGACAAATAAAATTTGAATTTGAATTTGAATTTGAAATTTGAATTTGAAATTGTATTTAGTAGTCAGTATAATCTTTTAGTGATATAAGTTTGCTTATGGTAGGATGCTGTTTGTAGTTATTTGGTAGTGACAGGATGTGTGATTTTTAGCAGGCTTGGTTCACCCCCGCATCCTGGGAGCATGGGAGAGGTCGTACCTTGTTTTATTGTTTTAACGTAGCTATGTCTGTTTTAGTCTAAGTGCTTTAACTGCTGGACTTCCTCACCGTGCCATCTAGGGTGGGGGAGACTACCCTCTTTATAACCAAGGATGTACCTTTTGTGCTTTCATGTTATATGACCCTTTGATCAGCAGGACACACACACACACACACACACACACACACACACACACACACACACACACACACACACCTACTGAAGTATAAATAAAGATTGGGGCAGTTTCTTAGTGCGAGTCTCTCAGTAGGGAGCTGCCCTTGCAAGCAAGAACTCTGTGTGTTTCTCTTCTCTGAGTCTTTACTGAAGAAGTGTTTTAGAATATTTTCCCTAACATTGATTTGGTCCTTCGAGCCGGAGCAGAAAATATCAGAATTGTTATCTGTGACTCTGTTCCAAGATCCAGCACTGATTCCTGACGCCGTGGGGAGCCAGCACCGAAGCCTGTGCACAGCCCTCTTGGATGAGGAGAGAGCCCCAGGACGTTAAATTCGGGTCTGAGCTGGTGTTATAATCTGGTCCACGGCGGTGGGATTCAGTCCAATGATCTGAACCACCAGTGGGACGTCAGGGGTGAGAAACACTATTTTGGTATATAAGACGGCCGCAAAGGTTTAAAGAAACGTGATAAATTAGGTTGGGTTCGCCGAAAGGAGCTGAATTAGACTTAGGTTTTAGAGGTAGCCGAAATTACTTCGTGACAAATTAAAAAAGGTTGGGTTCGCCAAAAAGAGCTGAATTAGACTTGAGTTTTAGAGGTAGCTGAAATTATCTCGTGACAAATTAGCGCGCAAATGTCTATGTGTGTGTATGTGTCTGGAAGTAAGTTGATTTTACAGCACAATACGCTGCTGAACTACTTCCATTTTTGTTTTCTTTGCTGAGGCTCACGTGCTGGTGACAAAGGAGAACGGTTGAGTTTCATCTCATAAAACTGATACCGCTTCACCGTTAGGGTGAAGTCGAAGGCCGTATCAGTAAACCACTCTGAAGTCAAGCGTGCCAGCGACGGCCCAGCAAAATCTTTGAAAATGGGTGATAAACAAGTAAAATTAACACCTGATGAGAAATGTCTAGAAAAACAGCAAGCCGGAGCAGGACTAATCCAAAAGAAAGAGAGAGGAATGCATCGTGGAAGAGCAAGAGGTAGAAGAAACAAAGTAGACAGTAACTCAGAATAGGATAGCAGCTCAGGTGAAGAGAGCAGTTCAGACTAGGAAGAACATAATAATCCCTCACCCAGTGAAGATTAGAGATCACAGTAGTTTGAAGTAGTTTAAAAAAGGGTTGGGAACAGACCCGACTGAATAGATATAAATGCAAGAGGAATAAAGTAAAATAAACAAAAAGCTAAATTACAACTTAATTTTAATGCATTCAAACTAATAATAAAAAGGATAACAACCTATAAACTGGTATTAATAATGAAAGCAGATAATTCACACAAACAGAACTGTGATAACTAGAGTGTGCAGCGTTTCCGTGAGCAGTTTTCCTGCATCTTGACTTGTGTGTAGAGTGTTCATAGCATCAGCATTATGTTTTTGTTTATTTGTTTTGTTGGGTTGAAAAATAGTTAAATAAACTGGTGATCATATTTATGGATCACCATGGTACATATCATCAGCCATGTGATTTATTTACGCAGATGAAAAAGTGAGTGTGAATGTGTCTGACGTCACAGTGCTTCTGTGCGCTGTGTAAAAGTGATTGCCTCTGATTGTGAGAGCGGTGATTCTGCAGGTCACCGGCTATTTAAAAAAAAAAGGAGTGAAAAAGAGAGAATTTACTTTGTAGATGAAAAAAATCATAGGAAAAAGGTTTTGTGTTGATCAACCAAGAACAACTACAATCTTATTTTCTGCTTTTAAGAAAGGACTGTTCACAAAAACAGAGAGAGAGAGAGAGAGATGTGTGTTGATTAAGCAGTGATGATAATAATGAAAATGTCTTAGTTTGTCACTTTCAGGTGAAAAGCAGACCTGAATCAATTTTCCACATGCAGCAGTCGGAAGAAAGTTATAGTTTAACATCATTGGAAACATGCAGGCCAAGTTTCTGGCTGACTTATTTACAGCGCAATGTGTATGTGTCTCTCAACCTCACAAGCAAGTGCTCACTCCTCCCTGAAGAATGCAGCTCCAAAGAGCAATAAAATGGCAGATAAAGAGACAGCAGCAAGTCCTGAGCAAAGAGTCCCAACAAGCAGCAGCAATGTGGACAAACAGCATCAGAGAAGAAGAGCAAACCCATCATCCTGACTGATCGGATGAATGGCACTGTGTCTACAACAAGCTGAAACTTCACTGTGCATGTGAAGAAAACGTTTGAGGAGAACTGAACAGTTGGAGTTTGACATTTGCCACCTGTGGAGTAAAATGGCAAGAAGAGACAGTGGAACACGGGACAAAGCTGAAGGAGAACTGCCGGGACTGTTGAAGTGGGAGAGGACAAAAGAGTGAGAGGACAACAGAGTGAGAAGACTAGGTGAGAACACAGAGGAATGCTGTTATTTAATGTGGGAAATCAAAATTTGGGTTAGCAAACCTGGGGAAAAGAAAACTGACTGCTTAAGTTGGAAAATTGAGAAGGAGTCTGGATATATGCAAATATAAAAAACATATACATCATATACAAAATCACACACACAAGAAGAACATGCATTAACCCTACTAACACTTCCAAACACAAGAGAGCTCATGAAGATTAGACAACATCTTAAGCATGTGAGTCTGTTTATCATCTTGTCCAAGTCACTTAGTGTGATGCCAATACCAGTGGACTCATAGCACATCAGTTAAGAAATGATCAAACAATAGTAGAGAAGTGTGTAGGAAAGGCAGCTTTAAGAACATGCTCTGTTGGATATGCAGCTCCACAGACATGCATTAAACCTGCCTAATAACACAAACACACATGTAATGAAAATTATCTTGTTATCTTTCATCAGTGTTAAAATAGTGTCAATTTAGCAGACACTTGTTATTAAATACTGAATTTATCCAATGCAAAAAATTGACTCTCTAGGTTGCAGGACAACAGTTTAAACTTTTGTGGGAAAAAAGATCCTGGTTTGACCAACCAGTGATCAGACAATAAATTTAGTTGTTGATATGGTAAATTGGGAGAAGCTTCCTGCTTGATTGAGGCAGCACATTGTCAGGGTTCCTGGGTCGTTGACCCAGTGATTTCAGTTTGTTCATGTTCAGTTTGGTTCGCCACATTAATGTTCTCACTTCCTGTTTTTTCCCGTGTCAGCTTGTCTCCCGTGTCATTAGTCAGATTATGTTCAGCCCTGTACTCACCTGTTTCCAATCATTGTCATCATTCACCTGTGTATTTAAGTTCCTCGGTTTCACCAGTTCTCTGTCGTGTCATTGATGTTGATGTTCATGTGATGTTCTGTTGTCGTTTCCGCCTGCGTTCAGCCAGCCAGCCATTCAGCCTTCCAGTCAGTTGTCCAGCCAGCCAGCCATTTTCTCCCTTTGTTCTGTTCATCCACTCCTCATAATAAATCTGTACCTACCTGCGAGTCCTGCGTTTGGGTTCCTTCTTCCTCGCCTCCACACGACGCCTGACAGAATGACACGACCCGTGCCACGAAGACACGATTGGAACCCAGCAGACTCGGACCTCTACGAGCGGCAGGAGGCAGCGCTTTCCCGTTGGGCAAAGGAGCTCAGGGGAAAACAGCGGCTCTTCGCGGAGCGAGAGCACGTCTTCGAGGGCACTCGCTTGGCTCTGGGCGGGCCTCGGAGACGCCGCGT
The DNA here is from genome assembly GCF_057382095.1 of Aulonocara sp. 'chitande type north' Nkhata Bay. Taxonomy (NCBI): domain Eukaryota; kingdom Metazoa; phylum Chordata; class Actinopteri; order Cichliformes; family Cichlidae; genus Aulonocara; species Aulonocara sp. 'chitande type north' Nkhata Bay. The sequence goes on along the minus strand of NC_141360.1, from coordinate 740,250 downwards.
TCCCCCACCTGCTGCCTCACCTGTACCGGAGCATTTGCCGTGGAGAGTGGACGTTCCACGCCGCGCTTCGGCCACTCCCTCTCTCGCCACTCCGCTCCTCGCTCCCATACCCGCCGCCTCATCCGCCGGACCTCCACCATCGCCGCGGCACAACGGCTACGCCTCCCACCTCAGCTCGACGGAGGCTACCGCGCCAGAGGCTCAGCTGTTTATCCCGGCCGCTTCCTCTTCCCGGAGAAAGCGGCGCACACGCCGCCATAAAATGGACTATTTTCAGCAATTCCCGGTGGTGAGTTCCAGCGACTGTTTTCCACCCTCGTTTGACTCTCCACTTCAACCCAATAATAAACCCGTCTTTGATTCATGGGACGTTTCCCTCCTAGAGGAGGAAGTGGACTGGGAAGAGTTTTTCTGCTCTGCTCCTCCAAAGACTGTAGATAGTGGTGGCAGGAAAACCCGAACATTCTCCCATACACCTGCCAGTAACACACACACCGTCACTATTTCCACACCCATTATTGAGCCATTGCCCACCAGCATGGGGGCCCAGTCTACGCCCACACCAGTGCCAGCTCCCAGGAGGAGGGCAGCTGCGACCCGGTCTAACTCCACACCCGCTTCTGTTTCTCAGGTGGGGGTGACTGGTGTCCAGCCGCCTTCCGTGCCCGTCCCAGCGCCCAGGCTGAGGGCAGCCAGAACCCAGCCTGACCTCCCTAGAGACTTGGAAGAGCTAACCGGTTCACCTGCTACGTCACCACTTCATCCACCTCCTGACCCAGCCTTTCACGCCCTCGCACTATCCCTAGTTAGGTTAGCTGAACTGTCCCCTGCCCAGGCACCAGCCTTACTAGCCCAAGCCGTAATTTTATCTCCGTCACTAGCTCAATCTGTAGCTCAGCCAGCAGCCTCACCTACCCCTGTTCATCCCTTAGCATCTCCACTCCAGTCAGTTCCCTCACCTGCTGTTCAGCTTTCCCTCCAGTCAGTTCCCTCACCTGCTGTTCAGCTTTCCCTCCAGTCAGTTCACTCTCCTGCTGTCCAGTCTCCTGCTGTCCTCCAGTCACCTCCTGTAGCTCAGTCTCCTCCTGTCCTCCAGTCACCTCCTGTAGCTCGGTCCCCTGTCCAGTCTGCTCCTGTTTCCCAGTCACCTGTCCACCATCCCGTCCAGTTCCCGGACCTGCAGCCACAGCACCCAGAGCCAGCTGTGAGCCGTCCTGCTTCTCAGCCAGGGGTCTCCGCACCCGCTGGCCCGGCCGCTCCTCAGCCAGGGGTTTCCGCACCCGCTGGCCCGGCCGCTCCTCAGCCAGGGGTTTCCGCACCCGCTGGCCCGGCCGCTCCTCAGCCAGGGGCCTCCGCGCCTACTGGCCCTGCCTGTCTCCGGCCAGAGGCCTCCGCGCCTGCATCGCCTGGTCAGGCCTCTGCCTCAGCTGCACCCACGCCCGGCCCGGCCTCTGCCTCAGCTGCACCCACGCCCGGCCCGGCCTCAGCCTCAGAGCCTTCGTCTGCTGCAGCCTCAGAGCCTTCGTCTGCTGCAGCCTCAGAGCCTTCAGCCTCAGAGCCTTCAGCCTCAGAGCCTTCAGCCTCAGAGCCTTCAGCCTCAGAGCCTTCAGCCTCGCCTGGCCCAGCCTCGTTTGGGTCTGGAGCTAAACGGCCATTTTCTAGACCGCTGGCTAGGCCACTGGCCGGGCGCCATCGCCGTCGTGGGCGGCCCACAGACCCTCTTCGCCTGAGTGGCCGCCGTCGCCTTCCGCACGGCCGGCCCCCGGACCGCCTTCGCCTGAGTGGCCGCCGTCGCCTTCCGCACGGCCGGCCCCCGGACCGCCTTCGCCTGAGTGGCCGCCGTCGCCTTCCGCACGGCCGGCCCCCCGAACTGTGTCCACGTCGCCGCCGTTGCCTTCCGCGCGGTCGGCCCCCGGACCAGTGCTGTCGCCGTTGCCGTCCGCACGGTCGGCCCCCTGAACTGTCTCGTCTCGGCCACGGGCCACGGGGGCGCCCACCTGAACTGTCTCGTCTCGGCCACGGGCCACGGGGGCGCCCACCTGAACTGTCTTGGTGTGGACTCCGTCCCTCCGTCCTGGGCCCCCTCCGCCCACCCTGTTCTGGTTTTTTTTCTTTCTCTTTTTGCCGTCGGGTGCCGGCCTTTGGAGGGGGGGGTACTGTCAGGGTTCCTGGGTCGTTGACCCAGTGATTTCAGTTTGTTCATGTTCAGTTTGGTTCGCCACATTAATGTTCTCACTTCCTGTTTTTTCCCGTGTCAGCTTGTCTCCCGTGTCATTAGTCAGATTATGTTCAGCCCTGTACTCACCTGTTTCCAATCATTGTCATCATTCACCTGTGTATTTAAGTTCCTCGGTTTCACCAGTTCTCTGTCGTGTCATTGATGTTGATGTTCATGTGATGTTCTGTTGTCGTTTCCGCCTGCGTTCAGCCAGCCAGCCATTCAGCCTTCCAGTCAGTTGTCCAGCCAGCCAGCCATTTTCTCCCTTTGTTCTGTTCATCCACTCCTCATAATAAATCTGCACCTACCTGCGAGTCCTGCGTTTGGGTTCCTTCTTCCTCGCCTCCACACGACGCCTGACACACATGTAATTTACTGTATGAGGGAAATTGTCTTTTGTGATACTATTTTGAACATGCTTTTTTGTTGTCCTGTCAACTTAGTGGGTTAATAGCTGATATGCAAATTAGTTGATCGGTTTTAGATTAATGAAAGGTGACTGAATTCTAGCACGAGTGGATGAGATGTGTTTGAGTGGAAACTCTAAAACACTGAGTTCCCTGCTTTGATGTGCGAGTGAATTCTGTATCTAGATATACAACTCTGAATACGTCAGAACAAACGTCTTTTGTGAAGTGCATGACAGCATGTCACATGTTTTATGATGAAGGGAAAAAAGGAAAATTGAATAAAATAGATCTGTGGCCTAAATGAGTGAAGAGCACAGACCTGGGGATTAAACTCATAAGTTAAAGAAGACATTAGGCTTATGTTGTGTGTTGTGCAGCTGATGGTTGGTTTGGAGTGAATCTAGCTGATGATTCTTCTCCTGTTGTGAAGTTGATGAGGAGTTTGTGTCATGACTTAACAAGGCCTTTTTATTTTGATACTTTCACAGTGCACTGAAAGTTTGGTTTGATAATCTCTGTTATTTTTCATTTTTCATTTTTGAACAGGCACTGATTTTGTTTGTCTATTTCTTTTCTTTAAGCAGATCTGCACGTCAGAAATTAAATGTGCTATACGACCGGTCAAGAAAGCTGTTACAAGTGAGTTTTCTCCACATTGAAATGGGCTCAGGAGAAAGCTACTTATTTGGGACAATATTAAATGAAAGTCCCAGCCTAAAAAGAATTCAGCGATGTAATCCAAACTAAAGTTCTTTTTCTTTTTAAATGACGTCATTTTGCTGAGAGGGGAAACTAAATGCGACGATGGGTTCCACTATCAGCAAAGAATGAATGAATGAATGAATGAATGGAAATAAAAAACAAACTGACTGACTGGTAAAAGCTGACAGGACTTGACCACAACTCAAGGTTAACCCCCACCTAGACAGGACACAAGGGTGGATGAATTTATGTGTTTTTTGTTACAGGAGCAGAAAGATGACAGCAACATTCGAGGTTGCATAATGGTTTAACCTTTGAAATGCCATTTTCTGTGTCTGTGCATCTACCAGGGGTGTTATTCACTACCTTCTGTTGCTTACAGAGGTAACGGAGACAAAGTATGCTTACGCCTGCGCAGCGCTAACATTTGCATTTTCTCTTCTACAGCATTGCAGTTTTTCATGTGTTTGATCATGTGATTTATAAGAGGATTAGTTAATGTTTTTTTTACTATAGGATTTCTGGGTTTATATGTGAATGACATTCTTTCTACAGCTAGGGATGGCTAACTTTATGGTGTTTTTATGGCACCTCTGGAATGTGGATGGCCGACGCCTGCCCACCAGGATAATCAATGTGTGTTGCTAATGTTTGTTTTTTGAGACTGCATGTACAAGATTCAGCAGAAGCGGACAAGTGACATGAGACAAACAAATAAGAGATGCGGTGTTATGGAATAGTTAATATGGGCTCATTTGCTGGCCACTCTTGAGCCCATAAATAATATATGAGTGGAGTGACTTTGCTTACGAGAAGTCACTGTTTACATTACTGTTGACTGAGTACATGGGATGATCCATGTCTGAGGCAAATTATGGTAATAATTGTAGTTTACTGATTTGAGAAAACCTGCACGTGACACTTGTCTTGCTAGTGCTGAATGCTTATTACTTTTATGATATAATTGTTTATAGGTGTGAAGTTTGATTTCACTTCCAGATTTTGCTTTCCAGGCCATGATGGTGTGTATGCAGGCTCCTGGCAGAGCCAGGTGTTATGCAAAACACACTAACATTTTTATTGCAGGATTATAGGTCCAGGGTGGTGCTGCTCCAGGGGAGGAGATGCCCTGATGTTGCCTGGGATATGATCTAGCTAACCTTTTTCTTTAAGACAGGAATCTGATTTTGATGAGTTGACTCATGGGAGTGTCCATGTGTCAAGAGAAGGGGTCCAGGATTAATATGAAACAATAAATTAACATTAAATTTTGGAATTAACATTAAATTTTGTTTACAATAAATTAACATTAAATTTTGGAATTAACATTAAATTTTGTTTTATATAATTTTTGCAGCAATTTGTGTGATTAACTGTTTATTTACAGGTATTAAACCTATGCAAGTGGTGCATCCATGTTCAGATGAGGCTTTGATGGCCTATAAGTGAAGTTCACTGATTACAATGTGGAATGATGTTGAGATGTTAAATAATTTAGAATAAATTATGGGGAAAAATAGGAGTTTAATGAGTTTAGAATAAAACCGCAATGATACTTGTCTCTGTGATGTTGAATACTTTATCACTCTCATGATCTATAGTTCGTTGCAAATGTGAAGTTTGATTTAACAGATTTGTTTACAGGCTCCAGGTGGAGCTGGGAGTTAAACAAGCTTAACATGTGACTGCTGATTAATGTTTTGAGACTGTGCAACATTCTTGTGCGTGTCTCATTGGGGAGTTAACACATGGCAAAAGCCGTGTGGCGAGAGGAGTGTTTTGTTTTTTTGTTTTTTTTCAATTTGTAGATGTCGTGAGGTGCCATGACGAGAAGGAGTGGCTGAGAGGATCGTCCACAAGATGGGAGCTGAGGCCAGGAGAGAGGCTTCAGGAGGATCAGAGATCATCTTCAGCACAGCGGACATCACACAGAGAGCTGTGCTACTGAGCTTCCAGGAGATCAAGAGGAGACTTCCCACACAGCGTTGGAATATGAAAACTTGAGGGATGGAGAGAGCATGCCAAGCTCCATCGACAGCGCAGAGGGAATCTAAGGATGGCATCATGATTCTGTGAAAGCACAGGAACCAGAAGCTATGGTGGTGATGACAGCAGTTTCCTATGAACATCATCTAATGCTGTGCCACTGTACTGTGCATACGATGACACACTGAAGACTGCTGGATCACAACAGCAGTAAGATAACTGAACCCAGCACCCTTTCCACAGAGAGGTTTTTCTGCAGAGGATGGACAGTAGAAGAGTCATAAGTATTCCTACCGCAGGATGAAGGCCTGAAGTGAGGTGATGGGGGTTGATAGAGGCCAATTCAAGTGCTTCTGACCATTTCAACTGCCTGCAAAATAGCGGAGAGACCCTCCTGGATTTATCAGAGCCACTGCAAAGAGGTCGAGGTCCCAGGAAACCCCGACACCCTCAAGACAGCACAATAGAGAAATCTCACACTTGGTTGTTTCAGTGGTGAGGGGGGAGTGCTGATTGAGCCCCCATAGGGTAAGCTCGCACTTCAACCTCCAGCCTCTGATCAACTCTAGGGCAACCAAGTGCGAGGCGTGACGGACCTGTGTGCAACCATGGGAAGGTGGACCCTCTTGGTTACCTTGACTACGACGCTCACTTTTACAGGACCCCAGCTGGTGCCGGAAACAGCTGAACCAGGAGGAAGGCAGAGAAGATGGACACATGACAACTCTCACCTAAGGGATATGACGCAAGACCACATTCATCCGTGGATGAATAATGCCTGGTACCGTTATATCCACGACAGAACAAAAGCAGAATCGGCAAATACAGACTATTATGTCTGTTCCCATCTACCCAGCACGGCAACATACCCCACACTATATGTGTTCCTGGACCAACTCCCAGGGAAGAACTACTCTATGATACTAGCAGAGAAAGGGGACTTTGTGTCCTCTTCAACAACACATTCTGCATTTACATAAAGAAGACGCACATTCATCAAATATGACTGACGCCCTGAATGTTTTGAGACAGATCCAGCAGGCTAAATCAGGACTATGTAAGTGATACAAGTGACTGGTTTTCTTGGCTTTACACTGGCTCCTGGTTACAGGTGCTAAAAAGACTACTCATCGGAGTTGGGATATTTTTACTTTTTTTTTGTGTCTTTGTAACGTGTATATTGCCATGTCTAAAACTCATGATTAACCGCATAATATTTTCTACTGTTGCTGCATAAATAGCCATGACAAGTGATGATGATGATGATAATGACCCCGACCTGTTGGAACATGAAGACTTTGTGTGATTAATGACGATGTGACAGAAAATGTACGACAAGATGTTACAAACTGATATCTCACTTTAAAAGATTTTTCTGACAACAGGAGGGAATGTCAATGGAAAATTGTATTTAGTAGTCAGTATAATCTTTTAGTGATATAAGTTTGCTTATGGTAGGATGCTGTTTGTAGTTATTTGGTAGTGACAGGATGTGTGATTTTTAGCAGGCTTGGTTCACCCCCGCATCCTGGGAGCATGGGAGAGGTCGTACCTTGTTTTATTGTTTTAACGTAGCTATGTCTGTTTTAGTCTAAGTGCTTTAACTGCTGGACTTCCTCACCGTGCCATCTAGGGTGGGGGAGACTACCCTCTTTATGACCAAGGATGTACCTTTTGTGCTTTCATGTTATATGACCCTTTGATCAGCAGGACACACACACACACACACACACACACACACACACACACACACACCTACTGAAGTATAAATAAAGATTGGGGCAGTTTCTTAGTGCGAGTCTCTCAGTAGGGAGCTGCCCTTGCTAGCAAGAACTCTGTGTGTTTCTCTTCTCTGAGTCTTTACTGAAGAAGTGTTTTAGAATATTTTCCCTAACATGCACTCTATGTAATATTTTGTATTGAATTAATTGAAGACTGGGATTTCTAATTAGATGAAAGGTTTTTGAGCAAATCTGAGACCAGAAGTTTAGGTCTAAGTTAACTGATAAATCCGCTTCCCATTTTGCAATAGGAAGTGATATTGATTCATCTGTTTTAGAAAGCATTCTGTATATTTTGGATAGTAATTTGGGGGTTTTAAGAGTAAGAAATTGAACCACACTTGGTGGTGTTTGTAATCAAATCAAATCAAATCAAATCACTTTTATTGTCACATCACATGTGCAGGCACACTGGCACAGCACATGCGAGTGAAATTCTTGTGTGCGAGCCCCACAAGCAACAGAGATGTGCAAACACAACAACACAAACGAGCAAAATACAAGAATGGCCAACCTGAAACTAATAAATATATGTACAATATATAATAGTGTATGCATTTCTGGATGTGTATACTAAATATTTTCCTACGTGTGTGTGTGTGTGTGTGTGTGTGTGTATGTGTGTGTGTGTGTGTGTGTGTATACACATTTTTACAAATTAAATAGTAAAAAATAATAATAATAATAATAATAATAATAATAAAATATATAAAATATACAGAGTTGAATATGTGCAAAACAAGTGGCATTTATATACAGTGTGGAGTGCATAATGTTAAAGTTCCAGTAGTGAAGCTGAGGTGTCTATGACGTGTTCAGCAGTCTGATGGCCTGATGGAAAAAGCTGTCTCTCAGTCTGCTGGTACGGGACCGGATGCTGCAGAACCTCCTTCCTGATGGAAGCAGTCTGAACAGTTTATGGCTGGGGTGACTGGAGTCCTTGATGATCCTCCCCGCTTTCCTCAGGCAGCGCTTCCTGTAGATGTCTTGGAGGGAGGGAAGCTCACCTCCAATTATCCGTTCAGAGCACCGCACTACTCGCTGGAGAGCTTTGCAGTTGTAGGCGGTGCTGTTGCCATACCAGGTGGTGATGCATCCAGTGAGGATGCTCTCAATGGCACAGTGATAGAAGGTCCTGAGGATGCGGGGGCTCATGCCGAATCTTTTCAGTCTCCATACCCCAGTCTTGTAGTTCAACTTGACCCGCTTTAAATTTCTTTTTTACTATGGATTTAATTTGTTGATATTCTAAAAATCTTTTCTTGTTGATCCCATATTGTGTAACTAGTCCGTCAAATGAAATAAATTCTGTTCCTTCTAGTATATGTTCTAAATATTTGATTCCTTTACCACTCCAATCTGAAAAGTTTATCATATTATTGTTTTGTAATATGTCAGGGTTGTTCCAGATAGGTGTACATTTGCATGGGTTTAATGAAGATGCCGTCAATTTTAGAAACTCCCACCATGCTGTCAGAGAAGAGCTGATGTTGATGCTTTTAAAGCATTCATGTCGTTGGATGTTTGAGCTGATAAATGGTAGGTCTGAGATCTCTAGATTATTGCAGAGTGCTTGTTCTACATCTAGCCAAGGTTCATCTAAGAGGGTATATTTTAGCCATCCTGAGATAAACTGAAGCCTGTTGGCTAAGAAGTAGTGCTGAAAGTTAGGCAGTTCTAGTCCTCCTTTATCCTTGGTCTTTTGTAGTGTTTTTAAGCTTATACGTGGGGGTTTATTTTTCCAAAGGAATTTGGACATACATGAATCTAGAGATCTGAACCAATCTTGTGGCGGTTTAGTTGGGATCATTGAGAATAAATAATTTATTTTTGGTAAGACCATCATTTTTATAGCGGCAACCCTTCCCATGAGTGATATGGGTAGACATTTCCATCTAGCCAGATCATCTTCTACCTTCTTTAAAAGTGGGATATGGTTTAATTTAGTTAGATCTGCAAGCTTGGGAGAAACATTAATACCTAAATATTTTATATTTCCCGATTGCAGTGGTGTAGAAGAGGAATTATGGAGGGAGCAATTAATCGGTAGGACTGTAGATTTTGACCAGTTAATTGAGTAATCTGATATTCTTGCAAAAGAGTTTATCAATTCAATCACCCCAGAGATATTGGTTTGTGAATTTTGGAGAAAGAGTAACACATCATCCGCATGAAGGCTGATTTTATGTTTCACGATCTTGCATTTTATGCCCTTAATTACTGAATTCTGTCTAATTGCTGCTGCTAGTGGTTCAATAAAAATTGCAAACAGTGAAGGGGAGAGTGGGCATCCCTGCCTGGTGCCCCTCAAGAGACAGAAGCTGGAGGATGTCTGGTCATTTGTTCTAACACAAGCTGTTGGGGAATTATATAATATTTTTAACCAGTTTATGAAAGAGGATCCAAAACCAAATTTGTGTAAAGTTGCAAATAGAAATTTCCAGTTAACTCTGTCAAATGCTTTTTCTGCGTCTAAAGAGAATATTGTAGTTTCTAGGTTTTTACTGTATGAGTAGTCTATCAAATTAAGTAATCTACATGTATTTGTTGATGAGTGCCTACCTTTTATGAAACCAGTTTGGTCAAGATGAATTAAGAGGGGGGTTATTTTCTCCAGTCTCTTTGAGAGGGCTTTGCAGATTATTTTAAGGTCTACATTTATAAGGGATATTGAACGATAGCTTGAGGGATATACAGGGTCTTTGCCTGGTTTTAGCAGGAGATTAATGTTTGCAGAATTCATATTTGATGGAAGTCTGCCCTTTTCTTTAATTTCCGACAACGTTCTGTAGAAAACTGGTGCTAGAATCGACCAGAATTCTTTGTAGAATTCTGCAGGAAAGCCGTCTGGACCTGGAGCCTTATTATTGGGCATACTTATCAGGGCTTCCTGGAGTTCACCTGGTGTCAGTGGTGAATCCAGTGCCATTGCTTGAGTGTCCAATAATTTTGGAAGAGTTATGTTGTCCAAAAACTGATCAATTTCTTTTTTAGATGGGTTTATTTGTGGTGAATACACCGTTTTATAGAAATCCCTGAAAATGTTGTTTATTTGTATCGGTTCATATATTGTGTTCCCAGATGGATCTTGAACAGCACATATAGTTGTTTTTACTTTATTTATTTTTAGCTGGTTTGCTAGAAATCGACCGGATTTATTACCATGTTCATAATTTTGTAGGCGTAGTCTTTGTACTAAGAATTTTGTTTTTTTATCAGTTATCTCATTTAATTCTAGTTTTGTTTTGCATATTTTGTTCAATGTTTCCTGATCTTGGTGGGACGCGTAGGCTTCTTCTAGTGATTTGATGTTTTTTTCTAATTCCTGAATATTTTTGTTTTCTTTTTTCTTTTTATGTGATGAGAAAGAAATTATTTTACCTCTCATCACAGCTTTCCCTGCTTCCCATAGAACAGAAGCTGATATTCCGGGAGTGTCATTATAGTCTAAATATGAAGTCCACTCTTTTTTAAAATATTTAATAAAGTCTTCATCTTTAAGTAGTGATATATTAAATCTCCAGTTTTTTCTTGGCGTAGTATTATTCTTGTGCATTAGTGTTAAAGATACAGGACCATGATCGCTGACAGCTATAGGGTGAATCTCAGTGTCTGAAATGTCGTTCAGCAGTGAGCTGCTGACCAAAAAATAATCCAGACGAGAGTAGGAGTTATGGACATGTGAGAAAAAAGTATATTCCTTACTGGTGGGGTGAAGGGAGCGCCATGCATCGCAAAGACCAAAGTCGCTCATATACTGTTTGATTATATTTGTGGACTGCCAATTACGCTGAGTTTCCGCTGTATTGAGCCTATCCATGTCTTCATTTAGTCCAAGGTTGAGGTCGCCTCCAAGAACAAGTGTGCCATCTAAGTGTTCAGAGAGTGCACTGAAAAAACCGTGAAAGAATGAGGGATCATCAACATTTGGACCATATACACTTGCAATACATAGCTTTTTATCAAGTATAGATAGTTTAATGATTAAGAATCTGCCCTCTGGATCTATAACTGTATCGAGTACCATGAAATTAATATTTTTATGTATTAAAATTGCTACTCCCCTTTGTCTAGAATTATAACAAGCTGAGAACACATTGGGAAACTCAGGTGTTTTAAGTTCATTCGAACCTCCAAGAGGTCTGTGGGTCTCTTGTAATAGGACAACATCTGCCTGTAGTTTTTTAAGTTGGTTAAATATTTTTAACCTCTTTTCTCTGGAGTGTTAAGATTCAAAGTTGAGGAAGGAGAGTACACACCACCCATGGTCCAGAGGATCTTTGGTCAAACAATGATTTTAATGAACACACGTGTGGGAAGACACTCTGTGCGCAGACAGCCAGTAGTCCTCGACTCAATCAAAGCATGAACAGATATTTTATAGCATCAGGGTTTGTTTACTGACGCCCCTTCATACGTCACAGACAGGATATATACATACGTCAAATCAAAACCACAATGACCTTTTAACACAGTTTAAAAGAACATCGTCTTCCATCTTCATAACAGGTGCATCCTGTCACTGCCGGATGCTCGCTTGTCATCTTGACACCTCAGCAGCAGTTCTGCGACAAACTGCTCTTTGCAACATCAGCAAAACATAATTAAACTTTCCCCCATAAATGAATCTAACTAAAAGTGTGTGTGTGTCTGCGTCTGTGTGCTAACCACAATTGCACCCTGTTTCACCTCGCGACTAGCTCCTGACCCCTCACCAGACAGAGAGACAGAAACCACTCTCGTATATGTAATAATCGAACTGAAACTATGGATATGACTTTTACTAAATAAATGTTTTAATCAAGAACCTCTACTAAACATAATAACTGTGTGCATAAGCATCTTAAGGCCTTCTTAAAGCTATCTGTTACATTGTTAAAGCAATGATCATACTGCTGCTCAAAATAACTTCCTGCTTCTGCAAACTCTCTGCAAGCCTGTTTCCTGTCAGCCTGTGACTTTTAGCCTTTCTGAAAGACACACACTGTTCAACCCCTGAATGCAATATAAACTCCAGATTATATTATTAATGCAATGGTAATAATGACAATTATTTAACAATAGCAGTAAAATAATTTCCCTTCTCCACACTCCCTCTCTTGACCTCTGGAACACCAGAGGTCACAATACATTGTGTCCTCACTCAGACCCTCTCTGGTGGTCTCGGACCTCGAGATCTCCAGGATCCTCGCCCCTCCTGTGGTCGCCGAGATCGATCTTCTGCAAAGGAAACAAAACACCTTTTCCTGCACCTCCCTAACTTATCCTATCTGGGACTCTTTAATCAAAAGCCTGATCCTAATTATCTTCTTAACTTATTGACTTGTATTTATGTATACTCTTCAACGTTACTCATCCCTTTAGAACTCTTTAAGCCCTGCTTTCACGTCCGGTTGCTCGCTCTATTTTCCCTTATCTGATCATCAACATCCTGTGCACAAATTGTCGCTGCTGCAAGTTCCTCTACTCCAAAAGAAAACAACCACTTTAATCAATTAAGTTTAAGCATATAAGCAATTACTCCTGTATACATTTCATCATAGCTAAATGCTGGCTTGAAACAACTCCTATGTGTTAACTTCATTTTAACCTCACATTTCCTATGTTATAACCCGTTTTGGTATAGCCTTTTTATTTCATTTTGCTCCTTTTAATGTAACCATACCTTCTAATTCTAGTTTATCAGACTTAACCAAAATATATGCTTTCCTTCCTCTTTGGTCCTTCTTTAAGTTCAGTTAAAAGCTAAATGAATTTAAGGCCTTTTGCCTGGAATCAATACTGTCATGTGTGTTTCTTAACTCTGTGTCTGTAAGCGTGTGCAATCCTTCATGAACTCATATTATCCTCACAGTAGATTGGCTAATCATAGCGCTAGCCAAAGGCTCGTGACCCTCCAGAGACAAATTTGAGCCACAACTCCTTTAAAAGCACAAAATGCAATATGTATAAAAATCATTTCTATTTATAAGCTCCCCCTTTATCCTAAAAATACCTCCTATGTAATATCTGTATGTGTAAGCCTACATTATAACCACTACTTCTAGAAATCAAAAAGAAATCAAACCTGTTCTACTCCTTCAACCCTCACTAATTTTCCCTCTAAGATTTATTCACAGCTTTGAAAAACCGGCATTGTATCTTCTAAACAGGATTCAGTTCTGTCATGGTCCTGGGCCATGTTGGCCCAGTATTCTTGGTTCCTTGTATTTTCGCTCCTTATTTAGGCCAGGTTTTCTGAGGTGTCCTGTTGTGGTGTTCCCTAAGTGTTTTTTCCCTCGGTCTCCCTGCGTCTCGTTTCTGGTTCGTGTTATTAGCTTACCCAGTTTAGGTTTCCGGTTTCTTGTTTTTCCACCAGTGCTGTTTTATGCCCACCGTTGTAAATAAATATTCACCTGCACCAGAGCTGCCGCCTTTTGGGTCCTTTTCTACAACTCCACACGGCTTGCCTCGCAAACCGTGACAAGTTCACTTTTAATCCTTTAACCTTAACTTAAAAATAACAGTTTCAGTTTTACCATATCCAAATGATCAAAAACCCAAAAGGTCCTAAAATGATCCTAAATTATTAAACAATTAAATTAATAAACCCTAAACCCCCCTTTATCTTGATACATTTCATGTGTCAAGATACTATACAAAACTTAAAAATGCTCAGTTTTCCCCACTCATGATCCAATCTATGTCATAAAAATAAACTTAAAACAGAACAGTTATCAGTCATGTGTTTCTTCAATTAATGATAACTGAGTTACATCAAAAAATATTTCCCCTTTAGCATTTGGCATTCTCCCAACAATATACTATAATCCCATAATCTAACCCCACTTAATAAAACAAAACAGAAATCTTCTCTGGTAAAAGCAAATTGTTTGTCCACATTAATTCATCCTCACTCACATTCAGTCACACCATGTATTTGCTGATAGTGGAGCTTCCCGCACGATCAGATACTCCACCCTCAGCAAAATGAGCTCAGTCATTTTTTATTTTCCATAGGAAAATATTTCTTTATGCTTTTGGACTGGATTGACTCGCATAAAATCCTTTTTACAGGGACTTACGACCTTGATCAGTCCCCACAGGTAGCTCTCCTCAGCCAATTGTAATCTGGAAAGCCGCCTTATATTTGCTCTTCCCGAGAATTTTCAGCGCCGTTATTCACTGTTGCAGGCCTGCTTAAAACAGAAATGAAAAATAGAGCTGATTGTTAGCTCATAAAAACAAAACAAAATCACCTGACAGGTTTTCTTTAAGTGCACTGTTACAAAATAATGGGCCCAATTTTAGACATGTCCATGTTTCCTAAAACTCCCTCTATTAAAACAAAAACACCAACAACCCAAACCTAACTGACCGAATCAACCCATTACCACAACAACCTCAACAACCTTAAACACACAAGTATTTTACCACCACATAATTTCACCTCCTCAATACACCGAAAGTCTCATTAAAACCACTCAATTTGCACACAAAAATCACCCCCTTATGCTCTTAAATTCAGCATAAGACCCCTTACGACATCATATAATCACTAAACTATAAATTCCCCACCCCAATCTGCACTTCTCGTCTCTGCTATGCTTCCTCTTCTGAAAGTCACTTCCTCAGTCACACACATACAGGAAACTCTTACGTCACCACTCACCACTACAGCTAATGTGCATACTGAGCCATCTCTCAAAAAGCTGTAACAACAGAAACATATGTTTAAACATTCCCAACTTATTAAATTATGTTATTTCTTTCTACAGTTATCACTGGTTTTGATCACTCAGTACGAGAGCATTCCTAAGACACTCTTTTTAATACTACTTTAATCACTTTTTTGTTTTCATAACTCCCTTTATCATATGGCTTCTTCTATTCCTCAATTACAAATTCAAATGCATTTTATTAAACATTCACACCATTGTATCATTCATACAAAATAGCAAGCTGTTCTTCATTGCATATGTTTGTGTTCTTAGCCAGGTTTAATCTCTATCTCTGCATTAAACTCCATGAGCTTGTCTTGTCTTTATAAGGTTAATGCATTTTCTGTTTGTGTACGTGAATTTGCATATGGTGCTTTTGCAGTGTGTCAGACTCCTTCATAATTTTGCCTTTAAACAGTCAATTTTCTCCTCCCCAAATTTACTAACCCAAATTCTGATTTCCTACCTTAAATAGCAGCATTCCTTGTCCTCAGCCAGAAGGTAGGGCTCCACTTGCCACTTACCCCCTCTGCCTCAGCCCAGCGGCCTTACCCGTCAGGTCCCGTCTTCTTACTGAAGCCGAGTAATCGTGACTGTGCCTGCCTTAGGTTGTCCCAGGGTTTCGAGGTGGGATCTTACCCGTCATGGGCTATCCAGCCTTCCATACTCGCCTGATACGGGGCCCAAGTGGGCAGTGGGGGGAACACACTGGCTCTGGAAATTAAAGGAGTGTAAGCTGCTTCCTTCATTGCATCTTATATTAAACTATCTCACTTCTGACTCCTTCCTAGAATAATTTCACATATGGCACTTTGTGTATGTGTGTTTTCTATTCATTAATGTAATTGTCAGTTATTTTCTCTCCCGGTCAGGGAACCACATTATTTTTTCTCTTCATTTTACCTTCTTTTGTTTGTGACGTTCTACTTTAGTTCTACTAAACCTTGATGTAAAAACAATACTCCCTTATTTCACGCACACACTCTGCATTTTGCCTACGCACACACTTCTCTCTCAGACTTCCTCTGTTCACACATCACCTTGCACTCACTCTACTATCAACTTTCATAGTGTTATTATTATTTAGTATTTTGTACACCTCACACAGAATCATTCAAATCGAGTACTCACAGCATTCACATCACAACCTTCAACTTTCACTTTCGATCCTGCAAGACGCAGAGATGGACATCTCCTTCACCTAACATAAAACTAAATTACCATATCAACATACAATTACTGAAATTCAAACTCAAATACACCGTTTGTTTTAATAAAGTCAAAGAGTAAACAGGTGTACCAAGTGTATGTACTTATGTGTTTTAAACTGAAAGAAAAAGAAACTCAAACTCTTATAACATCACTCATGCCTCTCTCAAATTAAAAACACTTTCAAACTTTAAAACCTCCTACTTTACATCACCAAAGAAATACCTCTCACACCTTTATTCATCATGTCAAAGCTTTCTCCATTTTGCACAGCCTGCCACATGTTTAACAAAAAATCGCTGCCCGAGAAGGCTCCCACATATCAAGGTGGTCGTTCTCACAAATTTCCAGCAGACCCTCAAATAAACAAAAACAACGACCCAGGCAGGCTTCCAGTTCAGCCTCCTCAATTTCTATGCACACCGAAAACTCATGGGGAGATTCTTCTGTCTCCCCGTGTCCTACACAATTCACCTCCAAATGATCCCCTACAATTGAAATTTCAGTGTGGAATGACGCAGAGATTAACATTCCCTTATTTATTTACTATATGTAACCTGAATTTTTCTCTCTCTTATCAAATAACAAAGGTTATCTTTAAAATTTGTTATTGAACTACTAATTAAGTTGTTTTTTATGGTATCAATGGTAAACTACCCCTAAAAAGTCCACTTCATTGCGTGTTCATTGAGATACTTCTATTAAGGCTATTTAACAAGTTCAATTTACACATATTCATTAATCTGTCACGCTTATTAGTGGCTCATGGTTGCTTAAAACCTATGTCTGACTTGACCACAGAGTTAGAGCATCATTCAATCCTCTCAGGATGACCACTCCACTTACTCTGCATCCAGTCAGCTCATGAATTAACAACACTTGCAGACTGTAACCCTTTTATTTTTTGTTTATGCCTTCAAATCCACCTTAAATCTTCTTACCTAAACGTTGGTTTTAAACACAAACAATTCTTATATTCTATTTTGAAACGCTGTCACCATTCATATATTTACAATGTTATTATTTACTAAGCCAGCATTTTAATCACAGACATTTATCCACATTTGCAAACAATAGTTATAGGGCTGAATAATCACACAAAACCGAAAGCATAGTCCTCTCATGCGCTCTGCATCAGTTGCCTCATTTGCATGCACACACACTCTCCATCTAAAAATGGCAGCAGGCAGTCAGTGCATTACTGACTCGACACACAGAGATCTCTCACACCAAATTTTCTTATTCTATATTACAACGACGTCTTATATTTACAACCACTGTCAGATCTGCCAGCTTTAGCGCCTACACAATTTCGACAAATTTTAAATAACCGCCCAGCGGATAAACTCCCTGAGTTTTTTGCGACCAATTCACCAGTATCAAGACTTTAACTGTTTCTGGCCTCATCTCTAAAATCCCTAACACAATTTAAAAGCGTCAACCAACCCAAACTTTGCCTGAAGTTCTATTTTTGGCGTTTCACAGCCAAGGCTTACCTCGAAATGTTAAGTTAAAGTTACACGCCCGAAGTCCAACTTCTCCTATCCAAAAAAACGCAGGTACCGTTCCAAACGGTAAGGAGACTCTAACTCCTAGCTTAATTCCAGGATGCCCTGTACCCCACAGTTAAGCCAAACTGAACTAACCCTGTTCGCCGACAGGTCAATGTCGCGCGTCCACGACAAGGAGGGAGCATAACCTCCGGGCTCTGCGCTTCCTAGCAGACTCGAACTGCCGTTCTAGAATAATTTATAATACTTTGAAACAACAATCAACACCCGAAACAAGTGTATAACTGAGGCAGGTGCAACCTAATGGTCAATGGAGACTCCAACTCACAAAATGACCGCTCAGGTCTACTCTTATGACCAAATTTGGACTCTAACCAACACAATAACCAATTCCCTACCAAACTACTTGAGACTCGAACTCAATTTCTTTGGGACTTCAACCCAGTATTTAACTACTTGAGACTCTAACTCAATTTCTTCTTAGCAGAACTCTAACTGCTTCAACTCATGAGATTTTCATCAAAATCAAAACAGACATCCACCAGTAACTTCAGTGAGTAGACTTAAATTTTATCATGTCCAATTTGGCACACTTTGGAAATAATTCAACAGGTAGTGCCTTACCTTTTGGATAAGCCGGCTTATGCCCACTCACTTCGACCACTGGAATTCATGTCTGCCCGTCAGACCACCTAAGACCAAATTTCTCCATCTACACCTCCAATCCTCCCTCCTCAACCACCGGACGAGCCCCCAAATGTTAAGATTCAACATTGAGGAGGGAGAGTACAAACCACTCTTGGTCCAGTAGGTCTTTGGTCAAACAATGATTTTAATGAACACACGTGTGGGAAGACACTCTGTGCGCAGACAGCCAGTAGTCCTCGACTCAATCAAAGCATGAACAGATATTTTATAGCATCAGGGTTTGTTTACTGACGCCCCTTCATACGTCACAGACAGGATATATACATACGTCAAATCAAAACCACAATGACCTTTTAACACAGTTTAAAAGAACATCGTCTTCCATCTTCATAACAGGTGCATCCTGTCACTGCCGGATGCTCGCTTGTCATCTTGACACCTCAGCAGCAGTTCTGCGACAAACTGCTCTTTGCAACATCAGCAAAACATAATTAAACTTTCCCCCATAAATGAATCTAACTAAAAGTGTGTGTGTGTCTGCGTCTGTGTGCTAACCACAATTGCACCCTGTTTCACCTCGCGACTAGCTCCTGACCCCTCACCAGACAGAGAGACAGAAACCACTCTCGTATATGTAATAATCGAACTGAAACTATGGATATGACTTTTACTAAATAAATGTTTTAATCAAGAACCTCTACTAAACATAATAACTGTGTGCATAAGCATCTTAAGGCCTTCTTAAAGCTATCTGTTACATTGTTAAAGCAATGATCATACTGCTGCTCAAAATAACTTCCTGCTTCTGCAAACTCTCTGCAAGCCTGTTTCCTGTCAGCCTGTGACTTTTAGCCTTTCTGAAAGACACACACTGTTCAACCCCTGAATGCAATATAAACTCCAGATTATATTATTAATGCAATGGTAATAATGACAATTATTTAACAATAGCAGTAAAATAATTTCCCTTCTCCACAGGAGCCAGCTCCATTTACATTCCATGTGTCAGCCGGTGATCGGCTGTGATCAGCTGATCACGGGGCCCGGGTTAAAAGAGAGACGCCACCCACCTGTTCGCCGCTCAGACATCATTCTCTTCGTGTCAGGAGCTCCGAAACTCTGCCGACGTCAGTCTCCGCCTGATTCAGCAACCGTGAGTGATTATCCCTTTCAATCCTTTTTCTCTTCCCGGCTCCGCTCGCTCTCTGTCTGTAACGACAGTTCCGAAGCCACGCTTCGTACACTGATCGTTACTAGAATAACTGCGTGTCTGCTCCAAACCCACCGCTAGCCTTCGCCGCGCTTGGGTCTAGCCAGCACGCCACACGGGCACGCCGAATTACTGTGTGTGATCCGCCCGACCGTGACAGGATGTCTGAGCCGCATATAGACCCAGCGGAATTCGAACGGCTGAAAGCCGAAGTATTATATCTTCGCGGTGTGGTGGATCGGATGAGCACAAAGATGGAGTCTCTCACCGAAACTGTCCTCCAGCTTTCCTCTTCCGTCACCTCGCTGCAACGTCAGCCAGTGCCGGTGAGCGCTGAACCCCGGATCGGACTACCAGATAAGTGGAACGGAGTAGACGGCCGGCCTGATGGGTTGCTCGCCACCTTAGACATGATGTTTGAATGTCAACCCACTAAATACGCCACTGCCCGTGCAAAAGTGGCAATGTTAACCTCTCTCTTGTCTGGCCAGGCTCAGGAATGGGCCGCGGCTCTCTACAACAATAAATCTGCAGCGTGTAATGACTATGCTCTGTTTGTGGAGGAGTTAAAAAAGACTTTCGTTCCCCCCAGCAGTGAAGTGGAAGTGGAGTCACAGCTGCTTCATTTACGCCAGGGCAGTCGACCAGTCTGTTACTTCGCCTCCCAATTCCGTACCCTGGCTGCTAAGCTACAATGGGGAGATGCTTCTCTGCGCTCCATCTTTCTAGAGGGACTGGCTGATTACATCAGAGATGAGATGGCCGGCCGTGAGGCCCCAAAGACCTTGGATGAGGCCGTGGACCTTGCCCTGAAGATCGACCAATGCGTGATGTCGCGGCCTCGCCATGCCCCTCGGGCCTTCAAACCCTTCCAGCCTCAGCGGACCACGTCGTTGCGACCTCCTCCCCCCTCTGATGGAGCCACGGCTAGCCCAAGCAGCACATCCAGCGAGGAGCCCATGCAGCTGGGTGGACTCCCCAAAGAGGAGAAAGAGAGACGCTGGCGTGAGGGCCTCTGCGCCTACTGTGGATCAGCTCGACACCGTCGTCCCCAGTGCCCGCTACGGCCGGGAAACGACGACGCCAGGTAGACTGCGGGGGTGTCCCACCTGGCCCTTCCCACTCCTCTGACCCCTCTCGTTTTCTGTTACCGGTCACATTTCACCTGAAACACCAACAGCTCTCATCCGAAGCCCTCCTGGACACCGGAGCTGCCGAGAACTTCATCAACCAAAAACTAACCTCTCGGCTTCGCATCCCATTGACTTCCGTCGACCGATTCCTCCCGGTGACCTCAGTAGACGGGCGACCACTCCAACCCTACCCGGTCCAGTTCCAGACCCAGCCAGTCCGCATGTCTGTCGGGGATCATCAGGAGGAGATCCGGTTTCTAGTAGTCTCGGCCTCTTCCTCTCCTCTCATCCTCGGATACCCCTGGTTCCGTCAACATGACCCCCACGTCTCCTGGTCTTCCTGCCAGATCCTGGACTGGGGTCCCCGGTGTTCACGCCGCTGCCTTCTCTTCCGGACTGGACAGGACTCAAAGTCAGAAGAGGCGTCACCCCCGGAGCCCATCGATCTGGATAAGATCCCTCCGGCTTACCATGACCTGTCCGAGGTCTTCAGTAAGAGGCGAGCCTCTGCTCTCCCTCCTCATCGCTCCTACGACATGGCCATCGAGCTCCTCCCGGGAGCGGTCCCTCCTCGTGGTCGCCTGTTCTCGCTGTCACCCGCAGAGAACAAAGCCATGGAGGAGTACGTCGCTGAGGCTCTCCAACAGGGCTTCATTCGCCCTTCTACCTCCCCTGCAGCTGCGGGGTTCTTCTTTGTAAAGAAGAAAGACGGCGGGCTTCACCCCTGTATAGACTACCGGGGCTTGAATAAAATCACTGTTAAGAACCACCATCCTCTTCCTCTGCTATCCACCGCACTCGATTCCCTCTCCCAGGCCTGCATCTTCACCAAACTAGACCTACGCAGCGCTTACAATTTGGTGTGGATTAGAGAAGGGGACGAATGGAAGACGGCCTTTATCACCCCTAACGGGCACTGGGAGTATCTGGTGATGCCCTTCGGCCTCTGCAACAGCCCTGCTGTCTTCCAACACCTGATCAACGATGTCTTGCGGGACATGCTGGGCCGGTGGGTGTTTGCCTATCTGGATGACATCCTGATCTACTCCCGCACCGAAGTGGACCATATTCGCCATGTGCGGGCCGTGCTAAGCAGGCTGCTCGAGTACCAGCTGTTCTGCAAACTGGAAAAGTGTGCCTTCCATCAACGGTCCACTACCTTCCTGGGTTTCACCATCTCCTCCAATGGCCTGACCATGGACCCGCAAAAGCTCCGAGCCGTGACCCAGTGGCCTCAGCCCTCCAGCCTTAAGCAGCTACAGAGCTTCCTGGGCTTTGCCAATTTTTATCAGCGCTTTATCCGCAATTTCAGCACCATTGTCGCGCCACTGACATCCCTCACTAAACCAGCTAACCTGCCCAGGCCCTTCTGCCTCCCCCCTGGTGCGAAACAGGCATTCCGAGACCTTATCCGTCGGTTTGCTACAGCTCCCGTCCTGCTCCACCCTGATCCTGCCGGAGATTTTGTGGTGGAGGTGGATGCCTCCGATGTTGGCGCTGGCGCCGTCCTCTCTCAACATGGCCCGGATGGAAAACTTCACCCGTGCTGCTATTTTTCAAGGAAATTCTCTGACACGCAGCGACGGTATGGTGTCGGCGACCGGGAACTCCTGGCCATCAAGTGGGCCTTGGAAGAATGGCGGCATTGGCTCCTGGGAGCGAAAGAACCATTTCTGATCTGGACTGATCACCAGAACCTGATCCATATTCGTTCTGCCAAGCAGCTCAACCCAAGGCAGGCCCGTTGGGCCTTATTCTTCGAACCGTACAACTTCCACCTCGCCTACCGCCCTGGCTCCAAGAACACCAAGGCAGACGCCCTCTCCAGGCAGTTCGCCCAGGACGACTTCACGTCAGACCCTGGACCTATCCTACCGTCTCATTGTTTCGCTGCCCCCCTTCGGTGGCCCTTGGAGGACTCTATCCGGGATGCCCTGACCGCCGAACCGCCTCCGCCGGACACCCCAGCTGGGAGGCTCTATGTGCCATCCCGGTGCCGTCAGGAGGCCTTGCTCTGGGCTCACTCCTCCCCGCTCTCTGGTCACCCAGGGCCCGACAGGACCCTCCAGCTCCTCCGTCGTGCCTTCTGGTGGCCCTCCATGACTCGGGACGTCCGTGACTTCGTTTCCGCCTGTGACACCTGTGCTCGGGCCAAGTCCTCCACCCAGCCGCCCGCTGGCGACCTTCACCCTCTCCCTGTGCCGAGACGTCCCTGGTCCCATGTCGGCCTTGACTTTGTTACCGGCCTCCCATCTGTGGACGGTCTTGACACCATCCTCACCTTTGTGGACCGGTTTTCTAAGGCGGTGCACCTGGTTGCCCTGGCCGGCCTCCCCTCCGCCAAACGGACGGCCGAGCTCCTCCTGGACCATGTCGTCCGGCTTCACGGATTCCCCAAGGACATAGTCTCCGATCGGGGGCCCCAGTTCACCGCCAGGTTCTGGAAGGCCTTCTGCCGCCTGATTGGAGCGTCTCCCAGCCTCTCGTCCGGCTATCACCCTCACACCAATGGGCAGGTTGAACGGACCAATCAACAGTTGGGGCGCTTCTTACGGTGCTTCGTCTCCGCCCAACCGTCGCTATGGCCTCGTTACCTGGTGTGGGCTGAGTTGTCTCATAACCTTCACATCTCTTCCGCCACCGGTCTCTCACCCTTTGAGGTCTGTCATGGTTTTCATCCTCCTATCTTCAGCCATCAGGAAGCGGAGTTCTACGTGCCTGCTGCTGAATGGATGGTCCGCCGCTGTCGCCAGGCCTGGATCAAGGCGCGAGCTGCCATTTCCCGGGCCAACGCTCTGTACACCCGGCAGCATCGTCGCCGCCACCGCCCGGGTCACCCCTTCCAGCCGGGGGACCGCGTCTGGCTCTCCACAAAGCACCTGCGGCTGCGCGGTGAGTCCAAGAAGCTCACTCCCCGGTTTGTCGGCCCGTACAAAGTCACTGCCCGGCTCAACCCCGTGGCTTACCGTCTCCGGCTTCCGCCCGCCATGAAGGTCCATCCGGTTTTCCACGTCTCGCAGCTTAAGCGGCACGTCGCTTCCCCGCTGGCGCCCCCCTCCCGGGCCCCGCCCCCGCCCAGGATCGTCGATGGGGGTCCTGTCTACACTGTCCGTCGGATCTTGGACTCCCGTCCCCGGGGCCGGGGGGTCCAGTATTTGGTGGACTGGGCTGGCTACGGCCCTGATGAGCGCTCCTGGGTGCCGTCCCGCTTCATCTTGGATCCTTCCCTCATCTCGGATTTCCGTCGCCGCCGTCCTGGCCCGTCGGGTGCCGGTCCTCGGGGGGGGGGGGGGGGGGGGGGGTTCTGTCAGCCGGTGATCGGCTGTGATCAGCTGATCACGGGGCCGGGGTTAAAAGAGAGACGCCACCCACCTGTTCGCCGCTCAGACATCATTCTCTTCGTGTCAGGAGCTCCGAAACTCTGCCGACGTCAGTCTCCGCCTGATTCAGCAACCGTGAGTGATTATCCCTTTCAATCCTTTTTCTCTTCCCGGCTCCGCTCGCTCTCTGTCTGTAACGACAGTTCCGAAGCCACGCTTCGTGCACTGATCGTTACTAGAATAACTGCGTGTCTGCTCCAAACCCACCGCTAGCCTTCGCCGCGCTTGGGTCTAGCCAGCACGCCACACGGGCACGCCGAATTACTGTGTGTGATCCGCCCGACCGTGACACCATGTAATGAACCTCAGTGTACCCATAGATGTTTGTGTATAACTAGGGATGTATGCTGTGTGCGTCGCTTAGACAGGTGGAGAGAATACGTCACTTGTTCATAAATAAAGAGAAGGAGAGAGAGAAAAAATGTGTGGCGAGATGCTCCCTGAGTCTGACTTTGTGTATGCATAGTTACTAATATGAGTAGGCTTGGCTTAAGTGTGTGTGTGTCCTAAACGACTGTGTGCGCTGTCTGACTGAAGTAAATGTGCTGCCGTTGAGCGCATGGTGCGTATGTGTCGAAATAAAGGATGTTTGTGGATGAGTGTCGAAGCAGGTGATCGAGGCAGTGAAAGGAATAAAGAAAGAAACCAAGGACAGGGGTGAGCAGCATAAAACCAAGAGAGGGAAAAGAGAGGGGAAAAAAATGAGAAGAAAAAAACAAAAAAAAACAAAACGTAAACATTCCAATTAAATCACTGACGGAGAGTGACGGTGTTAATTCTGCTGTGAAATCACACTTTAAGATGCGATTTGATACTGGTAAGTTAAACAGATGTTAATGCAAGTTAGTGTGAGTGGATAGGGAAAGGGTGTAGCTGATTCTTATCTGGTGTGAGGTTAATACAGCCATGGCGTGATGTTGGGGTCGCGGTGGAGCTGTCCGTCCACGTACAGCCGGTCCACAGCGATGACAGCACGGGAGCCCTTCTGGATGAAGCCGCGTCGGATTGGGAAGAGGACCCTGCGTCGTTCCAAGATCTCTTTGGGGAACTGGTCGTTCACGCTGAAGTCCGTTCCTTTTAATTCCCTGCCGCGGCTTTTCACATGTTGCTTTTGTTTGAAGTGGCCGAATTTGGCCACGGTCTCCCGGCCGTAGCCCGCATGGGGCCGAGGTGATGTACCCGATCGAAGACGATGTTCTTCACAGTGTCCTCCGGCAGCTTCAGGTGGGTTTTGATGAAGCTTTTTACCGTGGTCTCCGCGTCCTCTCCGGCGGCTTCTGGAATACCAGAAAATACCAGATTATCACGCATGCTACGAGCTTGTAGATCAATAACTGTTTCTTTTATTTTTTTATTTTCTCTATTGAGCTGGGTAACATTTTCTGTGAGACATTTCACCGACTCCCTTAGCGTGGCATTTTCAGCAGCAAGCGTTTCCACCTGCTGCTGGCTGTACTCCAGGGATTCTCGCAAGCATTTAAATTCTCGGTGAAGAATCTCCACCAAGGACAGCCTTGCATCGAAACTGGACAATCGCTTGTCGATTGACTCCAGTATGTCAGCAATATCTTTGCCGGCTGGCGATGTTGAGCCGGGGGAATCTGCCGGGCGTTGTCTTTTCGACGACGGCGTCTCAGGTTTGGCCGGAGAAGCTGCACACTGGGCCTTCTTCATCACGAGATCCTGAAAGCACTGATCAATATAATCTTGGAGAGTCTCTAAACTCTCCTCGTTGTTCTCCAGGGTGTTGGAGATTATTTAGACAAATAGTGTTAGTTATAAGACAATTGATAAGTGTATTTGATAATACTGAAGCTTAAATGAATTTGTTAAAATCTAAACTACCATTTGCTTTAATTTTCCGCCAAAATCTCCGGCGTCTGACGTCAGTTACAACATGAGTCGCTTACCTTGTCCGTCACTTCCGTCACTTACCTCTCCCGTTGACCTCTGCAGATTCGGTTGCTCACAGACGTTACTGTGAGAAAGTGTGTACACACCTGCGCAGCGCTAACATTTGCATTCTCTTTTTTAGTTCCTCATGTGATTTGACGATGTGATTTATAACAGGACAATTGGTTGATTTTTGTTTCTCTACTACAGGTTATGAGTTGGTGATGCTGTTACACTGTGTTGTTGGGAAAATGTTGAAGGTTACTTTGACGATGTGAATAACGTGAGAAATTTCCTGTGTTGAAACCGGTGTCATTCCTTTTACAGCAGGCTTAATTTTATGGCCTTTTACGGCACCTCTGGAATGTGGATGGCCAACGCCTGCCCACCAGGATGATCCATGTGTGCTCCTAATGTTTGTTTTGCTTTTGTTAAGAGTGCATGTGGAGGATTCAGCAGAAAACAGACAAGTGACATGAGAAAACAAATAAGAGATGCGGTGTTTATGGAATAGTTGAATATGGGCTCATTAGCTGGCCACTATTGAGCTCATAGTGATAAAATGAGTGGAGTGACATTGTTTAAGGAAAGTCACAGATTAAATTGTGGAATAAATTGGGATGATTCATGATTTGGGACAAATTATGGTAATAATAGTGATTTAGTGATTGGAGAAAACCTGGACATGATACTTGTCTTTTATGCTGAATACTTTATCACTCTTATGATCTACAGTTGGGTGCAAATGTGAAGTTTGATTTAACAGACTTTGTCTTCCAGGATACAGGCTCCAGTTGGAGCTGGGAGTTAAACAAGCTTAACATGTGACTGCTGATTAATGTTTTTACACAGGGTTACAGGTTGGAGTATGGCTGCTCCAAGTGGGAAACCCTGGAGATTGTTTTAGAGAGAATGTGCAACATTCTTGTGCATGTCTCATTGGGGAGTTGACACATGGTGAAAGCCATGTGGCAAGAGGAGTGTTATTTTTTAATCTGTAGATGTCGTGAGGTGCCATGACGAGAAGGAGTGGCTGAGAGGATCGTCCACAAGATGGAAGCTGGGGCCAGGAGAGAGGCTTCAGGAGGATCAGAGATCATCTTCATCACAGCAGACATCGCACAGAGAGCTGTGCTACTGAGCTTCCAGGAGATCGAGAGGAGACTTCCCACAGCAAGATTTTAAATAAAATGAGTGATTTAATGTTGACGCTAAGGAAGACAACTAAGGTGTACGACGTGCTCTGCCTTAAATCTTCAGCAGCGTTGGACGTGAGAACTCGAGGGATGGAGAGAGCGTGCCAAGCTCTAAAAGTGACAGCGCAGAGGTAGTCCAGCGATGGAATTGTGATTCTGTGTGAGGCACAAATACTAGGAGACTGGGAAATAGTTGATACCACTTTTCCCAAGGATGAAGATCACCTAAAGTGTGTCACTTTGCCATGCAGATTTGATGCTCTGCAGAGAAGCCTTCTGCGAGGGAGAGATGTAAACAGACGAGCCTTTTATCTACATTTAACTCATGTCAACTTCTCTAGGCTGGTTGAGGGGGAATTGGAGAGAAACGGTAGTGTTAGGTGTGACTGTGGTTATTGTAACTGTGATTTTTCTTATAAGTGAATTGCCCAGAGACAGACCTGAATCCATTCCAGCGACTCCACCATCACAGGCCACGGTGAAGCGAACCAAACGTAGTGAAACAGGTAAATCAGATGAGTGTTTTGATTATTATGGTGGTGTAGAGTTGGACTACGTTAAAGGGTCCACAATCTCGTATACATTTGATCTTTGTGCTGGCATTAAATGCAAGGGCTTACTGAACAGTTGGGTCCAACATCTTTTATGGCAGTACAAAATCGGATGGCGTTAGATACTGTATGTTGCTGGGAGGAAAAGGTGGCATTTGCGCAATGTTTGGGGATATGTATTGTACTTTTATTCAAAATAACACAGTTCCTGACGGTTCTGTGACCCGAGTTCTGGAAGGCCTAAAGACGTTGTCCACCACAGTGTAGGAGCATTTGGGAGTGGATAACCCGCTGGAAGCGTGGATGACCTCTGTCTTTGGGCAATGGAAAGGTTTCATTATGTCAATTATGGTTTCTTTTGTCTGTTTTTATTGCAGTATTAGTGACGTGGGTGTTGTTGTGTGCCTTGTATCAGAGCCTTGTTCGTAAGACTCATCAATCGTGCTGAATCTGATACAAATCTGATACAAAGGCCAACACCATGATGCCACTTTTGGGAAATGGGGAGTCACAGTATGAAAACATTATGGTGAAAGATTTAGTGTAGTTTTATCTGCCATAGGGCAGATAAAAAGGGGGACTTGTAGGAATGTTTAGATTATTTTAAAGTTTAGAAATGTGTTAACATAGAATGTAGAATTATTGTAGAGACACTGACACTGCCCTCAATGTAATAAAGGCCTGACTGTGTCATGAACTTAGGGGTAAATTGTCGGAGACCCCTCCCCCAGTTGAACTGTGAAAGGTCTCAACATTTGTAACTGGATAACTGTGGTCTGGAAGGGAGATGGGTTTTATGACCTCTAGTGAGTCACCTGCACCCACAGTGTTTTAACTGTCACGCACACACATCCACACGCACACTCACTCATGTGCACTCACACATACACACAGGTATGCGTACACAGTCACTCACGAGCACTCACATAGACACAGACACAGAGTTTGCAGCACACTGTGGGGGGGTTTTATGATGGGGACGCCTCTATAAAGCTGGCTGTAACTAACAAAGGGGTGAAGATTTTGCAGAGGGACACACCGGCCTCGTCTTCCCTTCTAGAAGTGCATGCTTAAATGAAGATGAATAAAGATGAATAAAGGTTTTGTGAAATAACTACTGAGTTCCGGTGCCGTCTCTGGATGCCTCGACGAATAAAAGAACCGGGGTAAAACTGATTTCGCAACACCTTGCACGGAAGCATTCTCGTCAGGAATGTCCTGGTGCATCCATGATTCGGTGAAACACATCAGGCTACACTCTCGGTATTCCCTCTGACTCCGTACCAGTGCCGAGAGCTCGTCGATTTTATTCGATAACGATCGCACATTTCCCATCACGATAGACGGCAGACACGGTTTATACCTCCTCTTCGCTTCAAGCCTCTGCTGTCTCACCGTCACCTTCTTTCTTCTCTTCTGTCCTTGACCTCTGCATCCCCGATGTGTTTTCCTCCAAATTTCAGCTGGTACTTCTGCGGGCCTGGCCAGCGAGCTGGCCGGCATCAGGGCGATCAGCTGATCTCTGGAGTAAACAGTCCGTGCATGTAGGAGATGTGCTGCGGTTCCGTTCCTTGATAAAAGTAATAGCTCCACGGCCACCAGAAGAACAAAAACTCTTTCAATCCACATGATTGAGTGAAAGATGAGAAACGGATGAAAATACAAGTCAGGTAGAGTATAAAAGAAAGCCAGTTGCTTTTAGCGGGGCTGGAGTCTTTGCTGTGTGTTGGTGTGTCAACATGTGTTCTCTTTAATAAAGTTTTCTATTTCATGGTTACATTTTACTTCAGTCTTGTGCCATTTTATTGGAAGTGACCTGTGACCACCGGCCAAAACTGACACAGCTAGCCAAGGTTAAGCCATACCTTCCAGCTAATATCTTTGAATGTGTTATTCATTTGTTCATTACTTACAGACTGGACTACTGCAATTGTCTGTTCTTTGGTTTGGACCAGGCCTCTCTTTATTGTCTCCAGTTGGTCCAAAATGCAGCTGCTTGTCTGCTAACTGGCACTGAAGAGAAGGAGCATATCACCCCAGCTTTGGCCTCTCTACACTGGCATCCTGTTCCTTACAGGATCCAATTTAAAATTGTACTTTTTGTTTTTAAATTGCTTAACTGCTGAGACCCTTCTTACCTTTTTATTTATGCTCCAGAAGGAACCGTGAGGTCCAGGTCAAAACTAACCTCAACTATTCCACGGACTAAACTTAAAGTCTCGTGACGACAGGCCCTTCTCTGTAGCAGGTCCCAGACTCTGGAAGAGTCTTCTACTTAATATAATGACAATGGATTGCATTTATATAGCGCTTTTCTTGGCACCCAAAGTGCTTTACAATTCCACTATTCATTCACTCTCACATTCACAGGCAAACCACAGTTGTAGCCACAGCTGCCCTGGGGCAAACTGACAGAAGCGAGGCTGCCATATCGCTTTTAATATTATATGCTGCTATTAATATTAGATCTGCTCACTCAAAAGTTTCAAATCGTTACTAAAGACACATTTTTATGGTCTGGCTTAACACACTTTAACCTAAACATTTTGGGTTTAACAGCCATAGTTGTTGTTTTTGTTGTTTTTATTGACTTATTTTATCTATTTATTTTTCCATATTTTACTGCAGCATTGTTTTGCATTTTATATATTTTAGTTGCATTGTGTCCTGGGGAGAGAGGAGAGTGAGAGAGAGAGACAGAGGGGTGGAGCAAGAGAGGGAGAGGCGGAGAGAAAACACCACACCCACACAAGGGCAGTTTCAGGAGGCCCAGCTAGGGCCGTAACACATTGTTAAGCACTTTGTAAATAAGCTTGAATAAACTTTATAAGCTTGACCTTGACTTTAAACTTGATAAATTTTCCAGTGATTGAAAAAAGGACAGACAGTGAAAGAAAGAGGTCCCTAGTCTAAGGAGCTTGGAAAGAAAAGCGTCTGGACTTTAAGTTGCTTGAAGACATTTTACCTCTCATCCGAGAAGCTTCTTCAGTTCCAGGGTCAAATGGTGGGGAGTCCCAGATTTAAACCCTGTGGGAGTATCCGCCCAAAGCGGGACAAAAGGACCCCCGATGATCCTCTATCTAATCACATGAGCCAAGGTGTGAAAATGGGTGTGGGTCACAATCAGCCAGGGTTTCGGGTGAGCAGACCTGTAACGTCTTTTGTAAGAAGCTTTTCTGTCCCCCACTCGTTACCTGTATGAATGGCACCTGTTTGAACTCATCATCTGTATAAAAGACACCTGTCCACAGCCGCAAACAGTCAGACTCCAAACTCCGCCATGGCCAAGACCAAAGAGCTTTCGAAGGACACCAGGAAAAGTATTGTAGACCTGCACCAGACTGGGAAGAGTGAATCTACAATAGGCAAGCAGCTTGGTGTGAAAAAATCAACTGTGGGAGCAACCATCAGAAAATGGAAGACATACAAGACCACTGATAATCTCCCTCGATCTGGGGCTCCACGCAAGATCTCATCCCGTGGGGTCAAAATGATCATGAGAACGATGAGCAAAGATCCCAGAACCACACGGGGGGACCTGGTGAATGACCTGCAGAGAGCTGGGACCAAAGTAACAAAGGTCACCATCAGTAACACACTACAACGGCAGGGAATCAAATCCCGCAGTGCCAGACGTGTTCCGCTGCTGAAGCCAGTGCATGTCCAGGCCCGTCTGAAGTTTGCCAGAGAGCACATGGATGATACAGCAGAGGATTGGGAGAATGTCATGTGGTCAGATGAAACCAAAGTAGAACTTTTTGGTATAAACTCAACTCGTCGTGTTTGGAGGAAGAAGAATACTGAGTTGCATCCCAAGAACACCATACCTACTGTGAAGCATGGGGGTGGAAACATCATGCTATGGGGCTGTTTTTCTGCCAAGGGGACAGGACGACTGATCCGTGTTAAGGACAGAATGAATGGGGCCATGTATCGTGAGATTTTGAGCCAAAACCTCCTTCCATCAGTGAGAACTTTGAAGATGAAACGAGGCTGGGTCTTCCAACATGACAATGATCCAAAACACACCGCCCGGGCAACAAAGGAGTGGCTCCGTAAGAAGCATTTGAAAGTCCTGGAGTGGCCTAGCCAGTCTCCAGACCTCAACCCCATAGAAAATCTGTGGCGGGAGTTGAAAGTCCGTGTTGCTCGGCGACAGCCCCAAAACATCACTGCTCTCGAGAAGATCTGCATGGAGGAATGGGCCAAAATACCAGCTACTGTGTGTGCAAACCTGGTAAAGACCTATAGTAAACGTTTGACCTCTGTTATTGCCAACAAAGGTTATGTTACAAAGTATTGAGTTGTATTTTTGTTATTGACCAAATACTTATTTTCCACCCTGATTTACCAATAAATTCTTTACAAATCCTACCATGTGGATTCATGGATTTTTTTTTCACATTCTGTCTCTCACAGTTGAAGTGTACCTCTGGTGCAAATTACTGATCTCTGTCATCATTTTAGGTGGGGGAACTTGCACAATCGGTGGCTGACAAAATACTTTTTTGCCCCACTGTACATGTCAGCAGGTTGGGTGACAGTGGCAGCTCCTGGGATGATGATGTGATGTCCAGTTTATCCCAAAACTGAAAAATTTGTGTGGCAAATACAAAAAATAGCAAATATACTCATTCATAATTCAGCTTTAGTTTTTAACATGATATGATGAAAGATTATTTTTGCGCGGGTATCCCTTCTTTCATTGTTTTTCATAGGTTAATGCAGTTTGTCTGCCACCTTGTTTTTCAATAGAATAATCATGGAATGAATACATATAATACTGTTCTGTGCATTTTTAGCCTTGCTTGATCTATTATCCAATTTCAAAAAGAGTAAAGACTGCTGCCTTAATCTATCACTTTGAGTTTTCCTCTTAACCAGCTGCCTAAAACCAAACAACAGCACAGCTAATGCCGAGCTACAGAAGAGAGAATGAGGTACACTAAAAGTGTGAAGTTTGATTGATATATATATATATATATATATATATATATATATATATATATATATATATATATATATATATATATATATATATATATATATATAGTGGTTATATATATATAACACGTAGTGGTAGTGGTTATATATATATATATATATATATATAACCACTACGCTATCCAGCTGCGCTGCGCTGGATAGCGTAGTGGTTAGACTACACGCCTTTGGAACAGAGGATCGCAAGTTCGATTCCTGCCTGGGGCGTCTGTATCCAGTAAGGGTCCTAAGGCTAGACCCCCTATGCTAAGCAAGCCTACCGCAGACATGAGCGAGACAGATAAATATGAAGGCATGCTGGCTCGGACGTCGCCCGGATCAACAAGGTCCGCGTCAGGTGTTGAGGAACCAGGGCACCCTGACGAAAACAGGGCTACTGGAACAAGAAGGCATCGGTGGGCAAGAGACGAAAACAGGGCGTTGTTGGAATGCTACTACGCAAGTAACCCCGGCGGAAGGGGCTACATGAATAGGATGAGGGACCTATGGATTCTTCGATACCCAACATCCACAATGACGGCGAAACAACTAGTAGCTCAGTGTTCCAACATTCGAAAGAAGGGTCTCATAGCTAGAGATTGACGAGGTACAACACAAATGCTACGGCAAGGAGGAGTCAGGATGCCAGGTCAGGGGGGAGATATCATCACCCCCACCTGAGATTGGGTACAAAGCCCCAAGTGCGATAGGAGAAGGATCGTTGAGTGCGAGAGGAACTGACCTGAAAGATAGGATCATGGCCAAGCTTGAAACCTGGATCCCCCGTAGCCGGTTACCAAGATTACGTGAAGTACCCTCAGAAGGTCTGCTAGATGATGTTAATGCAGCACTACGGGCAATACCTACAACCACGATTACCGACACTAACAAGCTGATCTACAATACGGCAGCAGTGATCAGTGAGATGCTTGGCTACAAGTTGAACAGCCACAAGGTGCAGTACCCCCCATGGAGAAGGAGGCTAGAGGGCAAGATCAAAGTAGCACGGAAGGAGGTTAGCCAACTAACGGAGTTGCAGAAAGGTGCGACAAATAAGGTGCCTAAGAAATACAGCAAGCTGTCCATACCTGAGGCCTTGAGGAGGTACACCAGAGAGATAGAAGGCAGGAGAATAAACCAGCTGTTCTCCACAGAACCAGCAAAGGTGTACTCTCAGTGGCAAGGGAACAATAAGAGAACAGCACCACCAAGGCTGGAGACCGAGCAATACTGGAAGAGCATATGGGAGAAGGACGCAACCCATAACGGCAATGCTCAGTGGCTAGAGGATCTGAGGGCAGACCACAGCGACCTCCCTGAACAGGGTCCAGTAACCATCACAGTGGCAGATATCCAAGAAAGGGTCTCCAGTATGAAGAGTTGGACAGCACCAGGGCCCGACATGGTTCACGCCTACTGGCTGAAGAAGCTGACTGCACTCCACGAGCGTCTGGCAGCACAAATGAACCAGCTGCTAGTTAACGAGAGACACCCGGAATGGCTAACCGAAGGTCGGACGGTCCTGATCCCCAAGGACCCCAAGAAGGGACCGGTCCCCTCCAACTACCGACCAATAACCTGCCTCAGTACTACATGGAAGCTCCTGTCAGGCATCATATCGGCTAAGATGAACAGGCACATGGGTCAATACATGAGCGGGACACAGAAAGGAATTGGCAAGAATACCAGAGGCGCAAAACACCAGCTACTGGTAGACAGAACAGTCAGCCGAGACTGCAAGACCAGACTGACCAACCTGTGCACTGCCTGGATTGATTACAAGAAGGCCTATGACTCAATGCCCCACAGCTGGATACTGGAATGCCTAGAATTGTACAAGATCAATGGGACCCTAAGAGGCTTCATCAGGAACTCAATGGGGATGTGGCGCACAACACTAGAGGCCAACTCCAAGCCCATAGCACAACTCACCATCAAGTGCGGGATCTACCAAGGAGATGCCCTGTCCCCACTGCTGTTCTGCATAGGCCTGAACCCCCTCAGTGAGATCATTAACAAGACTGGCTACGGATACCGACTACGGAACGGAGCAGTTGTCAGCCACCTCCTGTACATGGATGACATCAAGCTGTATGCCAAGAGTGAACGAGACATCGATTCACTGATCCACACTACCAGGCTATACAGCAATGACATTGGAATGTCGTTCGGACTGGAGAAGTGTAGTCAGATGGTAACAAAGAGAGGGAAGGTGGTCAGAACTGAGGGGATTGAACTACCAGAAGGCAACATTGCAGACATAGAGGACAGTTACAAGTACCTGGGGATCCCGCAGGCAAATGGGAACCATGAAGAGGCCGCTAGAAAAGCTGCAACCACCAAGTACCTGCAGAGGGTCAGGCAAGTCCTGAGGAGTCAGCTGAATGGTAAGAACAAGATCCGGGCCATCAACACGTATGCCCTGCCCGTGATCAGGTACCCTGCTGGGGTAATAGGCTGGCCAAAGGAGGAGATAGAAGCCACTGACATCAAGACAAGAAAGCTCCTTACCATGCATGGAGGGTTTCACCCCAAGTCCAGCACCCTGAGGCTGTACGCTAAGCGGAAGGAAGGGGGCCGGGGACTGGTGAGTGTCAGCACCACAGTCCAGGATGAGACAACGAACATCCAAGAATACATTGGGAAGATGGCCCCAACTGACCGAGTGCTCAGTGAATACCTCAGGCAGCAGAAACCCAAGAAAGAGGAGGGAGACGAGGAACCATCATGGAAGGACAGGCCCCTGCACGGTATGTACCACCGGCAGATAGAGGAGGTGGCTGATATCCAGAAATCCTACCAGTGGCTGGACAAAGCTGGACTGAAAGACAGCACAGAGGCACTAATCATGGCAGCACAAGAACAAGCTCTGAGCACAAGATCCATAGAGGCTGGGGTCTATCACACCAGGCAAGACCCCAGGTGCAGGCTGTGTAAAGATGCCCCAGAGACAATCCAGCACATAACAGCAGGGTGCAAGATGCTAGCAGGCAAGGCATACATGGAACGCCATAACCAAGTGGCCGGCATAGTGTACAGGAACATCTGTGCCAAGTATAACCTGGAAGTCCCGAGGTCAAAATGGGAGATGCCCCCAAGGGTGGTGGAGAATGACCGAGCTAAGATCCTGTGGGACTTCCAGATACAGACAGACAAAATGGTGGTGGCTAACCAACCGGACATAGTGGTGGTAGACAAACAGAAGAAGACGGCCGTAGTGATTGATGTAGCGGTTCCGAATGACAGCAATATCAGGAAGAAGGAACACGAGAAGCTGGAGAAATACCAAGGGCTCAGAGAAGAGCTCGAGAGGATGTGGAGGGTGAAGGTAACGGTGGTCCCCGTGGTAATCGGAGCACTAGGTGCAGGTGACTCCCAAGCTAGGCGAGTGGCTCCAGCAGATCCCGGGAACAACATCGGAGATCTCTGTCCAGAAGAGCGCAGTCCTGGGAACAGCTAAGATACTGCGCAGGACACTCAAGCTCCCAGGCCTCTGGTAGAGGACCCGAGCTTGAAGGATGAACCGCCCGCAGGGGCGTGCTGGGTGTTTTTTTATATATATATATATATATATATATATATATATATATATATATATATATGAATGTGGATCATCCATCCCAACATCCACAATGACGGTGAAACAACTAGTAGCTCAGTGTTCCAACATTCGAAAGAAGGGACTGCTCTCACAGCTAGAGATTGACGAGGTACAACACAAATGCTACGGCAAGGAGGAGTCAGGACGCCAGGACAGGGGGGAGATATCATCACCCCCACCCGAGATTGGGTACATGAGGAACTGACCTGAAAGATAGGATCATGGCCAAGCTTGAAACCTGGATCCCCCGTAGCCGGTTACCAAGATTAAGTGAAGTACCCTCAGAAGGTCTGCTAGATGATGTTAATGCAGCACTACGGGCAATACCTACAACCACGATTACCGACACTAACAAGCTGATCTACAATACGGCAGCAGTGATCAGTGAGATGCTTGGCTACAAGTTGAACAGCCACAAGGGGCAGTACCCTCCATGGAGAAGGAGGCTAGAGGGCAAGATCAAAGTAGCACGGAGGGAGGTTAGCCAACTAACGGAGTTGCAGAAAGGTGCGACAAAGAAGGTGCATAAGAAATACAGCAAGCTGTCCATACCTGAGGCCTTGGAAACTGCCAAGCAAAGACTCACAGCCTTGGCCAGCCGCTTGAGGAGGTACACCAGAGAGATAGAAGGCAGGAGAATAAACCAGCTGTTCTCCACAGAACCAGCAAAGGTGTACTCTCAGTGGCAAGGGAACAATAATAATAAGAGAACAGCACCACCCAGGCTGGAGACCGAGCAATACTGGAAGAGCATATGGGAGAAGGACGCAACCCATAACGGCAATGCTCAGTGGCTAGTGGATCTGAGGGCAGACCACAGCGACCTCCCCGAACAGGGTCCAGTAACCATCACAGTGGCAGATATCCAAGAAAGGGTCTCCAGTATGAAGAGTTGGACAGCACCAGGGCCCGACATGGTTCACGCCTACTGGCTAAAGAAGCTGACTGCACTCCACGAGCGTCTGGCAGCACAAATGAACCAGCTGCTAGTTAACGAGAGACACCCGGAATGGCTAACCGAAGGTCGGACGGTCCTGATCCCCAAGGACCCCAAGAAGGGACCGGTCCCCTCCAACTACCGACCAATAACCTGCCTCAGTACTACATGGAAGCTCCTGTCAGGCATCATATCGGCTAAGATGAACAGGCACATGGGTCAATACATGAGCGGGACACAGAAAGGAATTGGCAAAAATACCAGAGGTGCAAAACACCAGCTACTGGTAGACAGAACAGTCAGCCGAGACTGCAAGACCAGACTGACCAACCTGTGCACTGCCTGGATTGATTACAAGAAGGCCTATGACTCAATGCCCCACAGCTGGATACTGGAATGCCTAGAATTGTACAAGATCAATGGGACCCTAAGAGGCTTCATCAGGAACTCAATGGGGATGTGGCGCACAACACTAGAGGCCAACTCCAAGCCCATAGCACAACTCACCATCAAGTGCGGGATCTACCAAGGAGATGCCCTGTCCCCACTGCTGTTCTGCATAGGCCTGAACCCCCTCAGTGAGA
This sequence comes from Aulonocara sp. 'chitande type north' Nkhata Bay, assembly GCF_057382095.1. Classification (NCBI taxonomy): domain Eukaryota; kingdom Metazoa; phylum Chordata; class Actinopteri; order Cichliformes; family Cichlidae; genus Aulonocara; species Aulonocara sp. 'chitande type north' Nkhata Bay. Next base: position 702,617 of record NC_141360.1, on the reverse strand, counting down.
TCATTAACAAGACTGGCTACGGATACCGACTACGGAACGGAGCAGTTGTCAGCCACCTCCTGTACATGGTTCAAGGTTCAAGGTTCTTTATTTGTCACATGCATAGTTATACAAGTATAACACACAGTGAAATGTAGCCTGACACGCTCCTCGACATGTGCAAAAAAATTGGGGGGGGGGGGGGGGGGGGGTGTAGAGGAAAAACATTATATATATATATAGTATATACAGTGGGTGAATGTGCAGTAGTAGCAGGAGGAGGTGAATTCTGTACATTAATATGAATAGACATCTGACTATTTTATAGGATAGACAATATAAACATATTTAAAATTAAAGGAATTGAAATGTACATTGTGCCTTGGTTTAGAGTGTCTGGAAGAGAGTCCTGTCTCAGTCAATTATAGATGATGTGAGAGGGCGGGTGTGTGTGTTTAGGGCACGGATGGCTTGGGGATAGAAGCTCCTCTTGAGTCTCTCTGTCCTTGCCCGGAAGATGCGGAACCTTCTACCAGATTGCAGAAGTTGGAACAGTTTGTTGCCTGGATGGGACGGGTCCTTCAGTATCTGCGCTGCTCTAGTCCGGCATCTCCTGGTGTAGGTGTCCTGAAGCGGGGGGAGAGCAATCCTGCAGCAGCGTTCTGCTGTACGGATCACTCTCTGGAGAGCTTTTTGGTCCTTCACACAGCTGTTCCCAAACCACGATGTCATGTTCTGTGTGAGGATGCTCTCCACAGCGCCTGTATAGAAAATCCTGAGGATCTTTGGAGAGACCCTGAACTTCCTCAGTTGTCGTAGGTGATACAGGCGCTGCCTAGCCTTTTTGGTCTGGACCTGAATGTGGGCAGCCCATGTCAGGTCTGAGGAGATGTGGACACCAAGATACTTGAAGGACTGCACCCTCTCCACTGGAGCTCCATTGATGATAATGGGCTTGTAGTCTCTGTGCTGACCCCTTCTGAAGTCCACCACCAGCTCCTTGGTCTTGCTGACGTTCAGCTGGAGGTGGTTGTCCTGGCACCACGATGCCAGATTCTTCACTTCATCCATGTAGGCCGCCTCATCGTTGTTGGAGATGGCACCCAACACCACTGTGTCGTCAGCAAACTTCACAATGGTGTTGGAGCCGTGGGTGGCCACACAGTCTGAAGTGTAGAGGGAGTAGAGCAGTGGCGAGAGGACACATCCCTGAGGTGCTCCTGTGTTGATGGTGATGCTGTTGGAGAAGCACCTGCCCACCCTCACCACCTGAGTTCTGCCAGTGAGGAAGTCCAACACCCATGCACACAGACGGCTGTTAAGTCCCAGATCCCTCAGCTTTGTGAACAGTCTGCAGGGCACTATTGTGTTAAACGCTGAACTGTAATCAACAAACAGCATTCGCACATAGTTACCCTGTTTCTTGTCCACGTGGCTGAGAGTGGTGTGTAGGACGTGGGCGATGGCATCCTCTGTGGATCTGTTGGATCTGTAGGCGAACTGCAGCGGATCTGTGGTGTCTGGGATGGAGGAGGAGATGATGTTCTTCAGCAGCCTCTCAAACACCTTCATTACTACCGAGGTCAGTGCAACTGGCCGGTAATCGTTCAGGGATGAGGGTTTGCTGTTCTTGGGCACAGGGATGATGGTGGATCTTTTGAAGCATGTGGGGACCACAGACTTCGCCAGGGACTCGTTGAAGATGTAAGTGAACACACCTGCTAGCTGGTCAGCACAGCAGCGCAGCAGACGGCCGGTGATGCCGTCTGGCCCCGCCACTTTTCTTGTGTTCACTCTCCTCAGTGCCGCTCGGACGTCATGCTCCGCGATGCTGGTCACCGGTCTCTCGCTGATGACGTCACTGTCCTCGGTAGTCAGGCGGTAGATAGCATTAGCCGCCTGGCTAACCTCGAAACGGGCGTAGAACCGATTCAGCTCGTTGGTGAATGCAGAGTCGGCGTTGATCGGCGCAGTGTCCCTGGCTTTGTAGTCCGTAATGGTGGATGACATCAAGCTGTATGCCAAGAGTGAACGAGACATCGATTCACTGATCCACACTACCAGGCTATACAGCAATGACATTGGAATGTCGTTCGGACTGGAGAAGTGTAGTCAGATGGTAACAAAGAGAGGGAAGGTGGTCAGAACTGAGGGGATTGAGCTACCAGAAGGCAACATTGCAGACATAGAGGACAGTTACAAGTACCTGGGGATCCCGCAGGCGAATGGGAACCATGAAGAGGCCGCTAGAAAAGCTGCAACCACCAAGTACCTGCAGAGGGTCAGGCAAGTCCTGAGGAGTTAGCTGAATGGTAAGAACAAGATCCAGGCCATCAACACGTACGCCCTGCCCGTGATCAGGTACCCTGCTGGGGTAATAGGCTGGCCAAAGGAGGCGATAGAAGCCACTGACATCAAGACAAGAAAGCTCCTTACCATGCATGGAGGGTTTCACCCCAAGTCCAGCACCCTGAGGCTGTACGCTAAGCGGAAGGAAGGGGGCCGGGGACTGGTGAGTGTCAGCACCACAGTCCAGGATGAGACAACGAACATCCAAGAATACATTGGGAAGATGGCCCCAACTGACCGAGTGCTCAGTGAATACCTCAGGCAGCAGAAACCCAAGAAAGAGGAGGGAGACGAGGAACCATCATGGAAGGACAGGCCCCTGCACGGTATGTACCACCGGCAGATAGAGGGGGTGGCTGATATCCAGAAATCCTACCAGTGGCTGGGCAAAGCTGGACTGAAAGACAGCACAGAGGCACTAATCATGGCAGCACAAGAACAAGCTCTGAGCACAAGATCCATAGAGGCTGGGGTCTATCACACCAGGCAAGACCCCAGGTGCAGGCTGTGTAAAGATGCCCCAGAGACAATCCAGCACATAACAGCAGGGTGCAAGATGCTAGCAGGCAAGGCATACATGGAACGCCATAACCAAGTGGCCGGCATAGTGTACAGGAACATCTGTGCCGAGTATAACCTGGAAGTCCCGAGGTCAAAATGGGAGATGCCCCCAAGGGTGGTGGAGAATGACCGAGCTAAGATCCTGTGGGACTTCCAGATACAGACGGACAAAATGGTGGTGGCTAACCAACCGGACATAGTGGTGGTAGATAAACAGAAGAAGACGGCCGTAGTGATCGATGTAGCGGTTCCGAATGACAGCAACATCAGAAAGAAGGAACACGAGAAGCTGGAGAAATACCAAGGGCTCAGAGACGAGCTCGAGAGGATGTGGAGGGTGAAGGTAACGGTGGTCCCCGTGGTAATCGGAGCACTAGGTGCAGTGACTCCCAAGCTAGGCGAGTGGCTCCAGCAGATCCCGGGAACAACATCGGAGATCTCTGTCCAGAAGAGCGCAGTCCTGGGAACAGCCAAGATACTGCGCAGGACCCTCAAGCTCCCAGGCCTCTGGTAGAGGACCCGAGCTTGAAGGATAAACCGCCCACAGGGGCGTGCTGGGTGGTTTTTTTTTTTATATATATATATTTGATTAATAACTTTTTTCAGCAGATATTTTTTATCAGTAAGGCAAGCATGCTGTACACTTACAAAGTAGTTATCAACTGAAAGTAAACAATCTAATTGTCACGGTTCTGGGTCAAAAGCATTTTCTGTTTCTGTTTTGGGTTTTTTCTAAATGATGATTTGATCGGATTTTTGAGTTGTGCTGGTCTGATTTTGTATTAAGGGTTATTCATGGTTGTGTTCTTTTGACGTTATTTGTTGTTCTGGCCTCTAGTTTAAGTCACTGTCTTCTCTGTTTCATGTGTTATATTCTTTCAGTCTGTCTCTCGGTGTCAAGTTTGCGTTTTTGTGATTTGTTTCGTATTTCCTGTTTTATTTTGCTAGTCCAAGTCCTATGTCTGTGTATTCAGTTTTACCTGCCCCAGTCTTGTTAGCCCTAATCTCTCCCAGCTGTACTCCTGTTTCCCATTCTCTGATAGTAATCAGAGAATGGGAAACAGGAGTACAGTGCATATAAGCCCTGTGTTTTCCTTTGTTCTCTGTCGTGTCGTACCCTCAACATGCTGTGTGTTTGTTATGTCGAGGCTTCCAGCGCCTCTGTTCTGAGTTTTGTTTTGTGTTGCTTTTGTGAGTTTATTTTAAGAGGACGTTTTGCCAGCAATAAAGCTGCATTTTGAGTTCCAGTCCCGTTTTGAGAGTCCTGCATTTTGGGTCCTTTCTCCTGCCTGCCTGCCACACAGCACAGCCATAACAGTAATGTTTAAGTATATAGAATTATAGGTGGCTGCTCACTACAAATATACTTCAAAAAGTGATCAACAGATGTGTTTCAACCTCCCTTGATTTGATATGAATCATAGTATGGCTGCACATACAGTACATCATTACTTACAGTGCATTATTACAGAAACTTGAATCAACCTCAGAATTTGAACCTTGGGCAGAAGGTTAAAGCTTATAACAAACACATTATTTGCTTGTAAGTCTGTGGAAAAATTTGGGTGCTGTGCTTTAAATTGTTTACAAGTATTTTTTCAAGTCTCGGACCACAAATCCTGTGTCAGAGTCTGTGTTTGCAGACTGCGTGGAGGTTGGATTGTGGACCAAAAACAGACACATGGAAACAAAACATGAGCAATTTATTAAAAAAATTGGTGAGCAATAGAAACGGAAGGTACAGTAATTCTCTTCTCTATGGTCTACCTGATAAATCGCTCCATAAATTGCAGCCAGTTCAAAACACAGCTGCACTTGTTGTTGCCAGAATGAGATCCACTGAACATATAACACCTGTTCATAAACAGCTCGACTGGCTTCCAGTTCACCTCCGTGTCAATTTCTCTCCTCCATATTTATCTGATCTTCTCCACACATACTCGCCTCCTCGTACACTCCGCTCTGCTTCAGCTTCCCTTCTGTCTGTTCCACCTGGTTGCCTGACTGCCATGGGACTCAGAGCCTTTAGCCGTTCTGCCCCGAGACTTTGGATGCACTTCCACCAGATCTCCGGACCACAAACTCTCTCATCACTTTTAAATCACATCTCAAAACCCACTGTTCATCTTTGTGAGCAGTTTTTAAATCACTTCACTGATAAAATTTCTACCTTAAGAGCCTTAAAAGCTCCGGTGATGTGCCAAGCCCCTGAAGCGGCTCGCCTTCTAACTGGTACTCGTAGGGTTTGAATCACCCCAATTCTCACTGGCCTCCACTGGCTTCCAATTAAATACCGCATTGATTTCTAAATCCTACTGCTTAATTATAAAATCATAAATAACATCACACCTAGCAACCTTATTGATCTCCTTAGCGTGTATACCCCCAGTAGAACACTGAGATCGTCTGACCAATTGCTCTTGGTGCAACCTAGGTCACGGCTGAAAACCAGAGGTGACTGTGCCTTTGCTTCATTTGCACCTAACCTCTGGAATAACCTCCCTCATACCATTCACGTGTCTGGCTCGAGCAGGCCTTTTAAGTGTCCCTTCTCCCCTTTCCTCTCTTTTGCTTATATTGTTTTTTTGTTTTAATCATTAAGTCTTGCTTGCTTATCTACGTACTTAATCGTTAATCAATGCCTCCCACCTGCTAGCTTATCTGCCTTTGTACTTTACTACTATTTTATTGGATTATGTGAAGCACTTTGGCTACCTCTGGTTTTAAATGTGCTATACAAATAAAGTTGTATTGTATTGTATTGTATTGTATTGTATTGTATCTATTCAAAATTTCATACAGCTGATTCTGTCTTAGTACATTTTTACCTTGCTCAGCTTTTATACTTTCATGCTTTTTAGTTTTTTGTTATTCACATTATGCCTAAATTTTATTTTGCCACGTTTTATTGTATTGTATTGCTGCTACTGTTCTGTACTATTGTAAGGTAACCTTGAGGGTCTTAAAGGTGCCTATAAATAAAATGTATTATTATTATTATTATTATTATTATTATTATTATTATTATTATTATTATTATTGAATTTTAAGTACTTTTTGTATTAACATCTAATGAATAATTTGTATATTTATTTAATTAACACAAATATTTAATTATGTATTAAGTTAATTCATTTTGGTACTCGAGGTCCTCCATAACTTCAGGGTTGAAGTCTTTAAAGCTTAAAGTTTCTACTTCAGTTATATTAACTAATGAAGCAAAGCTACAAAAGGAGTCTTTGTAAAATAAATTATGCACCCAACCCCCCCCCCCTTTTTTTTTAATTGTGCTAGTTGCTCTTTCTTTTCTCATTTCTGATTTTGAGAAAGTAAATAAAATTAAGAAAATTAACTAGTAAATTAATTACAAAAACAAATAATTAAAAAAAAAACTCACATCCAGAATGTCCACGATGTATATAATCAGAATCAGGACAAACACAATGAGGAATACGAAGATGTAACCAGGCTTTGGAAGGCAGGTGGAGTGTTTATAAAGTAGGAACGTCATGATTGGAAAACAGTCCTCATGTCTTGTTGCAGCGTTGTGCTGTGTGACCAGTTCACCTGGTAGTGAATGTAGAAGTGCTCTGCATTATGTATGTGGAAACTGTCTTACTTTCACAGTTAAACATAGCAATGGTTAAGCGGAGAGTTATGTGGATCCTTCCAGGTTTTAATAATGGATCGGATTTTTATATCAGTTTCAGCAGACTCCTAGATGTTTTCTTTGCTTAATGAGTGACCATTCTCTGAAACAGAGTAAGACTTTTTCCAGTATTTTCACATTTCTTCTGACATCACCATTAAACAAATGAGAAGATATTCATTATCATTTTTTTTTCCAATGTTTGTTGAATAGTAGGAAGATCCTGACATAAGTTACAGTTAATTTATAAAGATTCCTGAGAGGTAAAGAGACAAACAAATACATAAAGTCTAGTGATTAGTTGTTTCCAACTATAAATGTTTGGAAGAATCTCTAAGAAATATTTGTAGTGAAAGAAAAGTTATGTGAATTGAAATAGCAAATGCTGTTGTGTCCAGGGAGTGCAGAATTATTAGGCAAGTTGTATTTTTGAGGAATAATTTTATTATTGAACAACAACCATGTTCTCAACGAACCCAAAAAACTCATTAATATCAAAGCTGAATGTTTTTGGAAGTAGTTTTTAGTTTGTTTTTAGTTTTAGCTATTTTAGGGGGATATCTGTGTGCAGGTGACTATTACTGTGCATAATTATTAGGCAACTTAACAAAAAACAAATATATACCCATTTCAATTATTTATTTTTACCAGTGAAACCAATATAACATCTCCACATTCACAAATATACATTTCTGACATTCAAAAACAAAACAAAAACAAATCAGCGACCAATATAGCCACCTTTCTTTGCAAGGACACTCAAAAGCCTGCCATCCATGGATTCTGTCAGTGTTTTGATCTGTTCACCATCAACATTGCGTGCAGCAGCAACCACAGCCTCCCAGACACTGTTCAGAGAGGTGTACTGTTTTCCCTCCTTGTAAATCTCACATTTGATGATGGACCACAGGTTCTCAATGGGGTTCAGATCAGGTGAACAAGGAGGCCATGTCATTAGTTTTTCTTCTTTTATACCCTTTCTTGCAGCCACGCTGTGGAGTACTTGGACGCGTGTGATGGAGCATTGTCCTGCATGAAAATCATGTTTTCTTGAAGGATGCAGACTTCTTCATGTACCACTGCTTGAAGAAGGTGTCTTCCAGAAACTGGCAGTAGGACTGGGAGTTGAGCTTGACTCCATCCTCAACCCGAAAAGGCCCCACAAGCTCATCTTTGATGATACCAGCCCAAACCAGTACTCCACCTCCACCTTGCTGGCGTCTGAGTGGGACTGGAGCTCTCTGCCCTTTACCAATCCAGCCACGGGCCCATCCATCTGGCCCATCAAGACTCCCTCTCATTTCATCAGTCCATAAAACCTTAGAAAAACCAGTCTTGAGATATTTCTTGGCCCAGTCTTGACGTTTCAGCTTGTGTGTCTTGTTCAGTGGTGGTCGTCTTTCAGCCTTTCTTACCTTGGCCATGTCTCTGAGTATTGCACACCTTGTGCTTTTGGGCACTCCAGTGATGTTGCAGCTCTGAAATATGGCCAAACTGGTGGCAAGTGGCATCTTGGCAGCTGCACGCTTGACTTTTCTCAGTTCATGGGCAGTTATTTTGCGCCTTGGTTTTTCCACACGCTTCTTGCGACCCTGTTGACTATTTTGAATGAAACGCTTGATTGTTCGATGATCACGCTTCAGAAGCTTTGCAATTTTGAGACTGCTGCATCCCTCTGCAAGATATCTCACTATTTTTGACTTTTCTGAGCCTGTCAAGTCCTTCTTTTGACCCATTTTGCCAAAGGAAAGGACGTTGCCTAATAATTATGCACACCTGATATAGGGTGTTGATGTCATTAGACCACACCCCTTCTCATTACAGAGATGCACATCACCTAATATGCTTAATTGGTAGTAGGCTTTCGAGCCTATACAGCTTGGAGTAAGACAACATGCATGAAGAGGATGATGTGGACAAAATACTCATTTGCCTAATAATTCTGCACTCCCTGTACTTCTGGGTGCTTTTTGGTTTCTTTGAGAACCAGCTCCTCTATGTGTCAAAGTTATTTTAGCTAAGATTATAAAAAAGACACTGAGTGCATTTAAAAGACAGACTTGGCCATTGGTTTGTGAACTAGACATCGCAAGTGTGAAACCAAGGGACACTCATATTTATGTGGTACCTAACTGTCAATCACAAGGTAGGTTCACTGCTAAGCACATCCTGTTTCAGCATCCTTAGAGATACTAAGGGAAACTCAAGTCTACGGGATAAAAATCCGAACTAATAGGATTTGAAACTAGAATTTAGAGAAATGTATTTCATACCATAATCATATATACAGAAATTTAACATTGCAGCATGGACAACAGGTGACATGAATTTCTCCATGAACTTATACATTTATAATGACAGCAGTATCCCATAGAGACAATCTAAGTTTAAGGCACATTCTTATTTCTTCATTTTTCAACTCAGAAGGTGCGGCCAGTTGTTTTATGCAGTCTATCGTCTAAACACATCTCTTTATAGACATACACTCTATAACTGTCTGGGAAATGATCTGCAAATATTTCCTTTCTGCCAGCTCTCTGTTTAGTTTAGTTATGGATATTGGCATTAAGGCTTTGTTTTTGTTATTTTGGTACCACAGATCCTGAAGCCAGAATGGAGACCTTTATGTTCATGTAATAAAATGCCTTAATAAAACAATTTAAGAGCTGATAACTGAGAAACAGCTGAGCATTGCAGTATTATCTTGGTTTGGTTTTATGACTTTACAGCTTCAGTTCAGTCACTCCTTGACAGATTGTACCTGACACAGCAGGTAGCTGTTTTAGCAAAATGGCCCTAATAACCACTGAAGAAACATCTATTGGACAAGGTGGTGAGCATAGTGGATCATTTTCAGCTTAAGAGGAATATATTTCTTTGTTTCATAGCTGGAGAGCAGAACACAGAGTGAAAAGTGGAGTTGGTGGGTGGTAACTAACGCAAGTACAAATGAAGAGCTGCTCTGTGTCTGCTAACTTTGAAAAGCACCTTAAAAACCTGAAGCCCTATTTTTACTTTAAGTCATTTATTGTGATTCAGACCAGTGTCAGGGTTTTACTTTTCAGATATTTTTCATCAATGTGGCTGTGATGATTTGTTGAAATCTTCACATCGAGTATTTAATCCAAGTATCTCAATTAGGTTCTTGTGGCTCGTAGAATCACATAAAAACACCTCTGTGGAGGTCAGTGTAGCTGCTTACAGGCTGCTGAGTCAGTTCCAAACAGACGGGTCATAAAGTGAATCCTCTTCTCTGGTTAGTCTCTGCAGCTGTTCACTGGGGTGAACTAGTGTCACCCGGTAGGAAAGAGAAGAGTTTTGCAACATGTTCTCACTGAAATGCATATAATGACCACAACCTTTTAATACATAAAATGAACAATACACAGGTGTAGACGATCAGGCAGAGACAAGAAGCAATAAAGAGAAAAACACACTGCAGTGGCATTCTGTCGGGGCAGGCAGAGCAGCACTGAAATCTAGAAAAAGGAGAGACTTCCGGTTTGGAAAGCTACAAGATGGCAGCATAGGAGAACGTGTACCTGACGCCTGAATTAAAAATAATTAAAAATAGCCCATAGAGACCCGATTTCGTAAAGATTCTTATTAAAATAAGATAATTGAGTAAGGGCTACAAGATGCCAAGAACTAAAAATAGTAAGAAATCTATGCAGCATGAATTGCACGATGAAGACGGAGAAGGCCAGAACTCACCAGCTGGTAGCGTCATAGAGGACAGTGATATGCTAGCAGAAGCAAAAGAACACGCTAGCACAGCAAGCTTGGACCTTATTCTCGAAGAATTAAGGGAATTCAGAAGAGATAATGGTGCACAATTGAAGGAAATCAGAGAGGAAATAAACAAAACCAACAAGACAGTGGAAGAGGTAGAAGAAAGAATAGTGGATGTAGAAACTCAAATACAAGCTAACGAGGAAGCAGTAACAGAGATGCTCAAACTGCATATTGAGATGGATGCCAAGCTAACAGACCTGTCAATTGTCGCCAAACTGTCTAGTTACAGAATGAAAGAAGAAATATTGAAATTGACCTGGCAGAAGCGTGGATTTGACTACCAAGGCAAGACGGTTAAATTGGATCATGATTATGCACCAGAGATTTTAAAGCAGCGAAAGGAATACGCAGAGGTGAAGTCTGTGTTAAAAGACAAGAAAATCCGATTCCAAACTCCTTTTCCAGCAAAGATGAGAGTCTTTTATCCCGAGTGAACAGTGCTATATGGCTCGGTGGAGGAGGCGACAGGTGACATGGTAAAGAGGGGATTCCCGGTGACGATCATCAAACGCCCGGAGACGCTTCTGGAACAGATCCGACATTTATCGTGGCACATAGAAAGGAAAACACGGAGCCAAGTAAATAAAGACCAGACCCGAGATTATAAGGAAAGACTACGAGTATTTAGACGTCAAGAGCAAGAATGAGTGGAATACCGAAAAATTGAGGCGTAAAGGGAACAGGTGGTGAGTTTAATGTCATTAAAGTATCTTCCGAGGAAACTAGCCATATACACTGGTAAAGACTTATCTCGAAATAATATACTGAAGTGGCAATGCAGAAATTGAAAATAGGCAGACGTGCTACCTATGCTATTAGTAGAATGGACATTGGCCAGCTGGCTAAGGAAGGCCCTGTCTCACATAGAGGTGAGAGAGGCCCCCCCTCGAAGCCCCTTTTTTTATCAGGGCTTACTTAGGGTCATATTGGGGACCCCACAGTTGGAAGTCTTTTTTTTCTTTTTTCTTTTTCTTTGACCAAATAAAGCTTATTTCTGTAGCTGTTGTTTTATACAGCTTTAATGTTAATATTAATGTTTGCTTATGTATGTTTAGGGAGTGGTCTGATGGTACATGTCGTTGCTACATTAATAATATTCAAATAGTAAGGGTATGCTTAAAGATAAGGTAAAAATCATATCATATAATGTAAATGGCCTGTCGAATCCAATTAAACGTAATAAAATTTTAACTAAAATGAAGAAAGAACAAGTACAAATAGTGTATCTACAGGAAACCCATCTAGACTGTAAGGAGCATGAAAAACTGAAAAGAATGGGTTATATAACAGTTTTCTCCTCTTCCTATAAAACTGGACGAAGGAGAGGAGTGGCTATCCTGTTATCAAGAAAATTACTCTTTGAAAAAATATAGTGAGATATCTTGCAGAGGGATGCAGCAGTCTCAAAATTGCAAAGCTTCTGAAGCGTGATCATCGAACAATCAAGCGTTTCATTCAAAATAGTCAACAGGGTCGCAAGAAGCGTGTGGAAAAACCAAGGCGCAAAATAACTGCCCATGAACTGAGAAAAGTCAAGCGTGCAGCTGCCAAGATGCCACTTGCCACCAGTTTGGCCATATTTCAGAGCTGCAACATCACTGGAGTGCCCAAAAGCACAAGGTGTGCAATACTCAGAGACATGGCCAAGGTAAGAAAGGCTGAAAGACGACCACCACTGAACAAGACACACAAGCTGAAACGTCAAGACTGGGCCAAGAAATATCTCAAGACTGGTTTTTCTAAGGTTTTATGGACTGATGAAATGAGAGTAAGTCTTGATGGGCCAGATGGATGGGCCCGTGGCTGGATTGGTAAAGGGCAGAGAGCTCCAGTCCCACTCAGACGCCAGCAAGGTGGAGGTGGAGTACTGGTTTGGGCTGGTATCATCAAAGATGAGCTTGTGGGGCCTTTTCGGGTTGAGGATGGAGTCAAGCTCAACTCCCAGTCCTACTGCCAGTTTCTGGAAGACACCTTCTTCAAGCAGTGGTACAGGAAGAAGTCTGCATCCTTCAAGAAAAACATGATTTTCATGCAGGACAATGCTCCATCAGACGCGTCCAAGTACTCCACAGCGTGGCTGCAAGAAAGGGTATAAAAGAAGAAAAACTAATGACATGGCCTCCTTGTTCACCTGATCTGAACCCCATTGAGAACCTGTGGTCCATCATCAAATGTGAGATTTACAAGGAGGGAAAACAGTACACCTCTCTGAACAGTGTCTGGGAGGCTGTGGTTGCTGCTGCACGCAATGTTGATGGTGAACAGATCAAAACACTGACAGAATCCATGGATGGCAGGCTTTTGAGTGTCCTTGCAAAGAAAGGTGGCTATATTGGTCACTGATTTGTTTTTGTTTTTGAATGTCAGAAATGTATATTTGTGAATGTGGAGATGTTATATTGGTTTCACTGGTAAAAATAAATAATTGAAATGGGTATATATTTGTTTTTTGTTAAGTTGCCTAATAATTATGCACAGTAATAGTCACCTGCACACACAGATATCCCCCTAAAATAGCTAAAACTAAAAACAAACTAAAAACTACTTCCAAAAACATTCAGCTTTGATATTAATGAGTTTTTTGGGTTCATTGAGAACATGGTTGTTGTTCAATAATAAAATTATTCCTCAAAAATACAACTTGCCTAATAATTCTGCACTCCCTGTATAAATACATTGATGAAGGAGGTGGGACTAATTGATATATGGAGAGAATTGCATCCCTACCAAAGGGATTATACTTGTTTTTCTTCACCGCACTCGTTATATACAAGAATAGATTATTTCATAACTTTTGGGAAGAATAACGATAAAATAAACACTTGTGAAATTGGAGCAATAGATTTAAGCAATCATGCATCAGTATACCTGTCTGTTGATTTAAACGTGCAACCAAAACTCAATAATTGGAAATTAAATTCAAGCTTACTGAATGATCCTCACTTCAAAGGACAAATTAAGAAAGAGATTCACTTCTATATGGAAACTAATGACAATGGTGAGGTGTCTCCTCCTATTCTGTGGGATGCCTTAAAAGATGTCCTGAGAGGGAAAATTATAGCAATATCCTCTTATAAGAAAAAGATGAGAAATAAGAAATTAGAAGAGCTACAAAATAAGTTAGAAGAATTAGAGAAAAGGCATAAAAGAAAAACATCTCAGGATATATTGAAGGAAATTAGGAAAACAAGAAATGAAATAAATGATTTGACCACATATGAAAAAAAAAAATTAATGTTTCTTAAACAAAGGTATTATGAGGGAGGATCAAAAGCAATGAATGTATTAGCCTGGAAACTAAAAAAGAAAATAGCAGATAATACAGTTCACAAAATTAAACATCCAGTGACAAAACTAATAAAAAATAAAGCAATAGAAGTTCAGAGTGCATTTGAAACATTTTATAAGACTCTTTATGCTAATAACACAGAGAGTAGTATAGTTGAAATTAACAGTTTTTTAGATTCTCTTGATTTACCAGTACTGAATGAAGAACAGAATAAAACTTTGATTGAAGATATAACAGAAAAGGAACTAAGAATAGCAATAAGTAAAGTTAAAATAAATAAATCTCCAGGATCAGATGGATATACGGCAGAATGGTACAAGGAGCTAAAAGAAGAATTAATACCAGTGATGCTTCCCACACTGAATCAGGTCCTAAAGAAGGCTCAAGTACCTTCTAGCTGGAAAGAAGCAATTATCTCTGCCATCCCAAAAGAAAACAAGGATAAATTAGAATGTGCGTCATATAGACCAATATCTGTTCTTAATACAGATTACAAGCTGTTTACATCTATCATGGCTAGACGATTAGAAAAGTTATTACCTAATCTAATTCATAATGATCAAACAGGTTTTATTCGAGAGCGCCAAATACAAGATAATGTACGACGGACATTACAAATTATTAATCATATTCAAAAGAATAAAATAGAAGCAATGGTAATCAGTATCGATGCAGAAAAAGCATTCGATTCAGTTAATTGGAACTTTCTTTACCGAGTCTTGCATAGATTTGGCTTTCACGAAAATATAATTAAGACAATACAGGCACTTTATGATAACCCTACGGCAAGGATTAAAATTAATGGCTACCTATCAAATAGTATTAAGCTGCAAAGAGGAACAAGGCAGGGCCGTGCGTGCTCACCATTATTATTTGCGTTATATCTGGAACCATTGGCTCAATATATAAGACAAAATAAAGAAGTAGAAGGTATTAATATCCATGAAAAGGAGCATAAATTGGCCTGCTATGCAGATGATATTTTAATATTTTTGGGTCAACCATCAAATTCTTTACCTAAATTAATGCAATCATTTGAATACTTTGGTCGACTATCTGGATATAGGGTTAATATGAGTAAAACACAATTGCTTAAGTACAATTATATTCCATCAGAAGAAATTAAAAATAAGTATCAGTTAGCATGGCAAACAAAGTACTTTAAATATCTAGGAGTCATAATACCTAAGGATCTTACAGAACTATTAGAACGAAATTATTTACCAATACAGAAAAAAATTAAGGAAGATATAGTGAGATGGAATTTAATTCCATATTTAAGTTTATATTTGAGAATAGACTCAAATTAATATTCTTCCTAAATTATTATATTTATTTCAAACACTACCAATAGAAATTAACCAGAAACAATTTAATGAATGGGACAAAATTTTGTCAAGATACATATGGCAAGGAAAAAGGCCCCGAATTAGATTTAAAACCCTACAACTTAACAAAGGAAAAGGGGGGTGGGGCTTACCTTCTCTTAGGGAATATTATTGGGCAGCACAATCAAGGCCTATGACATGCTGGTGTAATCCTTCATACGATGCTCAATGGAAAGCCATTGAGGAGGGTCTGACTTCCATCCCCATACAAGCTATTATAGCAGACAGAAGCTTGCAAAAGTTAATAAAAACTATTGAAAATCCATGGATCAAGTTGACTTTTAAAATTTGGGAAACAGTAATAAAAGAATATAAACTAGAAGAGGATATAGCAGTTCTTAAGTGGTGTGCATACGGCACACATTTTGCTCCAAATAAATTGGACACCAGATTCAAAGATTGGACATATAAAGGATTAACAGCTTTATGTGTGGTAATGGAGGAAGGGAGACTAATTAGTTTTGATAAAATGAAAGATAAATATTCATTAGAAACACAGGATTTTTATAGATGTCTACAGATGAGGCATTTTGTCAATAAAACGATAAAAGCTAAGGCTGAATTGAGTAAACAGCTGCTAGACGTATTTAAAAGGGCATACAGTTCAAATAAAAACAGAGGTATTATAGGTGACCTCTATAAAGGATTAACAAATATGAAATTACACTCAACCTTGTATACCAAAATGGGAAATGGGAAATGGAGGGAGGAATAGAGATAAAGGAGGAAGAGTGGACAACAATATGGGCATATCAATGGAAATGTAGCAGCTCACAGAGCTGGAGGGAATTTGGGTGGAAAAGCCTGATAAGATATTTTATTACACCTCACCAAAAATCTCACTATGAAGGTAACCCTCCCGCTTGCTGGAGAAATTGTGGAAATACAAATGCAAATCACTATCATATTTTCTGGGACTGTCATGTTATTAAAACTTATTGTAAGGGAATACATGCAGCAATACAAGAGACATTTGGAAGATATTTACCTTTGGAAAGTAAAACTCTATTTTTGGACTTATGCCAGAAGGATGGACAAAGAACGATAAATACTTGTTTAATATTTTACTGGCAGCAGGAAAAAAGCAATCACAAAAAAATGGCTTTCTTCAGAGAGCCCAACTATGAACATGTGGATGAACATCACACTGGACATTTACAGAATGGAGAAAATGACAGCAGATGTGAACTACAAGAGCGACCTGTTTGTATCACGATGGAAGAAATGGATGGACTACATTAGAAAACGCAGGCCAGTTTTTGCTTTTGCATTAGATTTTGACTTTGTTAACTACTAGAAGACTAGAGGAAAAATTAGTTACATTAATGGAAACAAAAACACACTCCCTATATTTATTTATTTATTTATTTTTCTTTCCTTTTTTTTTTCCTTATGTATTTTTTATTTATGTTGTTTGTTGTTTTGCTTCTTTTTCTTTGCTTCTTCTTCTTTCATTCTTATTGTATGGATATTTTAGTTGTTTAAATATAGAAAAAAATAAAAAATATATGTACTGAAAGATAGCTGAAGTTGATGGTATTGTATAGTGATTCTAAAATGTCAATAAAAAAAAATAAAAAAAATCTAGAAAAAGGCGTCAATTCAAATGTACAAAAGGGAAAGTGCCTTGAGGCAACTGTTGTTGGATTTTGGCGATACATATACACACATATAAATATACAAACACACACACAAACACCTATACGGGTTTCTATGTATTGTAAGGACACTTTTTCCAAACCAGTCCAGGTGGTGGACTATGGGGACACCACTTTCCGCTTGCCCCTGAGAGATGCTGAATACCACAGAGCACAGATCTCACTTCAAAGTTCCCATACACGCAACACAACTAGAGATATAAGAACCGTTTTTTTTTGCAACCTTATTAGGACATATACTATTGTTAAATCCTCCCAATTCTTTTAATCTCTGGGCTGAAGGAAGGACAATACTCGGTGTATAAATGCTCAATCAACAATCTTTTATTCCATACAATTCAACACTTTATGAGCATAAACCATCCGGATGGGGAGACATGCACGAAGAGGGTCACAGCAAATCTCAAACTGGTGGAGGGTTACTCAAGCTCTTATAGCCTCTAGTGGCCCCCACCTAGTCGTAAAAACCTAAACATCACATACTTTCTAACTCTCAGTGAGCCTGAGTTATGACCTTGGCTCCCTGTTTGCTTCCAACAAAGGTGGGGGTGAAGCTGAATGTGCTCTGTGCTCTCTGCACACAATATTCTCTTCTTACCTCAGCAGTATGAAATGTCATGAAACAGTAAATCAGCAGTATAGGATAATACAAACCTATCTAATAAATCTAATGATTTTCACACTTTAATTCAGAAGTATAATGCAAACTAAAACTACATACTGATTATACTCTTTATAATAAGTAGTATGATGTGGCTTACAGCAGTATCATGTTCCCTTTAAGTCCCTTTAGAGGCAAAAAAAATATCACAGCCAGCCTGCTGGTGAAAGGTCAAGTTTATTTCAAACACGTACTGCAAACTGGAGCAGGGCGATATGACTTAAAAATATTTATCACGATATACATTTTAACATTTGCGATAACGATATAACTGACAATATAACTGACACCAGACAAAATACTTTACAACTCCACAACTTTATTAGTGCAAAAAACCCCATCAATGTATTTTCACTTAAACAAGCAGCTGTTTCTTATGTGCATTAAAGTTATATAAAATTTAACAGTGCAAATGCAAATTCCTCGCTGACAGTTTAACCAAAAGGCATTTCCAGTGGCCGACGTATCCTCAGCATAACCATGTATAATATCCACAAAACTTAAAAAGAGGTTCTACACACACAATACGGTAATATTATGTTGAAGCACAGTACGTATCACTCCGCGAGGCTCCGCCTACGATAGCCGTAATGCTCCAACAATCCATCAAGCGGTGCGGCTTCGTAGCTCAGCAAAGTCGTACTGAAACATTTGACAGATTTTCGAGCGCCGTGCACATAAAATCGTTTCGAGGTCAGTAAACACAACCAGAGTTCATATATAAGGACACGGGATTATAAGGGGCTCTGTCGACTTTCAGAAAAATCAAAGGATTGATTTTAAGTGCGCCGTATTTTCCAAACAACACTGTAATAACGACGGCCCGCTAGCATGCGCTACCAAAAATAGTGCTTTGTTGTGTATCTGATGGTCGAAAGCCAAACCAGTTCCACACCACTGAAGCTGCAGCATTTTTACAAACCAGTTCTGGTTCATCGTTTCATTCACCGATCCACTATCGCCGCCATGCTTTATCCGCCATGTGCTTCTGTAAACAAAGGCACCGCGCATGCACGTTTTACCCATATTCTATCGCCATATTTCATTTTCCTATTGTTGCCCAAAATTATACCAGTATTACCGTGAACAGTATGATATGGCCCAGCACTAGTTTCATGTGTGTTTTCTTAATAATCTGTACTGTCATTTGGGGGCTGAGGGCAAGATTCCTTGTACATGTCATTAATACCATCTGGGGAACATGCATCATGCTTCCTACACATGTGAGAAGTAAATGATGACTTTTTTGTAAACACATGCGTACAACCACTTAGTGAACATGACACAGACCGACCCTCTGCAATATGATCAGTTAAGTGAGACACTAGCTCTTTCACTGTGTGAAAATGGCGGGCACATAATGAAACCGCACATTTTAAATCTGCAACAATTGCTTTAGGAGCAGCTTGAAGTGCAGGTGCATTGGACACACGATAAAAATGCCCCTTGAAAGCAAAGTGGTGAATGTTTGACTACAATTACAACGCATTTGAAAAGACAACAAGGCTCATTCGTATGCACTCTGCAATCTAGTGCACAGCCTCTTAATGTGACCAATATCTTTTTACAAAAGATGCAGGTGATCATTTTTAGTATTTCAAAAGTTTGCCTGTGCTTTTCAGCTGAACTAGCTGCTAGCACCTAGTTATCAAGTATTAGTCTAAATATCAACTGGTGCTGGTGATGTTTTGGTTTAGAAAAAAAAGTAGCATAGATGTTAAACTTACCATGCAAACCTTCAGATGAACAACCACAAATCGTCAAAAATACACTTAAAATCGTATATTTGTGATTTGACCTAAACACGTCGTTGGTAAAAGTTCGTCTTCTGCTCCGTGTTCTCTCCACTCTGCAGATAGTGTGTGCTGCTGCTGGGTCGTTCGCTGTACTGAACTAGGAGCTCGTCTCCTAAATTTGATTATAATCACACATTGATGTTGTAAATATAACAAAAACATTCTGTTTAATAGTTTACAAAAGTCCACTGTGATTGAAACAGAAAAACTGTGTTTTGGGGTTTACTATTCATTTCTGTAGGAATTTTACATGGTTTTTATGTCAATTTCACTGCCATTTTTTACAGTGTATCCAAAGCACAGTATGCATCTAAATGCATCCATCTATAGTACAGTATGGTTCTTTGCTGGGGTGACAGTCCAAATTTATTGTTTTCATACTATTAATATGTGAGACAATCATTTCATAATCATCGATTCAAGATTAATCAGTGATTCCTCAAAAAATCAACAGTTTTACTGGTTTGTTCGCATCAGGCTTTTTCCCCAGAGGTTCGAATGACAAATCCACAGTTGATGTAAACTTAATGAAAAGATTTGTTTCAGTTTTACAGCTTGACAGTTGTACTTAGCATGTTTAACAAACAAAGCCAAAATGAATAATTTAATCACATTTGCATTCATGTTCATTTCACAATAATAATGATAAGGTCAAATATATGAGAGACTCATTTCATCCATCGAAGTAGATACAGTTTACACTAGTTTGTTTTTTTACAGATTAAAACAAAAATATTTAATTGGCGTTATTTTTGTTCCACTATTCTGAGCGCATGCAAAAAAATATTGCAGGTGCAAGCAGGGCTCTAGAGTGCGACCAAATTTGCAACCAAACTTTTCAGTGGTGCGACTAAAAAAATATTTGGCCGCACCTGCGTGACCAACTGTTCGGGTGGCAAAAAAAACAAAAAAAAACAAATCTGCAACCTTCCCTGTGGTCAACAACAGACACACATTTTGCCCCTATCGTGGACTAAACCAGTCAGAGATAGTAAGGGGCGGGACCTCTCTGATTGGCCGTGGTCCAGTTGAAACTGCAGGTGGAAGAGAGAGGTGAGTAGCTTGAATAAAGCGATATCAATTCATTAAATCCTGAATCGACTTTTAAATATAACTGTGTTTGGCCAGAAACGCCAGATTCTCAGATTAAAGCTCACAAAACCATTTCAACAACAACCAAACAGCAGATGAGAGCAGGTACACGGATTCCACACAAAGACGTAAACACAGACCCGACGCATCAGAATCAGCTTTGTCTTTCTCGGCTTTCTCACCCGACGGCCCGCAGACGGACACGCTGTCGGAGCTCAGCGATCCTGATGCGTCCGGTCCGCGCTGTGTTTACGTCTTTTTGCGCTCGATTCTGAGCTGCAGGTTTTGTCTCTCCAACCAAAATCCACCGAGCCAGCAGCAAAAGAAGCAGCAAACTGCGCTTCACATTTGATCAATGTCGTCATGAATTCCCTCTGAGTTTCGCTGTTTTGCTTCCACCACGATAAAAATCACACTTCCTGCACAGCTCTATCTCTCTCTGTACTTCAGGAACAGTTTCCCGTCTCAAATCTGTTTTCTGCATTATTCATTCGCTTATTACCCACCAGTCTACTGTTGTTCACAGCGCTTTTTCTTTTTTCACTTAAATGACCTCGGACAAGAAAGCCTAATTTCTGCTGTTCAATACTGAAGAAATTTAAATTTCTTAAAATTATGCAAAATTGCAGAATATTTTTAAGGTTATCTGCTATAAAAAGCCAGACCAGGAAAATCCTGTGTTTTATTCTCAGTTACTTTCACAAAAAGGCATCTGCTGTGATTTTCACAATTCTGATGAAGTCTCATGTGTATCAGTACTGATAAATGATCAGAATTATAATATTTCTGACTGTCTGAGGCTAAATTGAATCAAATCAGGACTTTGAGAACTGGAATCAAATGGATTATAGAAATCAGTGATGATACCCAGCACTAGTGAGCAGCCTAGGCCTGACAGAAGTGGATGTAGCTGTGGGTAATAAGAAAAGATGAAAAGAACTATTGATAACTTTTTTGTTAAGTTAAGGCCTGATCTGTCTGAAATTCATAGCCAGCTCTGACACGATGCCATCAATTTCTGAACGCTGAAAAAGCAGCAGTGTATCCAGAAACACATTATATGCTGCAATAAATGCCCAAGTGTCCCCTCTCCCCACGGCCTTTCAGCAGCAGGAAGCAGCAAACAGGTCGTCAGAGGAGCCGATGTGATGATTAAGTTTAACATTTTCTACAATATTGACAAAGCACTTTAAGCACAAGATTGTTACTTAATAATTTAGAAATGAATATTGTCTGTATGGACTGCAATTCTCCCCAGAAAAGTGCACATGCAAAACTGCGATGTGGTTGAAAAATGTGAGTGCGCCTAACTTTTGTACCGGTACGCCTAACTGGCAAAAAGTTAGTCTAGAGCCCTGGCAAAAATCAGATTTTTTTTGTATCCAAGTCTGTGATTGGCTGGTTTTGTGGCACAAATATAATGGTGTAGAGAAAGAGTTGAGCGCGCACGGGCAGAAATGTTGAGAGCGCGAGCGACACATTGCGAGCGAGCGCAAATGCAAAAACTGAGCGAGAGGGACTGCTGGTGTGTGTGTGTGTGCGTGTGTGAGAGAGTGAGAGAACTATGGACACGCACACACATACACACACACACGCACACATACACATACTGATACTGATAAGCACTCACTGACGCATCACCCTCCCTACCCCGGATCCAACGCCACCTCCAACGCTTACCTCCCCTCTGATGTGGACATCGGGTCAGCTGGAGGCGCAGTCGAAGATTGCAGCGGTCCCAGATCAGATGTACACACTGGAACTCTTTCCCATGTTGCTGTCTCTGTTTATTGTGCTATGGTGTGTTGATATCTGTGCATTCCTGTATTATCCTTCTGTGTTACACATTTCGATGTTTTTTTCCTCGCTACCTGGCCTGACCTGTCTCCCCAATGTGATGTTTGTGTATTGTATGTACGGTCAGCAAGGTCTGTCATCTCGGTTGTGGGCAAAAGACCTGCAACTGACAGATAAAGACTCATCTCATCATCTCAAATTTAGCTTTTCTTCGCTCAAAATAAATTTCTCCTCAAAATGCAACACTTGCACCTGCAAACTTTTTTTTACGTGCGCTCAGAATAGTGGCACAAAAATAACGCCGTAGCATAGTGGTCGGGAGATTTGGAGTCAACAGCATCCATGACACACAACGTAACGTGTGATAATGTGTCGTGCGCAAAAGCATCAGCTCTATTATATTTTCCTTTTTCCTTCGGGATTAATAAAGTATTCTGATTCTGATTCTAAGAGCCGTGCTTACAGAGCGCTTTGTAGTGAGTGAGAGCCGCTCCTCACTTAATTTCCTTTTGCTGCTCAGCTCTCACACAGTGGCTCAGCTATGCTCCAATCCCTCCGTATTGTGGCCAATCACATGCGAGGATATAGGATAATATCATTATCAATATCATACGAAGGAGCATCTGGCTGCAGTTTAAAGACTTTTTTGTCTTGGTCTCGTCTCGACTTTGTCTTGGTCTTGTCTTGGTCTCAGTATCCTCTGGTCTTGGTTTAGGCGGTGTTGACTACAAGTCTACTGGTCAGCCAGGGCCGGACTGGGACAAAAAAAATTGGCCCGGGCATTGAGACCGGCCCACCAGGTATTATAGGAAAAACCATAAAGCCTTTGAATGAAAACAAACACTGCTGTGACAGTGATGTACACTGCCTTGTTGGTATATGTATGATCTGTATCACGTTCATGTTTCCCTTTCACCACATATCCAAACCGACATCATGACCAGCAGCTTTACAGCTGTGGCTCCAGCAAACATCAGCTGATACTAGAAATTAATATTAAATAAATTCCACCAACAGATGATCAAGCTTAATAAATTTCTCCTCAAAATGCAACACTTGCACTTGCAAATTTTTTTACGTGCGCTCAGAAGGCACAAAAACAACGCCATAGCTTAGTAGCCATCCTTGTTTCTTGTATTCATGCAACTCATGTGCTTCCTATTTTTCAGAAGTTATTGAATCAGCATGTTCTGTTGTTCAGGTGAGTACGCACATTAATAGCAAAATAGATGTCATTTTTATTACCATCAATTACATAGCATTGTTAAGGTAAAAACAGATTTATACTTCACAGAAATTGATTGTAAACAGTTTTCCTGATCTGAAAGATGATTAAATGTGCAAAATCAGTGTTTTGTCTATTAAAGACTGATGACCCTGAGCTGAGTTCCTTACCTGACAGCCATCTGATTGATTACTTTGCTATCTCATTAATGTAAAGCGGTGACCTAGGCCCAATTGGAACTGCATAGTTAATATGCATTACATCAAATCAGGAAATCAGTAACTGGATCTTTACAAATCCAGAATCAAACCAGAATCAATTCACGACAGGGCACAGTTATTTCCCGTCCCTGTATCACTGAGAGGTATGGTCGACTCATCGATGGTGAAGACCTGTTTTCGGAACTGTTCCCAGTCTGGCCTGCAAAGTGGCAGCTCTGCTTGGAAGTGCTTCCAGAACCTAGAGGTCAAGACGAGGTGATTAAAGTTCATACATTCACAGTAGCACAGTGTCCCTGTGGATGCAGCCTAAGTTACTGTTCTTTAGCTGTAACTGACACGGACCCTAAATACATCACATGCAGGTAATTATGAAGTCAGTCAAAAAAGAGCAGCATCAAGGATTTCCCATTTACAACATTACATGGTTGTGATAGCTAAGCTAAGAGTTATTAGGCTTGAAAATGGCAATGAATATTCTTAACAAAATAAACATGCTGTAACAACATGTGTCTGAGTGCTCCTCCTACATAAAGTAAAATACATCAAAATTATATTTTGCTAAATAGTATTGTGTATTTTGATCTGTGTGTATAATCAGATATGTGTATGTATGTGTGTAAATAAATCTGTGTGTATAGATATTTATCAATTCTTCATGTTTAGCTCAAAAACACTGAAAGTGCAGCATAGTTATTCGAACAATTTACAGCATGACAAAGAATCCGTGAGATTAAATGTCTGTACTTGTGGTGGTAGATGTCTGGGTCTCGGCTGACGCGGTTCTGAAAGCCGATGTACAGGTCGTCCCACAGACAGCCGTGCAGCACCACGTACCTCATCACTCCAATCCTGTTTTTAATCTTAGATGAAACGAAGCAGCATGAGCATAACAGCATGTAAATAAAGTATCCAGGCAGAACAGGAGTTTTTCAGATGTTAGATGGCAGACGTGATCATTTCCTCACGATTCGCTGGGAGTCAGGAGGAAATCACTATTATTCACATCCTGTTATCTGTTTGTTTAGGGACTCACCTCCAAGTAGGCGTGCTCTCTGTCAGGTCTCTTTGTGGGGAACGATAGATCCAGAAAGTCCACCAGATAGTCATAACCGTCAGTGATGCATTCAAACTCGTCGTCTGTTTCAATGACCTACACGGAAACACACTCTGAGTGAGACAGCAATGCAAAAGAAAAACGAGTGAGAGAAGGAGATCGTTAACAGCTAGAAGGAAGCGAGGTGGTGATGAGGGATCAGAGCAGAGAGCGAGTTGTTTGTTTTTAGATTTCATCATTGCAGGATGTTACCTGCACGCGTATTATCAGCTTCTGCTCAGGTACTACAGAGGCTGCTGTAGCATGAGGGAAAGGGATTATCAAAAAACATATAAAATAAAATTTCTGCTCAGGTGTAAAAAAAACACGTATTTATTGCTTTAAAACACTGGAAGCCCGTCTCTATCATAGCATAGTTACAAGGAAGCTTAGCCGGAAAACGTCTCAGTTCTTTTGATTTTTGTTGAACTTCTACATTTTTCATTGGATTTTATGGTTTACAAGGTTAACGGAAAGTAAAACGATGCACACATCACTACTATGTGCATGAAAAAAAAAAGATTTCATTCATAATCACACTGCTCACTGCTTGGTGGACAAGTTCAGTACGGAAGATCTTTAGTCATACATCTGTCTGCTTCCCAGGTTTTTGGGGCTAATCTCAGCTTCACGTCACTGTCACAGCCTGATTGTGACATCACTGGTCTAGTCCAATCGTCTTTTTTAAGGCCAATCATCCTCCGCTCCGCGTACTTTAAATCTCATCTGTTCTTTTCCCTTGCAGTCGCCTTCATGCAACCCACCTCCTCCCCATCTCAGCCTCTCCCATATTACTCAAGCTCCATCCAAACCTCCACCCAGACTCCCGGGGTGGTCCTGCCCTAATCCCCGTCACTGCTGGGATTACGTTCTGCTGCGATGGGCCCTCAGACTATGATGGCAAAATATCTTAATTGAATTCTGTACATTGATGAATCATGCTCAGTTCTTTCTAATGATCTCTCCTTATTGAACATCCATCTTATTGTCCAGCTCTTGTTGGCTTTCACGGGGCAGGAGGCAGGGCACATTCTGAGCGGGTTGTCGGTCCAATCTCAAGGTCACGACGCACAATAGTTTTTATTTTGTTTTTTCTTAATGCTTTCCCCCAACCATATTAAAAAATGGACAAAGTAAATATTTTTACAGTCCTTTTTTGCAGGCTCGTGTGTTTTATTTGGTTTCTGGAAGCAGTAAGCAGAGAAATGCTTTTAGGTAGGAAAAGTCACGAGAACACAGTAAATGCAGACAAAGGTCAGATGTTGAGTGCAGAACAGTTCTTGACAAAAAAAAGAGTCAAACAGCTCTGCAGGAGAACATTTACCCGCACAACAAGGTTGTAGTTTTGAAAGCCAGCCCACGTGTAATAAAACTGGATCCAGCTCTGATGTTTAAATATGTCCGACTTGATGGCACCGTTCAGCTCGTTCACATACAAGTCGAACTCCCAGCTGTCCTTGTAGAGTTTTGCACTGGCTGGTGGATTGATGATGGCCTCACTATGTAAAGAAAGTATTTCATTTAGCACCTGGGTGTTATTTACATGATCATTTTAGTTTTTTTACAAGTTGTCTTGTGCTGTTTGTAGTGATAACAGTTGAAACAAAGTAATGACATGATGTCAGCAGATAACATGGACATGCAGTCAGATCAGATGTTCTGATTGACATGAGCTAATTGAGCAGCTGTAGCTTGTTGTAACTCAGTAAGAATAAAAGTCATTTTATACAGTTACTGCACACATACAAACTATATAAAGATGAAAAAGACAGGCTGAAGCTACTGTCCAAAGCTTTTGAATTTTACATTGGCAGTGCAGACGGTGAGGATTTTTTCCCATCAGATTAATCTGTTTATTCACTGGCCTTTCAGCTACTGACATTACTGTTTAAGTGTCTGTGGTTTATGTAGTTGTATTACACAGATGGAATAAGAGTCTCTTTCCCACAGTGGCAAAGAATGGCAAACACAGATAAACATGTGAGCTGTTCCAACCTGCTGGTGGGGTCTCTCAGAGCGAGGCCCAGGTCCAGCACAGCACCTGGCTGCGGTGTCCAAGTCTTGATTGCTGGTGCCAGCTTATTAATGACTGCATTGAGGTCCTCTGCACTGTTTTTGATATTAGTATCCTTTATGTATCTACACCCAACACACAGTACAAACAGACAGAGAAGTAAAAGGACACATAAAGAACAAGTTAGGTCTCATGTTTGTTTAAATGCTACATCTGTAACTTAACAGTCATTAGCAGTCCCGTCACTGTCCAAAGTTTGGGCCACGACTGTGTCGTACAACCCTGTTTGCAGAAGAGTTGGGATGCTGTGTACGATGTAAATAATACTAGAATCTCAAAATCATGTTAATCTTATCCTTATTTGTGAGGAACCTTGGAGTCATTTTTGACCAGGACATGCCCTTCAACGCACATATTAAACAAATATGTAAGACTGCGTTCTTCCATTTGTGCAACATCTCTAAAGTTAGAAATATCCTGTCTCAGAGTGACGCTGAAAAACTAGTTCATGCATTTATTACTTCCAGGCTGGACGACTGTAATTCATTATTATCAGGATGTCCAAAAAACTCACTGAAAAGCTTTCAGCTGATCCAAAATGCTGCAGCAAGAGTCCTGACAGGGACTAGAAAGAGAGAGCAGATTTCTCCTGTTTTGGCTTCCCTTCATTGGCTTCCTGTTAAATCCAGAATTCAAAATCCTGCTCCTCACATACAAGGTCTTAAATAATCAGGCCCCATCTTATCTTAATGACCTTGTAGTACCATATCACCCTATTAGAGCACTTTGCTCTCGCTCTGCAGGCCTACTTGTTGTTCCTAGAGTATTTAAAAGTAGAATGGGAGGCAGAGCCTTCAGTTTTCAGGCCCCTCTTCTGTGGAACCAGCTTCCAGTTTGGATTCAGGAGACAGACACTATCTCTACTTTCAAGATTAGGCTTCAAACTTTCCTTTTTGCTAAAGCATATAGTTAGGGCTGGACCAGGTGACCCTGAATCCTCCCTTAGTTATGCTGCAATAGACGTAGGCTGCCGGGGATTCCCATGATGCACTGGGTTTTTCCTTTCCAGTCACCTTTCTCACTCACTATGTGTTAACAGACCTCTCTGCATTGAATCATATCTGTTATTAACCTCTGTCTCTCTTCCACAGCATGTCTTTATCCTGTCTTCCTTCCCTCACCCCAACCGGTCGCAGCAGATGGCCCCACCCCTCCCTGAGCCTGGTTCTGCCGGAGGTTTCTTCCTGTTAAAAGGGAGTTTTTCCTTCCCACTGTCGCCAAAGTGCTTGCTCATAGGGGGTCATAGGATTGTTGGGTTTTACTCTATATCTATGAAGCGCCTTGAGGCGACTTTTGTTGTGATTTGGCGCTATATAAATAAAATTGAATTGAATTATTTATTAACATCACAAATGTATTGCATCAAACAGAGAATAAAACTTTAGTTTAAATGTTTTATGCTAACAACACGTTTCAAAAATGTTGGCGCAGTGGCAACAGGAGACTGGAAGAATGCTAAAACAATAAAACACCTGCTAGAACATTTTAAACGAATGATAAACTGAACTACTGTCAGTTAGAAACACAATTCAGTACAATAGGAGCAGCTCATGAAGGTGGAGTCGTGGTTGCAGAGATAGACTGTAGCTCATACAGATAAATAGGCACTAAATACAAAGAGGATCCCAGATATAGACTCTGTTTGATCAGTTATTGGATGGAGTTGCCCAGATGAACTACACATCAGCTTTGACCTTGGGATCTATCTGCATCAGATCAGCTACCTTTGTTGTGAGGATTCTTCCTGTCAGGGAACATAAAAGTCATTCCAACCCTTGTGCTCTTTATCGATGCATCTCTGGTGCTGTGCAAACCTCGTTACAAACTCTACCTGTCTGACGGATGAGCCTCCACAAAGTATCCAGCGAATGGGCAGTAGATCCTGGGCTGCAGGGACTTCGCCAGTGTAGCTTTGTAATTCAGCAGCTTCTTCCTCTCATTCTTGATAAACTCTGCCTTCCAGGAATCTGGAAACAAATCAACATTTGCTTCATCTCAGCAGTTTGGTGCACTTTGACACTGTTGATCACAACATGTGAGTTAAACAAGTCAGTTCCTACGTGGCTAAAAGAGCTACATGTGTCTGTCAAAAGACTGTAACTGAGACACTGCTGTGTGCGTGTGGAGCTAAACGCTAACTAAGCTAACCTAGCTCAGGCTCACCGCTGTATTTCCCTCCATAGAAGGTCATCGGGAATCCAGAAGCTCCTCCAGCGAAGTCGGTCATCATCACATCCACATGCTGTGGCAGCCTGCCGCCGTTTGGTCTGGTGCAGTCCACAGTGTTGAGGATCATGTGACCTGCAATCAAAACTGCGTTTTATATCCTAATCAGACTGATTTTCACAGCATCAGTAATAATATTATTTGAAATGACACCTTTGTAGTCAACAATGATGCAGGTGTCCATTTCAGGATGTACACCATCCATCAGGATCATGAACCTCAGGTGTTCATCAATCTGAGTGAGACAGGAAGAGCCATTTTACTTCATAATCATATTTCCCCCAAAATGAATTGAATCATTTTACAATTCAACATTTTCCAAACATGCTTATTGTAAATACTCTTGACCACATGATGGAGGTGTGACTTACATTTTGCCAAACACCAAAGGGAATGACTTTAATGTTGGTCAGCTTCACTTGGCTTTGCTTCAAATACCTGTCACAGCAGAAGAACAAACTCACTTTGTACCGGATTTATTTCCTCTGTAATTTATGGGGAAGATTGAGCTCCACGTCATTACTGACCAAAACACAGGCCTGGATGTGTCACCAACATATATGGGGACATCGGGCCTTCTTTCTGCCAAGACCTTCAGTGTGGGATAGCTACAAAGCAAACAACACGTCAGCACGCCACCGTGTCAACATGAACAGTATCCAAGGCTAAAAGTTAAACTCTTTGTAGATTCTGAAGTTTCTAACCAGAAAGAAACTTTTATTTAATATTCCAAAAACTGCTTTTGTTTCTTTTCTAGTCAGAAGTGACATTTACAGTGACTGTGTGGAGTCGTGAGCCACTCCTCTCTCTTCATATGGCTCTTCACAGAATGAGCTTGTTGTTAATTACAAACAATTACAGGAATACAAATCCTGTAATGTTAAAGGTTTGTTATCCTACAAAGTGGAACAAACTGGAAATGTATTTTTGAATCTCAGTGACAGTTGTAATTATATTCTATACTTTTCAATAGAACTATTTGCATGATTTTATTTGTCTTTGCTAATAATATTCTGTTACGTGCACAGTCACTTCTAAGGTTTTACATATCACAACATCATAAAGGAAGTAATCTGGTCTTGGTTTTATTATATATTTCTCCATCCTGAGTCGTTATTACAGTCCTGTATATGTGGAGTCCTTTTACAGCCTTTACTCTAAGAACATTTCCCCTCCCTTTGCCATGATGGTATACAGTGTGTGCTCCTGTCCAGATGAACCGAACAGCTGGAGCAGTTTGTAGATACCATACTGTGTTTTCTCTGAATTGTTTAGTTGCTTCAAATAAAATCAGCAGCAATATTTATTTGTATGTATATTTAGCAGCATTGGCAGAGCTTGCCTGAGGTGGTCTGAGTGCATATGGCTGATGTAGATGAGATCTGCACCACAAAGCCTGTCCAGAGCATCTGCTGGAGGCTCATGGAGAAGCCACCACCCTCTGGCAAACGCGGGACCCTTTAACCAGGGGTCGAACATGAACCTTCTCTCACCAAGCTGTAGCTCCATGCAGGCGTGGGTTAGGTAAGTCACCTGAGAGGAAGGTCAAAGAAAATGTCATCTTTGGAGACAGCTGATGCACTTTTCACTCTTCGTTCATTCACGATTGACAACATTTGAGATGATGATTATTATTACTACTTAGATCATTCAAGTTTTAGATCATTTTGCCAAACAGTTTCATAAGAGTAGCACAGTAGTATGCACGGTGTTGTCTGAAAAACTGGGGTTAAATATTTGTTATCTAAAGCGTAACATCAACGTACTTTGACTTCTCCCTCCTGGAGCTCCAGAGGCTCTCGAGGATCAGCCATCCAGGGGTCAACAGGGCTCAGCTCCACCAACTGCAGCCCCCCATCATCCAACACTTCGACCTCTGCGAGTGCAACAACAAGCTCAGGTGTTGACCTCACATGGCATTTATATTATTATCATTCTGTTATTCTCGATGCTTTAAATAGAGCTATTCACACTACTACCCATAGTAGTATTTAATACAAGCTTCACTGTAGCACCTTTTCCATGTTTCTTATTACAGAGTTACATCATTTATGTAAGTTACTATTTTATATGATTCAATTAAACAACACGAGGTTTTACTATTAATCCATCCATCCATTCGCTTCCGCTCATCCTTTTCAGGGTCGCGGGGGGCGCTGGAGCCTATCCCAGCTGTCATAGGGCAAGAGGCGGGGTACACCCTGGACAGGTCGCCAGTCTGTCGCAGGGCCAACACACAGGGACAGACAACCATTCACACTCGCATTCACACCTAGTGACAATTTGGATTAATCAATTAACCTATCCCCACAAGCTGCATGTCTTTGGACGGTGGGAGGAAGCCGGAGTACCCGGAGAGAACCCACGCAGACACGGGGTGAACATGCAAACTCCACACAGAAAGACCCCGGCCTGATGGTGGAATTGAACTCAGGAATTTCTTGCTGTGCGGCAACAGTGCTAACCACCGTGCTGCCCTTTTACTATTAATATTATTATTAATTATATTCTGCTTTATCTTCAAACTGGATCGTTTGTCTTGACAGTGTGTTCACTACACCACTGTGCTACAAATAAGTGAAGCAGACAAATCTGTGCTGTACCGTGTGCACATGACGTTAGGAGCTGTTTAAGAACAGGTCCTCTGTGAGAGATTTATGAGATCGACTGCAGAGAAGAGAGCTGCTCTGCAGGTGGTTAACACTGTGATGATGACGATGGGCAGATTGGATGATAGTGTATGTGCTGTGAGGAAGAGAGCACTGCTGACTCAGAGACTCCAAACCTGAGAGGAAGATTTCTGTTATCAATAAATGATGAAACTGAACTGTTTGATTCACTTTTTACCAAGTTTGAGAAAGGTGAGAGCAAACCAAACTTTGATTATATTAAACATTCATAAGCAGGTTTGTGTGAGAGAGCAGGAGTGTGGGTGAACCCATGGTCGTGTCCAAATTCATGGGCTGCTTCCTCCTGAGGCCGCATTTGTAGACCGATTACGTCACAGCGACACGCCGAAGGCTGTCCAAATTCGTAGACTCCTCCGAATGCAGCCGACAAATGCGTCCTCCTTTTCCCCGAATTTGAAGGATGGGTCGGGTGTGTCCTTCGTGGCCCACCATATCCCAGAATTCATAGCGTGGCCCAGCCAAACTCCAGTTTCCAACAATGGCGGCCGCTACTAAGTTTTAAAATTACTCTTACTAATCTTTCTGGGTCACAAAATAAACTTTTAGCATATTTTCAGGTGAGAAAGTAGCTGTGTAAACATCAAATATCTGCTCGGTTTATCAAGATATCGCATATTTGCAAAAGTGCTTTGACGTTTTCGGTGATGTCTGTCACCCACCAGCTCGATAGCTGACCGGCCCAGAATTCATTGCACAGAACTTCATTCACGTAATGATGGCGGCACAAAAAGAAAAACCGGGAGACGAATACACTTTTAAATGTAAGAATATGAAAATCTGGTGGTACAAAAGTTACATTTTTATAGCAGTTATGTTGTTAGGGTTGTGAATTTGCATAGACTTGTAATATTTATTTAAACAATCTTCATAAAAGTGTCCGTAAACTAGCTTGTATGGTGGGTCCCGCGGTTTTTCATTGCCGCTTACATTTTTCCCCAATCCACTTTTTTGTGATATGTTTATAGGCACCAAAGAGCAAACGGCAGACTTCATTAAAACTAGAGGAGAAAACGATCACCTCTTCACTGGGGTAAAAAATTCAGCGACTGTGGGATGGAGGCACACGAATAAATCAATTTACACATCATATTCATCTGAGTACGGTTTCAACAACCCTCATTCTGTACAGAACCTGTGATGTCCAGACGATATTCCTCTTGTGTTCTGCTGTGAAAACTTTTGGATTTAGGGATTATCATAGTTGTCATGGTTTTCTCTCTCTTATTTTTTTGTGTGCGATCAGGACTATTCTCGAGAAGATGGGCCTGCAAGGGAAAGTCACCCCCTTGCAGGCCAAAAAGAAGTGGGACAACTTAAAGAAAAGATACAAAGAATGTGTGCTGTCAAGAAGATAATTTAAGAATGAAATTTAATAAATGCACATTTACTAAAAGTTGTATTGTTTATATTTGTCTGTCATTTCTGATTTCCTCTGCCTTTAGGATTGCAAGTGTCCAGGGTCAGGTGAGGGAGTCAGTGCGAAGCCCACTGCTGCTGCTTGGCCCTGGTTTGGCCTCATGGATGAGGTGATGGGACAGAGGCCTTCCATTAGGCCGCCTGTCCTTATTTCATCTCTCCCTGAGGACACTCCAGGGCCAAGTACAGCAGTGGGTGACCAAAGCACACCATTGTTTTTCTTGTGACATTACCAATAAGTCTGATGTGTCACATGGCCCTCTTCCTATTGGAAAAACAAAAGTTGTATCCAAGATGGCCGACTTCTAAATGGCCACCATGGTCACCGCCCATCTGGGGGAGTTTGCCCCCTCACATATACTAATGTGCCACAAACAGGACTTTAATATCACCAACCATTCCCATGTTATTACGGTGTATCCATATAAATGGCCCACCCTGTACTTTACAGCAATTTATGCCGACTGTTGAATTCCTGGAAACCTGCACAGAAACGATAACTGCGCTGCTGGCTAATGTTTAACTGGGATTTAAAAGAGATATATATATTGTTTACTCAACCGCCACACTCTTAGATAATGCAAGTAAATGGAAGAGAGATACCTTTTTACACAGATTAATCAGAACAAGTGCAGTCACACAGCGATGTTGCTGAGATGCATAGTGCTGGGCTAAGAGAGCTGTCCCTTTTAACAACTGGTTATATTTACTATTCTTTGAGGGGAAAAATGACCCTGCAGAGAAGAAAATTAGATTATCAAGTTTACACTCCACTCATGTGAAGCATGGAAAAATGTCTGTTGGAAAGAATTAGTTTGACATTGCTTCACAGTTATTGGCACAAATTGTCAAATTATTCATTAGAAGGGGCCCTCTGCCAATTTAGCATTAAAATTAAAAAAAGCACAGAAAGTAGTTGCTATTCTGACTGTTAGCGCCGACTGTGGCAAGAGCTATAGTTACAAGCTAACCACACATCCCATAATGCAGCTTTGTAGTTTGCATATTTAGATTTCAGATCCACATTGCAGGAAGTGGCATATCAATATACAGGAAAAGGCACTGTGCAGACAGAACTTACCGAGCTCATCCTGCAAGAAGCTGTCGGGCGGGTTCACATATTTCATTGTTGACACGTTTAATTTCCAGTTGTGTTTGGTGCATTTTACAGTCCTGAGGGAACAGAGAGTTCTGTCAGCTATAATCAAACGTCGACCACAGATAATCTCTGAAATCTGTTCCTGTTCTTACATTGCATCCAGGTCTTCAACGTCTTTGACGAACAGCCCACCTTGATGCTTGCACTGGTTTTTGCATGCTTTCAAGTCATTGTTGCTCTTAAATATGATGTAACATTTGCCGTCCTCTGGGCTTTTCTTGAAATTGACTCCTTCTTTGAGCGAGCCGACTGCTTCAGCATCCAATGACAACAACACCTTTGCTATTTGAGAGGCCATTGCACCTAAATGTTAAAAATCAAAAAGAAGAGTTTTAACTCACAGTATTTGATGCAAGCACAAAGGATCTTACAATAGCTTTGATTCAAATGACAGACTTCAGACACTGAAAAGGACGTTGCATTAATCCTTACATGCTGTTGGGGTCAAACTTGATAATTAAGTACAAGTAAAAAAGCCCAAATGTCATTATTCAGCCCAGATTTGATTACTTTTCCTAAAGTGACTCAAAAGCTGTACTCATGTGTAGCAGTAGTGTGGAGTAGTCTGCAAGTTTTGTACAGTGAGGCTGTTGGAGGACCAAGTTAACCTACATTTCTATTGAGATGGATTTTTAATCCACCCGTGAGGGTCAAATCAATGAAAATGGGTTGCTCGTATTACTCTGGTTGCTCGTATTACTCTGGTTGCTCGTATTACTCTGGTTGCTCGTATTAACTGACTAGTTATTTGTTTGTGAGTTTTCACAGTTTCAAAGGTGTCGTCCAAACTGACCTGGTTTCTGGCAATGTTAACCTTTACCTGACCTTCAGCTGCTTCTTTATGGCAACTACATCTTTATGACACACTCCCATAAACTATATGAGATAGCTAATGGCACTGGCATAACTTCAGGAGGTAAAGAACAATGTACACATGGAGGACAAAAGTCTGGTTTACAATATGAGCTCAGGTCGAAATTCTTCAAATGAATGTAAACATTTATAAATCCCTTTATGCACATTGCTCAACAAATACATCTCATACTCTACTTCAGTTCAGTTATCTGCATTGAGAATTTTCTCTATCACCAACATTAGTCCCTTTCTTTTTCTACGGACACTCAAATTTCTCCTTATCAATAGGAATAAAACTTTAACACAGTTAAAAAGAAAGAAAGAATGAACCCATATTTCAACCAATTTGGGAGCGAAGCTGAAAAACACTTTAATATACGATTCATTTGGTTTTGTATACAGTATGGTTGTTCAAGGAATGTCAACAGAAATAATTCGGTTCAATTTATACAGCAAATCACAACAACAGTCAGTTCAGGGCGCTTTATATTGTAAGGCAGACCCTACAATAATACATACAGAGAAAAACCCAGCAATGATATTCAGGGTCACCTGGTCCAGCCCTAACTATATGCTTTAGCAAAAAGGAAAGTTTGAAGACCTGCAGAGCGAGAGCGAAGTGCTCTAATAGGGTGATATGGTACTACAAGGTCATTAAGATAAGATGGGGCCTGATTATTTAAGAGCTTGGGGGAGTTTTTCCTTCCTACTGTTGCCAAACTGCTTGCTCATAGGGGGTCATATGATTGTCGAGTTTTCTCTGTATGTGTTATTTTAGGGTCTACTTTACAATATAAAGCACCTTGAGGCAACTTTTGTTGTGATTAAATAAAATTTAAAAACATTTAAAAGCCTGCATATTCGGGGGACAGTCCCTTGATCTCTTACATTTATACTTTTTATAATTTCTAATTCAGTGCCTACTTTTCCTGTTATTTGGTCTGTGTTCCTGTACCCTTCATACACACTTTTGATCAAAACATCTCTGTCTATCTTTAACAATCAATCCTTCCTTTATGGTGCTACACTTTGATTCTGTCTCCTTTGCTACACTTGTCTTTATCCCTGTATGGCGTGAGTGGTTATATACAGAGTCGTGACGTACAACAAGTTCATCACCTAGTTCTGCTTTTTGTCTATAATTACCAAAATGTGTTGGACGGCAGACAGTGCTACGTTTTGCACTCTACCATAATGCTGCTGCACCTTTTCCTGTAATGCTGTTTTGTGAAAACTATTTGCTCCTGCAGTTACACCGAGGCCTGCTAGCAGTACAGTACCATCTACAGTTCCACAGGCAACCTACAGATGAAGAACGATATAAGAATGGTAAATAGCCTGTATTTGTATAGCGCTTTACTCAGTCCCTATGGACCCCAAAGCGCTTTACACTACATCCAGTCATCCACCCATCCACACACACATTCACACACTGGTGACGGCAGCTACGTTGTAGCCACAGCTGCCCTGGGGCGCACTGACAGAGGCTGAAAGAAATAAAGGACAGAAGAGGAAGATATTATTTTCAAAGATAAGACTGCTCAGCAAGTCACACTTTGTGAACATTAAATCTTATTTGTCACATCCTAATAATCTGTTTTTAAATCAGGTATTTCATATACACATGATCTGTTGCTGGATTAAGCTTTTGTGGAGCAAAACTACAAAACTGAAGTATACTTCAGCTGGTTTTGTGCTATTATTTATTTATTTTTAATTGACATTAGGAATCACTGTACAATACCACCAACTTCAACAATTTGTCACTACATGTATTTTTCTTTTTTCTGTATTTAACCAACTAAAATATCCATACAAAAGGATGAAAGAATAAAAAAAAGGAAAGAAAATAGAAATAAGCAAAGCAGAAAAAAAAAAAAAAATACAAAGGAAAAAAAGGCGTGTAGGGAGTGTGTTTTTGTTTCCATTAATATAACTAATATTTCCTCTAGTCTTCTCGTAGTTAACACCGTCAAAATCATGCTATTAAAAGGTTGCATGAAAATGTGTACTAAGCAGTTTAGTGCTAAACCAGCTAGTTTGCAGTATTGCTGTTTAGTTTACAGTGATGCACAGTGTTGGACTGTTGCAGGGCAGGCTGAAAGTGACGATGCTGATTCACTCATCTTTATCAGTTTTTAGTTCAGTTTAGAGCTGGGCGATAGAACGATAACGATATGTATCGCGATATAACTTTTACTCGATAGAGAAATTAAGCTATCGCGATAGACCTCGCAGCTCTTGTCCTCAAAAAAAAAAAAAAAAAAAAAAAGGTCAGCCAATCCAAATTAAGTAGCGCAGAGCCGAACCAATCACAGCCGCAGCGTCACGTCGCGTGACTTGTTACGTACAGCACAAGTGCCAAGCCGCACGTGTGTTTGTTTGGGAAGCAGCCAGCGGGTAATGGAGGAAATGAGTGTGCCGACTAGAAAAATCAACCGAGCGTGACCGAAGAGAAAACAGATGATGGTTCCAACGCCGGAGAGATTGTCGAACGGAAGAGCCATAGAAGCTCCGTAGTGTGAAGGTATTTCGGCTATTTCAAGTCTGACAAAAAACAGAGTAGCGTGCACTGTAAATTGTGCCGAAAGCAAGTCTGGAAATACAATAAACTGGTGCATGCGTCACACTGTGCGCCACGTTATTGTTTCGGTGAAATGAATTTCTACAATACTGTTAATTCTACTCTCTGCAGTGTTTAAATGCTTACATATACACACAGTTACTGTCCCTCCACACATACAACTCGGTTCTGCTTCTATGCCCCAGCTTTGTTTACTTTTTCCCACCGAGGCTTCTAGACTTCTGATTGGCCAACATTTCTGCACGGTTAGGAATCTAGCGCCACCTGCTGCTTTGGCATGTTCATAGCAGCGTTTTCCTTCATTTCTCCCTTTATGTGTGGACGGGATTATTTTTTAAAACGAAAACGGAAAATCTCCGTTTTCAAAAATACCCGTGTACGTGTGGACGTAGCCTCAGTCTCTGACTGGAAGCGCTGATTCGTCATTCGGCTTTTGTCAGACTGAAGTAACTGTTACAACTGTTTGAAAAGCTCAGCTATACAACAAGGAGAGATTGAGAATTTCCTTTTAGTTCTCAGTTTATTTGATATTGACAAAAGTTAGTCAGTTTTGTCTGTTCTTCTGTAAAACAAACTAAGATTTATTTTTAGAATTAATATTTTGTTTCTAAGTGGAATTGACAGTTTAGTCTGTTTCGTTTGTTCTATTTTGAAACTTAAACGCTTTAGCGGCTGCCTTTTGTGTAGTTTGCAATATTTGCCTTTATTTAGCTGAAAAAGTCTCATGTTCCTTAAGTACATCTACCCTGTTGAACTTATTATGGGAAATAAATATTTAAATAAAAACAAGCTGCTGATTATTTCACATTTTACTTGTGAGCAACGGCACATTTAAATCTTACAAATATAGTTATTTGGCTTATATCGTGATAGATATCGTTATCGCCTGAAATGAAAAAAACATATCGTGATATGAAAAAATCTCATATCGCCCAGCTCTAGTTCAGTTTCATTTATGTACCACCAAGTCACAGAAACAGAGGCCTCGAGGAACTTTATATTGCAAGGTTAGACCCCAGCTTTGTTTTACTAGCTTCATATTCTGTAGTAGATCTAAATCTGTTATACAGCTCTGAATTCATTTTGGCTAGATCCACAAATAACAGTGAATATTGAAATAGCAGCGTGCATCAGCTGATCGTTGGCTTAACAAACAAACGATTATGTTCCTTAACTCTAAGCCCTGCTTTTCCCCACACTGCACAACGACATCCATAAGGTTACCTCACCTGAACTCTGGTATAGTTTTAATCCTGAACTGCACCGTGTGATGGAAAGTTTCAGGATTCTGACCTTCTCTGTTGAGTTGATATGACTGAACATAAGGATCGTGTTTTGTCAGTTATACTGATGTGCTTCAGCTGCACAGTGTACTAAGGCAAAGCTACACAGAAACCCTGCGTGAAGATGACGCTGAGTGCATGCTGACCACAGCACCGGCAGTCAGAACAGTCAGAAGAAAATTCAGAGATGAGTCAGACTCTAATTCTTCACCTTTCCGCCTGGAACCACTGTGGTGATAACGTTGAAATGTCTTTGTGCTGCTTGTTATCTTTGCGACATGTTGTCAGCTTTATGTTCATACATAAAAACTAGCAAAAAGACTGTTTGTGTTTCTTTATTAGGATAGAGATTTGTGTTGGAACTACATCTGTGTTATTTCAGATATCCATAACATTCTTCCCCCAAATTACTGGATATTAATAAATTATGCTTAAGGTATTAAAATGTGGTATCAACGGTTCCTGAACAAGTGTCAATATGGAGCGGATGTCAAAGGTCACTTGTGGTAAACAGTTTATTGATACAGTGTGAGCTCTGTCTCTCATACATGTGTGGATGACTGCATTAATGTGCAGACAAACACTGGGTCTTATTACACCGTTATCTTTATGACACACTCCCATAAAATATATGACAATCCCATGTTTGTAAAAGCTAAAGAAATATGTACCCATAGACAGACAGAGTGATTAACATGAACGTCGAGACCAAAAGGAATCCGTGCAAAACACAAGCTAACCAAAACTTATGAATGCAACTGAAAAGAGGCTCTAAAATTATTAAACAAAAAAATGACCAAAACTCAAATAAATTTCAAAACCCAACGGCACAATCAACAAATAACTCAAATAGCACACTGTTACTAAATGAAGACCAATGATACCATCCATCCATTCGCTTCTGCTTCTCCTTTTCAGGGTCGCGGGGGGGCGCTGGAGCCTATCCCAGCTGTCATAGGAGGGGGGGGTACACCATGGACAGGTCGCCAGTCTGTCGCAGGGCCAACACACAGGGACAGACAACCATTCGCACTCACATTCAATCGCATATTTACACCTAGTGGCAATTTGGATTATCCGATTAACCTATCCCCACCAATGATGCCAAGCACATAAGAACATCTACATAACATGGCTGCAGAGAAGAGAAGTGTTGCAGAGGGCCGATCAAAGTTCTGCACTATAAACTATCCGTGTTCACCACAGTCAGGAGAGCCAGAGCCACAAATTCAAGCCGCCAATCAAGCTAAAGCTAAATTATAATTAACAGCAGAATATTCTCGGCTCTTAATGAATCACTTTTTTTGATGAATCTGTTTATTCACACCTTAAGGATGTTTCAAAACATTTGTAAAACTGCACAAATAACACTTTGTGGAGTGTAGATGTTAACACTAGCAGCAGACTGAATACCTGAGTTTTATTCGTCTACTTAATTTTAGAGTAAGTGGTAGAAATGAATGCTGTACATACATCTCCCTGCATGACGGCACATGAACACATCAGCTCCATGAGGTGCTGCAGCTTGTTAAAGTCCCTCTCAGAGCATTTTAACATCAGTCAGACTTTTATTCAACTCACCGTCAAAGACGCTGTTTTCAAAGAGATGCTTCTCACGAACCTTAGAACGAAGTTGCTTCGGTCAAACTCCACCACACACGGAGATATACAGTCACCCCCCCTCCCCTTGCAAACGCCTTCGACACTTATTCCCTCCCGATGCAGACGGTGGGTCAAAGGGCACCAGCGCATATGCTGCAGGCCCGGATGAGCTGTCTACACTGGCTGTCTCTCACCGTTTACCCGTCCCTGTTGCTTGTCATGTGTTTCTATGGTGTGTTACGACTGTTGTCGTAATTATATGTAAATTTGAGCGTGCAGGTGCTCCTCCGTGATTTCTGAATCCAGTGACGGTACATCCACTGAGGATCTGCGCCTCACGCTCCGCATAAGAGAGGTGGAGACCCGCAACAGGGAGCTGGAAGTGCAAGCTATGCATCTCCGTATCAGAGCTCTTGAGCTTGAAAAGGGCTCAGCTAATGGTTCCCCAACATCATCAAGCACAAGCGCTTCTTCTTCTGCTGGTTTTGACATAAGTAAGCACATCAAGTTGGTTCCCCCGTTTCGAGTCCGAGGTAGACTCCTCTTTAGTGCATTCGAGCGCATAGCCGCTGCTTTGAAGTGGCCGAAAGAGTTTTGGGCCCTCTTACTCCAATGTAAGCTTGTGGGAAAAGCCCAAGAAGTGTGTTCAAGCCTGTCTGTTGAGCAGAGTTTAGATTATGAAACTCTTAAGAAAACTGTGCTGCAGGCGTATGAACCTGTCCCTGAAGCATATCGGCAGAAATTTAGGAATCTTAATAAAACTGCTAACCAGACTTTTGAGTTTGCGCGAGAAAAGAATGTGTTGTTTGAGAAAAGGTGTTGTTCATCTAAAGTTAAAGCCGTGGAAGAGTTGAAAACTCTTATTTTGCTGGAGGAGTTTAAAAAGTGTTTGCCGGAACGCATCGTGACTTGTTTAAACGAACAAAAGGTGTCGTCTCTCACTAACGCGGCTCTCCTGGCTGACGAGTTTGTTTTAACGCACAAAAGTGTTTTCTGTGCACAGAATTCGTTTCAGGAAAATTTCTCTGAACGAAAAAAGTCACCAGGAGCAGTGCGTAAAAATGTATCAGCGTTTATTGCCAAATCAAACGGTCGAGAATGTTTTTATTGTCACAACTCAGGACATTTGATTGCTGCGTGTCCAGTATTAAAAAGAAAAGAAGCGAGGGGCACTGAATCTCCTGCAGGCGTGGGTTTGATTAAAACCACTTGCTTGCCAAAGGTGCGCATGGAGGCTGAACAAAACCCGAAAACTGACATTGATCCGTAGTTTCTACCATTTGTATCATGCGGCTTTGTTTCGTTGACGGGTGAAGAAAATGATAAAGTGCCAGTCACGATTCTTAGAGATACGGGTGCGTACCACTCATTCTTACTAGAGTCTGTGCTGCCTTTGTCTGAAAAAACATCCTGTGGTTCCGACATACTAGTGTGGGGAATAAAGATGAGTGTCACCAAAGCCCCTCTGCATATGGTACACCTGCATTTGCTGTTAGTGTCGGGCTATGTTAAAGTCGCCGTGCGCCAGCGATTACCAATCGAAGGAGTTTCCTTCATTCTTGGTAATGATCTAGCTGGTGGGCATGTTTTTCCCCCGCCAGAAGTTGTTGATGTTCCTGCCCTTGCTGCTGATTCACACTGGAAGTCCCAGGCCTTTCTAACCCTCTGTCAGCCAAGTGGAAGCTAAATTGGCTAGTCTTTTAGCATCAATTCATATGTAAATTAGGTCGTTACCTGAGAAGTGGGGGAGTGGGGCATCTCTTCTGTTCTGGGTCAATCTGACCCGCAACATAACAGGAGGGTTAATCTTGAATTTGTTTTCAGTTTCCTCATTTGTTCTAATAACACACAATGCTTATGCTGTGATTGGAAGATACTGGCCTTCTCTGTGATTGGTTGTCCTGTCTGAATGGAGGATCATGATAGCATCTTGTTTTGGCTCAGTATAATCTGTGAATACAAATATCATTGACAGCACACGTTACCTGTGTACAGGTTCTGTTTTAGTTCTGTGACCATGGCAGGTGCATAACGCTCTATTGCTTTAATCAGTCACATCTTTCCATGACAGGGACAGGGTTGATGCACATACACGATCTATAAATGACTCTGTGCTTGTTTCTGTTCTCTGTTAGAAGCCGTGCAGACTGCTGCACTGTGGATTGTTGTTTCTTTGATGCAATCAAACTGAAACCTGACAAAGGTACTGTCACAGCTGCCGAGGCGAGCCGTGTGGCGTAGAAGGGAGAAAGGACCCAAAACGCAGGCAGTAGATGACAATGCTAGTGATGTTTTATTTACACAGTGGTGAGATGGCAAAACAGGTAAAGAGGGAAGACAAAACTAAATGACAAACCTGAGAGGGTACCAGAATGGGGCGAAGCAGCGCACGAGGGACAGGACACCGTGGAACACAGACAAACCAACAACAGGCAGGCGAACACACAGGGCTTAAATACACACAGCAGCAATCAAGGGATGAGCAACAGGAGGGCAACACACCTGGGAGAAATCAAAGCTGACGGGACAGAGGAAGCGTAATCTGAACACACTTACATGAGACAGAGAC
This sequence comes from Aulonocara sp. 'chitande type north' Nkhata Bay, assembly GCF_057382095.1. Taxonomy (NCBI): domain Eukaryota; kingdom Metazoa; phylum Chordata; class Actinopteri; order Cichliformes; family Cichlidae; genus Aulonocara; species Aulonocara sp. 'chitande type north' Nkhata Bay. The sequence goes on along the minus strand of NC_141360.1, from coordinate 659,606 downwards.
CTTCAGAATAAAACAGGAAACTCACAGACACAGAACCAGACAAGACGCTGAACTAAACAGACAGATTCACACACAGTGTGACACCATAGACAGAAGTGGCACCAGGACAGGCACAGAACAGAAACCTAACAAATGGCAAATCATAACAGAATACATGCTCAGGATAAACAAAAGCGTGAAGAAACACAAACCACTGAGTCGGCAGACTCAGGACCATGACAGGTAGCTGTTTGTGTCATCGATCTGCTTCAGATTTCCATAATAATGCACACGTTTGATTATCACAGCACAAATGATGTTGTGTCCCAACCCACAGAGTCCATCTGTGCATTCTGTTACAATAATACTAGCCTATTATTGTTATAGTATCAAACAGTATTATTATGAGGTTATTACCACTTTGAAATCTATACATTAATATTCTAATGTACACATGTTACTACTTTAACATTAGCAGCTTATCATATTGTTAGCAGTTGCATACATTTCAGTGTAATATTACAGAGCTTATATTGTGTTTGCAGGTTATTACTTGGTTATTTTCATATTATTACCTTCTTGTTTCAATCTTTATTAGCAAGTTACAAGACAAAGTGCTGCTGAGATCTGGTTCCGGGTCGCTGCCCGTCAGCTACTCTATTATACTGCCGACACTTTATTCACTTTTAGTTACTTACAGTTATTTATTCACCTATTCGGTCACTTTAATGTTAAAACTGTGTATATACTGTATATTCTGTGTATTTATTATCTCACTCTTACTGCCTGTTATGGCCTGTCCTTATCTTCAACGTCATGCTGCTCTGTTGTATCTTAATTGCCCCTCGAGGATAAATAAAGTCTTTCTTTTTTTTTTTTCTTTTTTTTTTTTTGGCCTGTCCCGTTTGGCTCTTTTGCCATCAGAATTATTGTCTAAAGGCAAAGAAAGATGCCCAACGGATTTACTTTACCAAACTGACCATCCCAGCCTTGCCGTAATGGTCCATTTGATTCACCTTTTATTGTTTATTTTATTTTCACTTAATGAATATGGGACAGACTTGACTGGGGGAAAGAAGGGGAGAAAGAAAGAGGGAAAGAGAAACAGCTGAGAAGAGGGACGGGGGAGAAGGGCAAAAGACAAAAACCAACAGAACGGGCAGAGAAAAAAAATGCATATATCAATCACCTGGGTCACCTGCTGAGAAAGAAAAAAGAAAGCAAGCAGAAGAGAACAAGAGTAATAGAATAAACAACATCACAATGATATATGTGAATATGACAGTAAATACTAAATATTAAACATTATTGTGCAGCACATAAGATCAACAGAACACAGTGTGCTTTGAGGTAGGAGCCAAAAAGGGTGTAGTTTGTGGGTGTGATCACCCGTGTGTACACCTGTGAGCATGGACGCGCTTGTTTTTTGTTTTTTAAAAGGTTCCTTCATGTAATAATCTGCTAGAGGGTGTGGGGGGGCCACAGCCCCGTCCTCCAGGGCATGAAGCAGGTATGGAGGAGATCAAAACTCCAGACATCCAGAGGCCCCCAGAACACAAGAGACCAAGGAAGACCAACAGAGGGGCAGCCGCGCCACTGTCCCAGAAAGAGCTGAGGAGAGTCCCAGATGAGGGCTCACTCAGCAGCCGCGGAGCAGAAGCCAGGGGGAGTTGCAGTGACGCGCCCGTGAGCTCCGCCGGCAGCCAGCTGCGCCTGAGTGACCGACCCCCAGGCCGAGAGGCCGGGGGCACCCCACCTCCGAAGTGGCCCGAGCGAGCCCCAGGCTCCAGGCCCCGATAAGCGGCCACCAGGAGAGAGCCGGTGTGTACCTGGACGCCCATCCCCGGACACAAAGAACCACCAACGCACCGATGTCTGAGGGGGTCCGCCACTGGCAGGGGAAGTGGTGGTAGGGGGAGATAGGCCTCCAAACCTTGGAGGGCCTGAGATGTCCCCAGAGAGGTGGCGCCTGACACCCAACCTGACATATAGACACAGACATACAGGCACACACAGACACTAACATCCATTCCCACCCTCATGCTCTCATATGCACTTACTCCACACTCAACCAACGTGGAGACAGACATAAAGAGACGCTGTACACACGATCACACTCCCCAAGCGTACTCTACAAACCGGGTCTAGGTGCCCCCGCCCCTGGAGGGGGGAACTGCACCCAGACCCAGGTGGTGTTTCCCTTTTCCCTGCGGTGGGGGGAGGCAGACCGCCCCGACTCCGCAGCAGCAGGGAGGCCCCACACTCCAGACCGCAGTCGGACGGCCAACTCCTCCTCCTAGCCCCCCCGCTCCAGCAGGTCGCAGAGAATGGGGGTGTGTGAAGACTCCAAACCTCCCTCCACCCGCTCATTGTAATGTTGATGCATGTGTGTTCTAAGGTGCATTTAAAACCCAGGAGGGCGTGGAGCTACCTGCCAGAGAGCAGCAGGTAAGCGCATGGTCCCTCCTGCTGGCCCTCAATGTCTACGTGTATTTAAAATTGAGAGGTTGAGAGGTGGGCAACGACGCCAGGGGTGGGGTGTACACCCTGATGGTACTTTGGACTCCGTGTATTGTGCCCACCCCCAAGATCCTATATGTATGTGTAATGAGAGTGTGAGTAATGTGAATGTCTAAGTTGTGGGATAAAATTGAGGCAGAGGCAGCCAGAAGGGGACAGAGGGGGGGGGGGGGGGGGGGGGTAGCCTCCTCTGCACCCTGGTGACATACCCCTACTCCAAGGCCCTGCATGTGTGGGTGGTTGTGGTGGAGCGGGAAGTCTTTCTGATTCTGACATGCCAAACAAACAAACAAATGAGTGGCCTTAAATAATCTTATGCATAAACATAAACTTGCCTCACACTTCATGACAAGAAACATGCATTATATCATGATGTGTTTATCTGCCCTTACACTGGTTTTTAAGTCGAGTGTGTTCAAAGACACGAGTATAGCTGAAATGTGTTTCACTGGTTGAAAACAACATAAAAATGTAAGGTAGAGACGACTGATCCTTTGTTGTTACAGGTCAGAAACCACAAGAATGTGAGACGTGCGCTTTATCAGAGGCTACTTTCAGTGATGTAACAGCTTAGTTGTGATTTGTGCAACATCTCTAAAGTTAGAAATATCCTGTCTCAGAGTGACGCTGAAAAACTAGTTCATGCATTTATTACTTCCAGGCTGGACGACTGTGATTCATTATTATCAGGAAGTCCTAAAAACTCCCTGAAGAGGCTTCAGTGTAAAGAGTTTCAGTAAGTTTAAGAGTACTTTATGAGGATTTGTATCATAAGATGCTGTCAAATGTTTTTACAGTATTTTACTGTACAAAGTAAAAGGTTGTGGGAAAATGTATCGTCTCTTTTGTCACTGTTGTAAAGAATTTTGCAGCAGTGATGGGACCCAGGAAAAACTGACCAATAGCAACAGAAACTTCTTTCAAACTGCTTTTTTCCAATCCTTTGGTGGAACGAGCCGTAAAAAGAAAACTCAGCAGAAGGTCAGCATGTTCTTATTATGTTCGACAAAACAAAATGATTTCCCAGATATGTTTCCTTCTAAGCTGATTCTTTTTCGTCATTGGAATGTCATCAGACTGGAGAAGTGCAGTCGGATAATAACAAAGAGAGGGAAGGTAGTCAGAACTGAGGGGATCGAGCTACCAGAAGGCAACATTGCAGACATAGAGGACAGTTACAAGTACCTGCAGAGGGTCAGGCAAGTCCTGAGAAGTCAGCTGAACGTTGAGAACAAGATCCAGGCTACGCCCTGCCCGTGATCAGGTACCCTGCTGGGATAATAAGCTGGCCAAAGGAGGAGATAGAAGCCACTGACATCAAGACAAGGAAGCTCCTGACCATACATGAAGGGTTTCACCCCAATTCCAGCACCTGTACGCTAAGCGGAAGGAAGCCATAACCATAACATAAACTGTATATAAGCCTGCATAGCATACAGAAACATCTGTGCTGAATATGACCAGGAAGTCCCGAGGTCTAAATGATGTCCCCAAGGGTGGTGGAGAATGACCGAGCTAAGATCCTGTGGGACTTCCAGATACAGACGGACAAAATGGTGGTGGCTAACCAACATAGTGGTGGTAGACAAACAGAAGAAGACGGCCGTAGTGATCGATGTAGCGAATGACAGCAACATCAGGATAAAAACAAGTCTACTACAAAAATAAAATACAACACCTCGGCCAAGTATTACTCTGTGACTATCATGGCTGTTAATATCGCTTCATTTCATGTCTGAATTAAGACAAGAGCCATTGTTCACGTTTGCTGCTCATCTGTCTTCCTGTAGGGGGCAGTAATGCACTACGGTGCATTCTTCAGCCTCCACCCAAACCAGGAAAAAGAAGAAGAAAACGTCCGCTTCCGGGAGGCTTGTTTTGCAGAGCAGCGGGCTGAGTTTTGGACTCATGCAAGTTACCGAGAGTTTTCTCGTTGGCCTGACTGTGTGAGGTTACTGTTTCGCGTCTCTCTTAGCACTTAGCAGCGTTAGTTGCCTGCTACGCTGCTCCTTCCTTCCGCGGCTTTACGGAAAGATGGTTTTGTCAACATCACAACAAGTCGCTCTGGCTTTCACGGGCGTGCTCTTCATGTTTGTCGTGCTGCCGCGGTTGTACGGCTTTGGCAGCGGGACCGCGGCGAAGGACGCCAAACTGGACGCTCGTCACAGCAGAAAAGGTAGCAATATACAACTGGTTCTTGGGCACTCTGAGGTTCACTTTGCTCTAGTTATCGCGAGATTTGGCTTGATTTCCACATTTGCTTTGAGGTTCACGTTGTACTAGTTATCGTGAGGGGAAAAAGCGAGTATATTAAAATTTCCAGAGAAACTTAGTTATTACACATTCTCTGTGTGTTTCTACCTTATTTATGTTTAAGTGCGATCAGATCCACCCTCGGTCGGTTCAGCTTACACACATTATTCCTAATGAAATGACAGATTGGTGGAGATCTGTACACACATGTGAGTTTGTGTATTTATGTCTGTGACATCCTTCATCCGTGACGCCGTGGAGGCCATTAATGAATTATGTCCTTCCATCCCAAAATACACGTGCCTTTATTAGCCGCACACCTGCGTATTCATGCAGTTATTCATCATCATTGATGTGTTTCTACAGGACTGCAGAACTTTAGTTAACGTTCACTTGAAACATCAGAATGGGGCAAAAAGTGTGTCCTGAGAAATCCAGCTGAAAAATGGCTGAAGCCCTCATTTGTAGGAGGAGGACAAAAGAGTTACAGGGTTTGCAGTCCTGTAACTGCTAATGATGTCAGTGCATTGTGTGGACGTGTCATGCTGGAGGGTCAGGTGAAGAAGGCCTGTCACCTAGACCCAGAGCCCACCAGTCAGTGGGTAAAAATGTGCATTCCTCCACCAGCTGGTGAATGTTTGGTGGCAGTGAGAAAGTGACATTGGTTGCAAAGAAGCATGTGGAGCGGTCTCAGAAACCCAGTTAGGATTGCTTTGATCGCTGGCAGGTTGGTGAAGGGGGAACATGGCGACTGCAAAGTTGGCTAGCAGCGGTGAGACCATTTACCTTCAGAGTAAAAGTTACACCTTTTAAAATGTGTTGGCCTCAGCTTTTACTTTGAAATCCAAGATTCCCCATTTCTGGTTTGTGCCGCTCTTTTTCTAATTTTACATCTGCTCGTTGGTCGTTAGCAAAAGTTTGCAGACAAGTTGGCATCTTCCATGTAAACTGTGGGCAACTGCAACAGTCTCCTAGCTACTAAAGCAAGGTCTTTGATGCAGGGCTGTCTTCGTAACTGATAACATTTGCTTACATACAAGTGATAGCGTGTAACATAAAGTGTCAACTCCCAGCTACCACACGGAGAGAGGCAGGGTACGGCCTGGACGGGTCGCCAGTCCGTCGCAGGGCTAACACACAGGCACATACAACCATTCCCACTCACATTCATTTAGAATTACCAGTTCACCCTCTATCAATTAAGGGTAATAAAGCCCGAACAACAAGACACCCTGGCAGGTCAAAGCCTCCAAAAAGGCAGCTACTTTATACACTAGAACTACCACAACAGCAGTAATGGCACATACATCGTCTTCTTGATGAAGCTCAGTTGTTCATTTTCATTGAATCCTTGTCATTACAGATTTTAAAGTTAAAATATGACAGAAGCCTAATAAACAAAGGGTATAACAAGTAACACAACAGTTAACAGATGCAAAACATATCATTGTTAAAGAAGACGACCATGATGAAGAGTTAAAAGTAGAGCTGGGCGATATAAGATTTTTTCATATCACGATATGTTTTTTTCATTTCAGGCGATAACGATATCTATCACGATATCAGCCAAATAACTATATTTGTAAGATTTAAATGTGCCGTTGCTCACAAGTAAAATGTGAAATAATCAGCAGCTTGTTTTTATTCAAATATTTATTTCCCATAATAAGTTCAACAGGGTAGATGTACTTAAGGAACATGAGACTTTTTCAGATAAATAAAGGCAAATATTGCAAACTACACAAAAGGCAGCCGCTAAAGCGTTTAAGTTTCAAAATAGAACAAACAAAACAGACTAAACTGTCAATTCCACTTAGAAACAAAATATTAATTCTAAAAATAAATCTTAGTTTGTTTTACAGAAGAACAGACAAAACTGACTAACTTTTGTCAATATCAAATAAACTGAGAACTAAAAGGAAATTCTCGATCTCTCCTTGTTGTATAGCTGAGCTTTTCAAACAGTTGTAACAGTTACTTCAGTCTGACAAAAGCCGAATGACGAATCAGTGCTTCCAGTCAGAGACTGAGCTGCACCGCTTTATTGTATTTCCAGACTTGCTTTCGGCACAATTACAGTGCGCGCTGCTCTGTTTTTGTCAGACTTGAAATAGCAGAAATACCTCCACACTGCGGAGCTTCTTTGGCCTTTCCGTTCGACAATCTCTCCGGCGTTGGAACCATCATCTGTTTTCTCTTCGGTAACCTTCGGTCACGCTCTCGGTTGATGTTTCTCTAGTCGGCACACTCATTTCCTCCATTACCCGGGCGCCACGGTGGCTGGCTGCTTCCCAAACAAATACACATGTGCGGCTTGGCACTTGTGCTGTATGTAACAAGTCACGTGACGCTGCGGCTGTGATTGGTTCGGCTCTGCGCTACTTAATTTGGATTGGCTGTTCTTCTTCCTTTTTTTTTTTTTTTTTAAGAGGACAAGAACGGCGAGGTCTATCGCAATAGTTTAACTTTTCTATCGAGAAAAAGTTATTTCGCAATACATATCGTTATCGTTCTATTGCCCAGCTCTAGTTAAAAGAGAATTTTGGATAGTGTGTGGTAGGGCTGTACGATATGACGAAAATCTCATCTCCCGATATAAGACATCTATCGTCCTGATAACGATGTAAATCACAAAAATGTAACATTTTCTGTAAATTCTGTGAATCTCGGGCAGCGCGACTTGCGTGAAGTCTTTCAAGCTGGGCGTCGTGTAGCTGGAGTCGAGTGTTTTAACCCAGCGGTCCCCAACCCCCGGGCCTCGGACTGGTACTGGTCCATGAGTCGTTTGGTACCGGGCCGCGAGAGTTGAGGCTCAGGTGTGAAATGTATGGGTTTCAGGGTTTTTATCGGTTTTGAGCGTTATTTTGCTATCGTTTTTATCGTTTACTCAGTTTTCCTGGGTCTTTTGTGTGTTATGAATAAATTTTGTTTTTTTCGGTACCAGTACTAGTTTTATTTTGTTGTATTTATCCGCGACACCTTAAAGGCCGGTCCATGAAAATATTGTCGGGCATAAACCGGTCCGTGGCATAAAAAAGGTTGGGGACCGCTGCTCTAACCGATGCATGAAACGATACATTTTTAGACATAAGTTGTAACGGCGCCGTTTTCTTTGTGAGTATTTATTACACGGCGTGCTGCGGGGAGAAGCCTGTTCTAACGTTTGAGTCTAAGGTTTATTTTTTAGCACCTGGCGTCTTTTTTACTTCTCATCCCTAAATAATCTGCTCTTTCACGTGATTCAGTTTATTTTGAAAAGTCTCAATAGGATCTTGAGCTTTATTGTGAAAGGTTTATGTGGAACATAAACAAGCGGACACACGATGGTTTTACCGTCGTTGTTGCTAACGACAACGCATAAAAACAGGCGCTTGTCCGTCTGTAGTGTGGTGATATTAAATATAAGAGAAAGAGAGAACTTTAAGAAATGAATATAACCACTACAGTGACATCAGAACCATGAAAAAATATAGCTGTAAACTAGAGCTGGGCGATATAACGATATGTATCGCGATATAACTTTTTCTCGATAGAAAAATTAAACTATCGCGATAGACCTCACCGCTCTTGTCCTCTTAAAAAAAAAAGAAAAAAAGAACAGCCAATCCAAATTACGTAGCGCAGAGCCGAACCAATCACAGCCGCAGCGTCACGTGACTTGTTCCGTACAGCACAAGTGCCAAGCCGCACATGTGTATTTGTTTGGGAAGCAGCCAGCCACCGTACCGCCCGGGTAATGGAGGAAATGAGTGTGCCGACTAGAAAAATCAACCGAGCGTGACCGAAGGTTACCGAGGAGAAAACAGATGATGGTTCCAATGCCGGAGAGATTGTTGAACGGAAGAGCCACAGAAGCTCCGTAGTGTGGAGGTATTTCTGCTATTTCAAGTAGGGCTGCTCGATTATGGCAAAAATGATAATCACGATTATTTTCACTGAAATTGAGATCTCGATTATTTGACGATATTTATTTAACCCTTTAAGACCTACCATAGAACCAAGTCCGCCAGAGCTTATATTATTTTTTTACATGTTGTAGTGCCATTTGTGGGAGCATTTCAAGTTGCTATGCAACTGTTATAGCCCATATTTTAATAATATGTCTGCATTAAGTCCATAGTAACGACATTAATTGCAAAAAAGTGCAATAAACTACAAAAAAATTGAAAATCGTTTTTGTTTTTTTTACATATATTTCTACTTGGAGAAATTTAAGAGGTTTATCCCTCAAAACTTTAAATACAAAAAAGTTGCAAAAAATAGTTTACAACAACAGGAAATTTATTTTGAGTGTCTTCATAGTTTTATTTTGGAGGAGATACACCAATTTTTATATACTGCAGGAAAAACGAAAAAACAATCCTATGATGCAAATTTTCAAAGAAAACAGCAGGTGCATCAAAATAAACTATTTCCAGCAGTGCAATATGAGTCCTAAGCATCCCAGAAACTATTCAGAAAAGTCAAACATGACCAGTATAGGCTTTTAAGGCCTACAAGTACAAAAAACTACATTTCTGCGAAAATGACGTCACTTCCGGTTTCGGGCAGGAAATGGCGTACATGCGATAGTTTGCGCTGACGTCTGTTTCACTGTGGGAAGTGTTACGAACAGCTGATCAGATCGGCAAAGCGTGTTTCTGGTTTTGTGTTTTGCGTGTTGCGTGTTTTGTTCCTGCAAGCGCTTTTTATGCAGTTTTTGCAAAGCTATATGTGGAAGGAAACCGTGACCGAGGACAAGCTGATGGCATCAGATGTAAGTACAACTCCTCTGGTTTCATATGCAAAAAAAAAAAAAAAATTATTGCGCTAGCTTACAAGGTTCAGGTTCTACAGGGATTTAAAAATAGTTACACAAAACAGAGCGTGCTGCTCTGACCGGCTTTAAAGGGTTAACAATGACTTTAAAAAATAATATAAAATAGTGTGCAACACCACTGAAGTTTTTTTTTACCTCTCTTTTCAACCAACAGCAGTCACTCTCCTCTCCAAATAACTTCTGCTTAGCTTTCCGAGCTTCCCTCGGGTCCTCTTAATCAGCGGTCTCCAACCTTTTTTGCGCCACGGACCGGTTTATGCCCGACAATATTTTCACGGACCGGCCTTTAAGGTGTCGCGGATAAATGAGGGAGGGGCTAATAATCGGCTCAGTCATTTCTAATGATCGTTGAAAGCCCAGATCGTAATCGTGATTAAAATTCGATTAATTGAGCAGCCCTAATTTCAAGTCTGACAAAAAACAGAGTAGCGTGCACTGTAAATTGTGCCGAAAGCAAGTCTGGAAATACAATAAACTGGTGCATGCGCTACGTCCACACGTCCACGGGTATTTTTGAAAACGCAGATTTTTCTATGCGTTTGCACCTTTCGTCCACACGTAAACGGCGTCTTTGGTCACTGAAAACGAAGATTTTTGAAAACTCAGTTTTTGCATTTACGTGTGGACTAGAAAAATGGAGAAAACGCAGCGTCAAAGGTGTGCGCATTTTTTGACGTCACACTGTGCGCCACGTTATTGTTTCAGTGAAATGAATTTCTACAATACTGTTAATTCTACTCTCTGCAGTGTTTAAATGCTTACATATACACATTAGGGCTGAACGATTATGGAAAATAATCTAATTGCGATTTTTTTTGCCCCAATATTGCGATTGCGATGCGATATGCGATTATTTTTTAAGGTCTTTGTCTTCTGTATTATTAAACAAAGACAAGCAATACATCATATAGTATGGCCAATACTATATTACATTAATTTTAAACTGTTCTTTCCTGGAAGACAGACCTCTGTTATGATGACATGAGGTGATGCATGAATTGATGACTCACATTTTTATTTAACTTCTTCAATCACAACAGTATATTTGAACATACACAATAGTTTATTTTTAGCTTACAAACATCTGAGCATAAAGTGCTGACAAGGAACCCTGGTGTAAACATTAAAATGAAAGTCAGTACAATGTGCAGATTGCAGAAATATACATAAACAAAATCAGTGGCTTTACCACACTCAGTTTTTCGACATCTGTGAACTACTAGACAGTCATTCAATTAAAAAATAATATTAAATAAATAAAACTAATAAATAAAAAATACACACATCTTACTGATCTCTGCAGTCAGTAACATTACACATAAAGTGCAAACATAATAGCAATTGTATAAACACACACACAAACACGCCTTTAAAATTTAAAGGCGTGAAATTGGACGGTCTAGTTCTGATTAGCGTCACCGCTGTCTCGGTGGAGTTTAATAAACTCGGCCGTCTGCTTCTTGCTATCTAAAATATAACCAGACACTGGTGTAAATTCTCGACTGTCTCATACTTCTGTTTAATAAGTTTTCTGTTTGACGTTTAGTCAGCTGTGTGAAAACCAAGGAGGAACCCACCCGGGGGATTAATAAAGTTTTATTTTATCTAATCTAATAACTTTAATCTCAGCCAAACCGATTTACTCACGAACAAACAAAACACTGAAAAAAGCCCAACAATAACATTTTTAGGTTGTCTAAGTGACTTATATATTACGTTTAACCCGAGCAGCGAAACTCCGCGGTGATCTGAAAATGATGTGCCGGGAGTTGTGCCGCTCTCGGCCGCATCAGTAACCCTCGAGCTCCCGGCTAGCTGTCGAGCTGGTGGGTAGCAGACGCCTCTGAAAACGTCGAAGCACTTTTGCAAATATGCGATATCTTGATAAACCGAGCAGATATTTGATGTTTACACAGCTACTTTCTCGCCTGAAAATATGTTAAAAGTTTATTTTGTGACCCAGAAAGATTAGTATGAGTAATTTTAAAACTTAGTAGCGGCCGCCATTGCTGGAAACTGGAGTTTGGCTGGGCCGCGCTATGAATTCTGGGATATGGTAGTAATTTGGACAGCCTTCGGCGCGTCGCTGTGACGTAATCGGTCTACAAATGCGGCCTCAGGAGGATGCAGCCCATGAATTTGGACATGTCCAGAGTATAATCGCAGCCTTTGCGGTTAGAAAATTGCACTTGATCATGTCGCGATATTATCGCAAATGCGATATATCGTTCAGCCCTAATACACACAGTTACTGTCCCTCCACACATACGACTCGGTTCTGCTTCTATGCCCCAGCTTTGTTTACTTTTTCCCACCGAGGCTTCTAGACTTCTGATTGGCCAACATTTCTGCACGGTTAGGAATCTAGCGCCACCTGCTGCTTTGGCATGTTCATAGCAGCGTTTTCCTTCATTTCTGCCTTTATGTGTGGACGGGATTATTTTTTAAAACGAAAACGGAAAATCTCCGTTTTCAAAAATACCCGTGTACGTGTGGACGTAGCCTCAGTCTCTGACTGGAAGCGCTGATTCGTCATTCGGCTTTTGTCAGACTAAAGTAACTGTTAAAACTGTTTGAAAAGCTCAGCTATACAACAAGGAGAGATTGAGAATTTCCTTTTAGTTCTCAGTTTATTTGATATTGACAAAAGTTAGTCAGTTTTGTCTGTTCTTCTGTAAAACAAACTAAGATTTATTTTTAGAATTAATATTTTGTTTCTAAGTGGAATTGACAATTTAGTCTGTTTCGTTTGTTCTATTTTGAAACTTAAACGCTTTAGCGGCTGCCTTTTGTGTAGTTTGCAATATTTGCCTTTATTTATCTGAAAAAGTCTCGTGTTCCTTAAGTACATCTACCCTGTTGAACTTATTATGGGAAATAAATATTTAAATAAAAACAAGCTGCTGATTATTTCACATTTTACTTGTGAGCAACGGCACATTTAAATCTTACAAATATAGTTATTTGGCTGATATCGTGATAGATATCGTTATCGCCTGAAATGAAAAAAACATATCGTGATATGAAAAAATCTTATATCGCCCAGCTCTACTGTAAACAGTTTATTTTACAACACCACGAAACAAACGATAGCGTAAAATGAAACGATAGATGTTTTTATATCATCATCCGATATATATCGTTATATCGAGCAGCTCTAGTGTGTGGGATTAAAGATAAAAACCAGAGCACTGCCTACATTTTAATACTGACTTCACAGCTAGCTACAAAAATGTAAGAAACACGTTTGAAATAATGATTGTAAGAGTAGAGTTCATCATCTCAGCCACGTCTGACCAGAACCTGCAGTCTCTCATCCAGCGCTCCGCCTCAGTCTGCAGCTTCACCTGCTCACAGCCCTCAAACCTTTGGCTGCTCTGCCCACTCTTTATTTGCCTGGATGGTGAGTTCTCCACACTCCTGTGCTCAGGGTCAGCAGGCAGGTTTGTGGCTGCTCTGCACAGCCACAAACCTGCCTGCTTCTCCACTGTGCTCAAACCCCCAGCCTTCATCTGTCTGTGGTGGTTAGCACTGTTGCCTCACAGCATGAAGGTCCTGAGATCAACTCCACCATCAGGCTGTCTGTGTGGACTGGGTGTGTGTGGTGTCGTAGGGTTCATTGGTTAACCCTTTAACCCTTGTGGACAAGTGGACATGTCCCAGTGGATGCTGGACTACCTCACAGAACGTCCACAGTATGTGAGGACACAGGGCTGTGTCTCTGACAGGCTGATCTGCAGTACGGGGGCCCCACACTGTGCTGGCACCGTTCCTCTTCACCCTCTACACCGCAGACGTCTCCATCAACTCCCCACGCTGCCACCTACAGAAGTTCTCTGACGACTCTGCCATAGTCGCCTCATCACAGGTGAGGACGACTCAGAGTACAGACACTGGACTCTGGGCTTTGTGGACTGGTGTCAGCAGAACCACCTGCTGATCAACGCCGGGAAAACCAAGGAGTTGGTGGTGGACTTCCGGAGACGCAGACCCACCACACTGACAGCGGTGAACATCCAGGGAGTGGACATTGAGATAGTGGACTCTTATAGGTACCTGGGTGTTCACCTGAATAATAAACTGGAGCCACAACACTGATGCTCTGTACAGGAAGGGTCAGAGCAGACTCTACCTGCTGAGGTCATTTGGAGTCCAGGGAGCGCTTTTAAAGACCTTCTATGACTCTGTGGTGGCATCTGTCATTTTTTAGTGTTGTATGTTGGAGCAGCGGTTTATCTGCAGCTGAGAGGAAGAGGCTGGATAAACTCATGAGGAAGGCCAGCTCTGTTCTGTAATGCACCCTGGACCCAGTGCAGGTGGTGGAGACAGAAGGACTCTGGCCAAAATAACATCTCTGATGGACAGAGTCTCCCACCCCATGCATGCAGATGTTGCTGCAGAGAGAGTGACAGACTGCTGCATCCTCGATGCACGAAGGAGCGTTTCTGCAGGTCCTTCCTCCCTGCAGCTGTCAGACTGCACAATCAGAACTGCTCCCAACAAACATAGATGTTCACATCTGTAACTGCACTATTTTATTTTATTAACCGATTCGCACTACAACCTGCTTTGCCTCTTATCTGTAGTTAATTTTATTTAATTTAATAACTGTACAGTACTCACTGTTTATAGTAACCATTGTCCTTGATGTAAATATGTAAAAATTGTGTATGTTTCTGTTCTGTGTCCTGTGTACTGTTTGTTTGTATTTGTCTTTATTGCTGCTGTTACATCCAAATTTCCCCTTGTGGGACAATTAAAGGATTATTCTATTCTATTCTATTCTATTCAAGTCCACCAGAGCTTTGCATTTTTACATTTTTACATGCTGTAGTGCCATTTTGGACTTTTCAAGTTGCTATACATCAATACAAGCAGTATATCCCAAATTGTAATGATGTGTAATTAGTCTACAGGAAATTGCAAAAACAATAAACTCCAAAAATAGTTTTTGTTTGTTTACACATATTTCTAGTTAGAGAAATTTCAGAGTTTGATCTCCCAGATCTGTAAATACAAAACAAGCTGCATAAAATAGTTTCAAAGCATAGAAAATTTATTCTGAGCATCTTCATAGTTTCATTTTTGAGATGCACTCATTTTGATAAACTGCAAGAAAAATGAAAATAAACATTATTGTGCACAATTTGCAACAAAACAGCATCAAAACTGTTTCCAACAGTGCAGTGTAAGTTCTCAGCCTCCCAGAAACTGTCAAAAACAGCAGGAAACCTTTGAAAGGCCCTGCAGGGCAAAGCTTCCCGTGTGAAATGACGTCCTCCCGGGTTTCATACAGCTTTGTGCAAACGGAGCAACCTGCTCTGAAAAGCCTTCCACATGCTAGAGGAAGAGGTGACGGATGTGGTGATGTAGCAGCACATTAGATGTGGCTTAAACGATGATGATGATGATTATATGTGTTGCCCCCATTAAGTGGCATTAGGACTGAGGTCAGTTCAAATCTGTGGCCAAATGGAGCGTCAAGATTCCCAGCACCGGTGTCTAGTTGCAGAGTACTGCCGCACACAGTGTTTGACACTGATCGTCTACACATCGTCGTCTACGTGTTCCTTATGTGTATGTTTGTGCACTTGTTGTGTACTGTGTAGAGAAAACATATGAGAGGGTGCCAAGAAAGGACCTGTGGAAGCAGAGTGTGAGGATGCTGCACGACGTGTGACGGGTCGGCTGGTGATGACATTAGGGCTGCTCAATTAATCGAATTTTAATCACGATTACGATCTGGGCTTTCAACGATCATTAAAAATGACGGAGCCGATTATTAGCCCCTCCCTCATTTATCCGCGACACCTTAAAGGCCGGTCCGTGAAAATATTGTCGGGCATAAACCGTCCGTGGCGCAAAAAAGGTTGGAGACCGCTGATTAAGAGGACCCGAGGGAAGCTCGGAAAGCTAAGCAGAAGTTATTTGGAGAGGAGAGTGACTGCCGTTGGTTGAAAAGAGAGGTAAAAAAACTTCAGTGGTGTTGCACACTATTTTATATTATTTTTTTTAAAGTCATTGTTAACCCTTTAAAGCCGGTCAGAGCAGCACGCTCCGTGTTGTGTAACTATTTTTAAATCCCTGTAGAACCTGAACCGTGTAAGCTAGCGCAATAATTTGTTTTGCATATGAAACCGGAGGAGTTGTACTTACATCTGATGTCATCAGCTTGTCCTCGGTCACGGTTTCCTTCCACATATAGCTTTGCAAAAACTGCATAAAAAGCTCTTGCAGGAACAAAAACATAATATTCCAGAAACACGCTTTGCCGATCTGATCAGCTGTTCGTAACACTTCCCACAGTGAAACAGATGTCAGCGCAAACCATCACATGTCCGCCATTTCCTGCCCGAAACCGGAAGTGACGTCATTTTCGCGGAAATTGTAGTTTTTTACTTGTAGGCCTTAAAAGCCTACACTGGTCATGTTTGACTTTTCTGAATAGTTGCTGGGATGCTTAGAACTCAAACTTCACTGCTGGAAATAGTTTATTTTGATGCACCTGCTGTTTTCTTTGCAAATTTGCATCATAGGATTGTTTTTTCGTTTTTCCTGCAGTATATAAAAATTGGTGTATCTCCAAAATAAAACTATGAAGACACTCAAAATAAATTTCCTGTTGTTGTAAACTATTTTTTGCAACTTTTTTGTATTTAAAGTTTTGAGGGATAAGTCTCTTAAATTTCTCCAAGTAGAAATATATGTAAAAAAAACAAAAGCAATTTTCAATTTTTTTTGTAGTTTATTGCACTTTTTTGCAATTAATGTAGTTACTATGGACTTAATGCAGACATATTATTAAAATATGGGCTATAACAGTTGCATAGCAAATTGAAATGCTCCCACAAATGGCACTACAACATGTAAAAAAATAATATAAGCTCTGGCGGACTTGGTTCTATAGTAGGTCGTAAGGGTTAAATAAATATCGTCAAATAATCGCGATCTCAATTTCAGTGAAAATAATCGTGATTATCATTTTTGACATAATCGAGCAGCCCTAGATGACATCATGACTCGGAGACCTTTTCTGTTTGCAGGAGGTCTTTAGCAAATATGATTATTGAAGCTTGAATCTTACACACACACACGCACACACAGTCTCATTGGACTCCTTCACACAGTAATCACACTTCTTATGGTGATCATGGGTGCCTGTTCCAATCCAGTCCATAAAATGTGATGCTGACATTTGTCTGTCATCGTCACCTGTCAGGAAACAGCCTGAAAGTAGCTGTTTAGAGATGAACTATCACACTAAGTAAACTATGAAAGGCTGTAAAAGCAGGGTGGTGCATGAACGGCCTTTAACAGCAGATGATTGCACTATAAAACTCCTACTGTCATACAGCACTACGTAAACATGTGACTTAAACCCCTACTGTAGCTTGTTGGTAACACCCCTGACCCTCACCTCACTATCTGCTTTAAGACAAACGATTTGGAACGGTGCTCATGTGCCATGAATGCGATTTCTTAGCGTGTTTCTGACGTCCGTCACGATGTTGTGTCAGCAGGCCCAGCGCGAGGGCAGCCCATCAATATGAACGGCGCCGGCCAGTCCCCGGAGAACTTGCAGCAGATGAAGAAACGGGTGGAGCAAGAGCTGAAGAGTGACAAATACAAATCGAGCAGCAATAAGGGCTACGTGTTCACGCTGATGCCGCTCTACGCCATTGGAGTGGGAGTGTTTGCAGCATACAAGTTTTTGAAGGTAACTACGTACACTGCAGCACCTCAGGTCTCGGATAGCATCTACAGTTTGAGCCGTCATGTTTGTTTTTGTTCCAGATCAGGTCTACAGACGACAAGGCCCAAAAGGACAAGTTTGCAAAAGGGGCCAAAAAATCCATGGAGGCAGGTGTGTGTCAGGATTTGTGTTTGCACGTTTTATTTGGTTTCAGTCGTGGTTTCCCCATCGTGTGTGTTTGCTTTCATGCAGAGAACCAGTTGAACGAGCTGGAACAAAGGCTTGCACAGACAGAGAGGATGCTCAATTCCATCCTCACCCAGCTGGACCCGCTGACCAACTGGTGAGTGACCTTCCCAGTCAGGTTTCTCCAGGTGTTCCCCACACAGCTCTCAAACATGACTCTAACCCGCCTGCAGGACGGCGTGGAGCTGATCACCTGACTTTAGTTTCATGTAATAAAACGGCCGTTATGACAAACACAGACCCTGTGAGAATCGTCTCTTCTCTTTTGTTCCTCCAGCGTGAAGTCGGTGGCCCAGGAACAGAAGAATGAGATCATGTCTCAGCTGCAGACCATTCGGTACCTGATGAAGAAGAGAGGAATGGACTGTCCACCCCTCCATGCCACCAGTGGGTTGTTTGTTTTTAACCGTGCAGCATAATTCAGTCACTTTGTGGTGATCAGAGTGAATTTGTCAGGTGTTGCAGACCTGACTCTAGACTGTGTGGTTGCTGTTTTCAGATTGTGTGCAAAATAGAAACACATCCCAGTTTCTATTGTTCTTACTGACGAATGAGGAGAACGCTCTCAGTGTTTGATTTACACTGTTACTGCACATCGTCGATGTTTGAAGGAGCGTGATATGTTTGATAGTTGAGAACAATGGTCCTCATTAACAAAGCCTGTTTTGTTCTTGCTGTCGTGTCATGTTAGTGAATTCGACCAGCCTGTGGAATCTGCATATTGTCTGCACGTGGCACGCCCACATGTCTCTGTATAAGCAGAGCTGACCCACCAGAGGAGAAAGAGTGAGTGGGGAAAGTGACCCAGACAGGCTTTGTAAAAGGGTCCACGCTGCAGCGAGGACATCTTTTAAAAGAGAGGCTGTGGCTGAAATACAGGATCACTCAAAGCTGATGTTACTGTAGTGATGGTGACATTTGTTCGTACGCATGGTGAGAGGCACTTCTAAGTTTGTTCACAAACTCAATAAATTCAGGTGCAAAAGTCTGAATAAATCACTGATTGCTTAAAGAAATGTTTCTACATCAGCGCCTGCACAGATCAGTCCATGAGAGGAAATCTTGATGCAGTGCACCGTAGTGTATCAGTGTAGTGTACACTGATACACTACACTGATACACTACACTGTACAGTGTAGTGTATCAGTGTCTAACTCTAGGTCTCCTGTGAAAGGAGAGGCGTGTGTGGCTGATGCGAGGCAGGTCAGGACCGGGATGCCGACTCGTTTCTCTCTGTTTTGCATTTATGGTCAGCGTTGGGTTTGCAGTAACTCAGCATTCAGCACTGTTCGATATCCATCCTGCGTGTGGCGTGAAGACTGTGGGCTGTGTTTTAAAATCAGGTGGTTGAAGCTGACAACCACAGTCACACCTGACAGCAGAGCAGAGTGGGCTGCAGGGTTGGTTGGTGTCGCTCTCTCCTCAGGTTTCTCTTCCTAAAACTGAAGGTGTGACCCAAATATTCCACCACTCCACCCGTGAGAATCAAAAAGCACGTCTGATTCAGTTTGGCCTGTGTGCCTTTTCTTGCACCATTTTTAGCCACATCCTGGAGATCTCGCTGTAAGCCCTTATAGTGTGCACTCTGCTGTTTGACCACAAACCTCACGCTTTACATGCATCATCTCTGTGGATGGCAGCTGGGTGTCCAATTTCAGCCAAGCAGTTTCCAGTTGAAGGCTCCACAGTCTCACGTGTTGGTGGAGCGTACTCTTCCTTTTTAATTGACATTTGTTCCTCTGGATCCTGTCCATTGCTTCTACTTCCACAAAATCAAAACTGAGTTTATGTGATCTTCAAACCCACTTTGGTACATCAGTCTGCGATCATCTTTCAACAGCGATGAATAGTTATGCTGTGCCAGAGGCAGGCGTGTCTCAGCTACAGAGTGGGGCCAGTCTCTCATTCACACATTTAGAAACAAACAAAGGTAACTCGTTTACTTCGTTAACGAACAGCAATCTGCCACGAGCAACCTGGGGAGCAAATGAGGGAGCGAGTAGAGTAAAAATGCACCTTTACTCTGAAATCAGTGTGTTTACACAAGTGTAGATACATGAAAGGAGGCTGAATAAAAGTCATTAATGTTATTCATATAGCACCTTCATAGATAAAAGATCACAAAGTGCTTCAGAGATGACACAGTATAAAACAAAAACAGACAAAAGTTAACGAAATGCAATTTTAAAAAGATGTTTTTAGTTGTTTTAAAACAAAGCAACTAAAAACCTGTGGCTGAGCTTTGGTAGAGACTCTGCTCACCACAGGATTCGTTATTAAAAACCATTTCTGCAGATAATCAGCTGACACGTGTGATGTGTCGAAGCAGAAATACTACGCTCAGTGTTGGCGTCAGAGCTGACGGAGAGGAGCAGCCGCACTAACCTGTCATTCCCTGCATCATCGCAGCATGGACATTTAGACTGTCGGAGCAACAAAACGCCATCACAGCAGATACTCTTTAAGGAATCTGATCTCGTCTCCTTTTCTTTCTTAGCCTGAAACTGAATTCTGTGCCGCGACGCTGTAACATTATTATTACTACAAATTAAAGAGTGAAACGGAGTGACAGCACTCGATTCACTTCTGGCTTATAAAATTGTTTGTCTTTGTCTTGTCAAATGCAAAGAGGACAGCTTGGTTTGAGAATGTTGTGCATATGAATTTAACCAGCAGCCACACAATCGAACGCACTAATACAGCCCTGCTATAGCTGCATTTTGACTGACACCACCTTTCACAGGAAGTTGCTCTGTGTGCACACTGCTGAGAAAAGGCACGGAGAGATGTAACACTGAAATCCACCGCTCGCTGTAAAAACAAGATATCTGCAGATTTTGGTCCTCCTGTCATCAAGTTCACTTCAGTTCTGCTGTGTTTCAATAATGTTAGTAATGAAAACATGTGGCTCTAAGCACGCGGAGTAGAGAGGGCAGAGATTTGAAACTCTAGGCGCTCCTCCTATCACACACATTAGGTGCAAAATAAGAAATACTGTTCAGTAAATTTGCTACAACTTTGCTGTAAATGTTTGGCAAACTTGAGTAAGTCCAGGTGTTGAACTGGTCACAAAGATATCTTTGAGTGGAACATGCAATGTCATGTGTAGTCCTGACTCATAAAGCTTATTGCTGGCTCTCCGTTACGTGCACAAGAAGAAATGTTGTTCTTTAATCAGCTTCTTTGTTCCAGGTGGCGAGCGTAATCTGGACGACCTGATTGAGTCCCTTGGGGCAAGTGATACTTCAGACAAGCAGCCGTCCAGCGAGAAAGCAGAGCCTACTGCAAGAGTTTCTGAAGAGCATTCAGACATTAAGCATGAAGCAGAAGGTGAAGAGACGAAGGAAGTGAGACCAGAGGAATATGATGGAGACGAAACAGTGGAAGAATGTGGCAGAGAGGAAGAAGAGGAGGAAGGAGGGTGGGAACACTCGGAGCTCATACCCTCTTTAGAAGCCTCAAGTGAGACGGAGGAGATTGGGGCGGAGCAGCTCGTGTCCGGCCTCAGGCGACGCAACAGGCCTGAATGAACCTGGACTGTGACATTATTACAAATATTTATTCTTTAAAAATGCTTCAGATGTTTCCCAAAAGCCTGTCTGCATATTCATCAAGACGTATGATAGAGTCTTTAGGAAAGGAAAGCCTGGTAACATGTTCCCGAAGATGGAGATGGCACTTTGGTCTGATCTTGTTTTCTCCTCAGCTCCACCATGAATTTAAAGAATCTTAGCAACAAAGACACTCAAGATTCAGCTTGTAGTCAGTTCGGCCTATAAAGTCAATGGTGCCAGTTTGCAGTTACACAAGGTAAAAGGTTCAACGAGGCTCAAAGATTCCCATTAAGGAGTTTCCATGTTCCTAAAATGTTTTTTTAAATTCATCCTGTTGCATCCTAACAGAGTCTGTCAGCGATGCTACGCAGTCTAACTTTGTCTGCGTCCTGTCGCCTGTACAGACTCAGCCACCGCACATTTGGCTTCTCTTCTTTGTGCTGTAGCGAAAATTAGAGACAACAGTTTGTTTAAGCTTTTTATACACTGATCGGATCTACTCCTGACATTCATTTTAATTTTGCTCTTACTTGAATATTTAAATGCAAACACGTTGTGTTTACCTACCAGTGGGGCAGCTTGTGCCGGCTGTTTGCTCAGCCTGCAGAGACAAAGCACCGTGTCTGCTTGTGCGCTTGTTGTTCTCACCATGAAGCAGGACGACCGGACTCTAGTGCAGGGCTGTGCTGCCACCCTCAGATTGCTTTCGGCCTAGTTGTGATTTGACAGCTGGGTTTAGCTGCGCTCGTGCGGAGTCTGATAGTTTCAGGATTTCTTCCCCATAAAGAACATGTTGATCTAAATCCCCTCTGTGCTAATGGAAATGACCAAGTGCTGCTGCTGGATCCTTTTGGAACTAAAAATATGTCCAACGTGTGGAAAGTTGTTTATACATGAAAACATTGCATGTGTGACTTCCTTGTGTGTACGCGGTGAATGCACGCCACAATGACCCTCACCTGGTATGATAGAAACATTTGACCTTATGTTTCATTTCTGTCAGCACGAGTCATCACTTTACCTCTTCTTGCTGTTATTTATTTAAATATTTATCTGATGACATTTTAACAGTCAGAGCTTACTGTGACGAGGCTCCTGTGCACCTCAGACTGCTTTTGGGTTCTCAGTAGTTTGAAGGCAGCTTCTCTTCTGTCTTTTTGCTGATATGAGCTAATGGCAAGTAGTACTTCCACAAATGAAGCTATGGTTATATTAAGCATGTGTGTGTGGTTTGCATCTAAATTTGCTCCATGTGGGACTAATGCCGATGTAGTAAAATGAATCGAATGACTTTAAAATAATAGAGGCTGCCCTGAGCGATGGTCTTTACTGTCTGTTGTCAGACCAAAGCACGACTTTGCCTTATATGTGAAGAAATAAAAAAACAAGACGTCACAGTTCTGACACCAACTACTCATCAACACGTTTTGGAAAGCACTAATGTCTGCCTTAACCTACTTACATGTTTCATATTGTTATGTTCCTATTATGCATATTAACATTTGTGTAATGAAGGTTGTGTGTTTTGTGTGTCTGCTGAGTCGTTAAACTTGGCTCGGCTTAGAATGAAATAAAAATAATTCAATGTCATTCTTTGGTTCTGCTTGTTTTCGGAGTTTCAGTGAATATGAAACGATGCTGGATCATTCGATATTTTCGCCTTCATGTCACTTATAAAGAAGTTTTCATCAATGGTGCGACACACACATATAAAACTGCCAAGACTCACAGCCTTGGCCAGCTGCTTGAAGAGATACGCCAGAGAGAGAGAAGGCAGGAGAATAAACCAGCTGTTCTCTACAGAACCATCCAAGGTGTACTCTCAGTGGCAGGGAACAATATGAGAACAGCAAGGCTCGAGACAGAGGCTGTGTCCCAATCCAGCGACCGCACGCTTCGGAGTACGCATTGAAAGACCTATTACGTCACAGCGACGCGACGACGGCTGTCCCAATCCGAAGTGTACTCCAAATGCGGTCTGTCACTGTCGCTACCCGATCCGTAACGGAAACTGTTAGGTTTTGTATTGTTGATTGTCATTTATGCTTAGAAATATCTACTTATATATGCTTAGAGTTTTATAATTAGTTGTAGATTGGTAGAGGTTTGATCCTTGATAGTCTGCAAACTTTGTGTGCATTAGAGAGCACTCTGGGAGTATAAGAGAGGTCCTATCTTCTCTTGTTATATGGTATAGCAAACACACGTATATCTCTTTGAGTATGAGAGCCTTTTGTTCAGATGGACCCGCTAGACTCCTGGCACCAGCTTTGGGGAGTCTTCACAGGGTCACATCTTGACCTCACACAAATCACACACACACACACAAAGGCAAGGTACTCTTTGTGTGTATGTAGACGTCATATGTTAATGAACTTATGCATATTCATGTAACCTCAATAAAAGAGCAGTGTTACGGGAGAACGGACGAGAGCAACTGGGGTCAAGCGAAGGAACGGCGTTTGTCCGGTTCTCTCCCGTGCACGAGAAACATGAAGAACTTTGCCTACTTCGTGTCTTGCTTGCCGTGTAATTATATTGTCTTCAACGTTCCAGCGGATAGGTTCAAGCTACAAACCTATCAGAAACCCGATTCGTACCCCGCATGTCCAAAAGGCAGAGGTGTGGACTCGAGTCACATGACTTGGACTCGAGTCATTAATTTTATGACTTTAGACTTGACTTGAAAAAATGTTCTAAGACTTGTGACTTGACTTGGACTTTTACACCAATGACTTGGGACTTGAATTGGACTTGAACCGGTTTACTTGAAAAGACTTGATATTTCACCCCAAATATAAAATTTAACATGCATATTATATAGAGATTGAAAATGTGACGTCATTCACGGGTAGAACCGCAAAGGATTCTGGGAACTCGTGGCAAGAGGTACTAGCGCACGCAGGCTTTCAATTAAAATCAGTTATACAGCGATAAAAAGAAACACAAAAATGTCAAGAAGCTGTTGTATTATTAACTGCAATAGCCGGTTGCATGACAGCCACGGGAAGCCGACGGGTAAAGAGATCGGTTGTTATCGGATTACGTCGTTGAAGAGAAATTGTTCGAGCCATGTTTCCGAAGTAACAAAGACGCGACTGGATTGCAGCCATTCAAAGATCAAATATAACGTCCCAGAACACTCCAGCTCACAGGTTAGTCTGCTCCAAGCATTTACACAAAGGTCAGTCTGCTGTTGTAGTTAATACGTCATTTTCATAACATAATTGGTGATATAGGTTACAAGCAAGTCTGGCGCTGAACAGAAATTGTGGCGCTATGCTCCTTTGTTTATTGTGCATAAATAGTGAATTGTCCTGACACAATATTGCGTTTCGCTTCTGTTATTATGGTACATTGACAAAAACATATGCTTTTATTCACAGGATAAAACAGGTTTTTTGTATCACTAATTGCCCAGTACGATTACAGCATACAGTATTATTGTCACTGCTACATTTCTGTGATGCGAACCAGAAATTATTTCCACTGCTAATTAATTACCGTTGAGCTCAAAGGTTATATTAATAAACGGTTAACGAATGTGTATTTATGACGACAATTTGTGAGACTGGTAAACTGATGATACGTACGATGGTCTTTCGTTCTACACGTGCATTTCAAGGTCCTGCACCCATCCGTCGGTAAACTGTACCTGGGCTTGTTGCAGTGACCTGAAGTTACTAAACTTCATGAGTGTATGCACTCACTCCAAGAACCGTATAATTATAAATATGCATATAAATATGCTAAGATGAGATAGCTGACTTCATCTAACTAGCAAATGTTGTCCAGGCTACGTTGGTGATGCAGTTTTTTTTATGTGTATGATATTTTTGTCATGCGATTTTAAAGCCGGTCCTACAACCGCATCCAAGAATAACATGCAGCTTATCTCAGAACTGTCGGTGAAAATTATTCTTGGAGCTAG
The DNA here is from genome assembly GCF_057382095.1 of Aulonocara sp. 'chitande type north' Nkhata Bay. NCBI lineage: Eukaryota > Metazoa > Chordata > Actinopteri > Cichliformes > Cichlidae > Aulonocara > Aulonocara sp. 'chitande type north' Nkhata Bay. Next base: position 634,611 of record NC_141360.1, on the reverse strand, counting down.
GTTTAATTGAGCTGCATTTTAAAGAGGTGCAATTTCACAATTTGTGTATATTTTCTAAGTTCACTATTTTGTCATGTGTTGAGAAAAACACAGATTTTAAAATTACATGGTCTAATATTTACATTTAGCATAACTGCAACATGCTTTTTTCGTTTTTTTTTTTTAAAGACTCGAAAGGACTTGAAATTCAAAGTTTCAGACTTGTGACTTGACTTGGACTTTTACACCAGTGACTTGAGACTCGACTCTGACTTGCCTGACATTACTTGAGACTTGACTTGAGACTTGAGGATAAAGACTTGAGACTTACTTGAGACTTGCAAAACAATGACTTGGTCCCACCTCTGCCAAAAGGCCACTGCTTCCACTCGAAGCATTTTACAATAGTTACAGGTCAGAGTATCTGTTAAGATTTTAAGAATAATAAATATGTCTTAAAATGTTTCCAATAATGAAACAGTTCAATATAATGTAGACAAAAACGAAAAATAAAAAGATAGTTACGGATCAGGACTCCCGATCCTTACTGCGCATGTGCAAAGTCGGACCGTACAAATCGGGTCTACCCGATCCGTACCGTGCATGTGCAGGGGTTTTCTTCTTCTTCTGTTTTGTTTAATGGCAGTTTACTAGTGATAGAATTTCCGGCTCTTTCGGTTGTTAGGCCCTAAAAAAATGCACCCTTTAAAGGCTCTAAGGGACCAAAACGGCCACGCCCCAAAAAGTGCAATAAAAATATTATATATTCATATTTTTTTCCACTTTAAATTGGTCAGTCTTTTAAAACTACTTCTCCCTGAAATATTCATATAAATTTTTAATTATATTTTCGTTGTTTTAACCCTCTAAATCACAGTTTTATTACATGAGCGCACTGTTTTTTTAGCCCCAAAAAACAAAGAAACTAAATATTTTCCATAAAAAACATTTGAAGTAATATTCGTTTGTTATTATAATTAGGCCTTTAGATGGACCAAAGACTGGCACCAACATTCATTCTGATCAATTACTATTTTTTCTAGGAGCACAGTAAATGTAATATAATGGTGATCATGTTTTCACTTTTTGATTATGTTAACTGCTTATTAGCACTTATTATTTACTTATTGCTTATTACCACTAAATACTATTACCTTGTTGTGTTCTAAAATAAAATAAAAAAATATGAAAATAAAAATACAAGATCACTTTGAACCACAAAACATTTATTTTTAGAACTTTAGAACAATGAACATATACTGTTTGGAATGGGGAAAGGTATGAGAGATATGAGAAAGAGATAAAGAGTGAGAGATGGGGGCTGGGGGGGGGCAGTCCTGCTCAGGTGGAGCAGTTGCTGCAGATGGTCAGGCTGTGGTCCTTGCATGTGGCCTTCCCACATTTGCAGCAGGTGGTAACGACCCTCCTTTTTCCTGCGCAAAGGTCACATCGCTTCCTCACCTTAGATTTGATGGCTGCAGAGGGGCCTGGAGAGGGACCTGCAGCAGCAGCACCCTGCGCATTTTTCACAAATGGGAAGAGCGGGGAAGTCGCTCTCTCTTGGCAATATGCGGTTGAACTAAGGTTTCTCCAACCTCCTCGATGTAGAGCCTCCTTCTGTAAGCTTTGCTTTGCTGCCAGGCTGGGTCAACCGCGGTCCACAGGACGTAACCATTATAGAGCGAAATGTCGATCAGGTGGTGGAAAAGGGCTAACGGCCACCGCCTCGTTCGCCTTCTACAGGTGTAGGTGGCAACAGCCTAATAAAAAAACAAAACACACACACACACAAAAAAACATTAAACCTACGTATATTTTACACAAGAATATATGAGCAAGAATGAATAAATTCGTGCGCAACTGATGCGTAATGACACCTACCTGATCGAGTTTGTCCACACCTCCCTTAGATTTGTTATAATCCTTTATTATGTGGGGCTTTCTCTTCGGGTCGTCGCATACTCCTGGAGTGCGGTGTTTGGAGCTCAACAGGAGGACATTTCTGCCGCAGCGGGGGACGTATGACACGGCCGTGTGCGTTGTAGTGAAAGCAAAGACGGAAAACACTCCTCTCCCCCTTGTCTGCAGCAGTTGTGGCGGAAGCTCGGGCTTGTTCTTCCTAATGGTGCCAACCAGGGTATTTTTTCGCCTGAGCAGCTCCTCTGACAGAGGGAAGGAAGTAAAAAAATTGTCACACGTGACGCTGTGTCCCTGGAGCCCCTCTGTCAGCTCCAGAACCACTCGCATCCCCTGGTTGATCTCGCTCCCACCGACTGCTTTGCCCGTGTAGAGCTGCAGTCTCCAGGCATAAGACGTCTCTACGTCGCAGACCGCCCATACCTTCAGACCATACTTTGCTGGCTTTTTGGGCACATACTGCATGAAGGCGCACCTCCCTTTGAAAGGAATAAGTTTTTCTTCCACACAAATTTCCCTGTTTGGGCAGAACATCATCTGGAGGCGATGGGTCCACATATCCCAGATTTTGCGAAATGGACCCAGTTTGTCATCATGGTGTCTTGGTCTCGGAAGTTTGTCATCGAATCGGAGAGCGCTGCTGATGTAGCGAAACCTTTTCTCGGACATGGTAGCCCGAAACCCACCCGGCCGGATTTCTCACTCCAGAGACTGAGTGTTGATTCGTTTCGGGAACGGTAAACACCAGCCAGAATTAGTAGCCCCACATACGCACGCAGTTCATCGCTGTCCACATCTTTCCAGTCAGCGATAGTACGTCTCCCCTGGATATTGGTCATTGAGACGATATGCAGGATAATTTCATCGGTGACAAAAAGAGAAAAACTGGATTGTGGGTCACTGATCCCGGCGGTGTCATGAAAAGTAGGTCCGGTGTGTCCCGTGGCCGCTGGAACGTAGCGGAGCGTCTCAGCGTTTGTCGGAGAACACTTTGTTCCATTTTTGGAAATCCACCCTGCTGATTCTTCCTCCATCTCTCCGCTCTCATTTTCAGACTCTGATCCATATGAGTCGGAACCGGACTCCAGCTCCTCCGTTTCCTCCTCCGAAGAAATCTCCGCGTCATCCCCCGAATCCTCGGTGGATGATGAGGCGCTATCCTCGCACTCGGGGTCCAGGATCATTTGCAACGCTTCCTCCGTGTTGTACCGTCTTGCCATTGTGAAAAAGACTACTCCCGCGCTACTGCTCATTCTTATAACCACGGCTTTAGTGCAGCTGCATAAACAACCTGAGCTTGCAGACAAAACAAGTCTAATTTGGCTTTGGTATTAGTTTTATATTTGATTTGTTTGCATTGCAGTGTGGACTTCAAAAGGAGAAAAAAACGTTTGAAATTAGACACACACTCTTTGATTCTGAGGTTAGACACACACTCCTTTATTTTATTTTAAGACACACCCACATTGATAGTGACCCAAACTCATCATTTGAGCATAAAGACACTGTGGTAAATGTGGGATTTTCCAGCTGTAAATGTTGTATTTTCCAGCAGGTGTCAAATGTGAAACAAGGGCGCCACCTGGTGGACAAATAAAAAAGAATTACAATTCTAAGACCCCTGCTTCAAAGTCACAGTGAAAGTGAAAAGATGACATTTAACTTGATGGTAATGATTGGGCAGTGAAAAATAGCGTTTATAATGGGTTTCAATGGGGCACAAATGGGCCACTAGGGCCTTAAGAGGATGTGCATTATTAGCTTAGCCACTGAAGCTAATTTAAGGAAGTCAGACTTAAATTTTGAAATAAAATTATACCAAACTTTTTTTTGTAAAATTTGGCTATATTCCATTCAACACAGTGCAAATGGCTTGTAACCGGAAAAAGAAAGCCACAAAAAGTCCCCAGGGCCTTTTTATTTATATATGTTTATATATAATATATGCGGTGGCCCCTACAGACAAAGCACGTACAAACTCCAAAAAGGACGTAAAAATTCCAAAACACATTTCTAGCGTTAACTGAACTTCCAAAACAGAGCTACCTAGACACTTAAATTACACAATTGAAAGCATATGTGTTTGTGTATTTATACACAAGCACTCATATATATTCAAATAATTCAAAAACATTTTCATTTACCTTTTACTACCACACACTAAATCCGATCGTTGGTACTTGCTGGCTTGTGTAGCCACTAGGTAACAAAAGCTCAACACTGCGCCCTAGCATCCTGGAGCACTTCTGTTGTGTTTTGTACGTGTTTCGGAGTTTTTACGTGTTTTAGAGTTTTTACGTGTTTTGGAGTTTTTACGTGTTTTGGAGTTTGTACGTGCTTCTGGGTTTGTACATGCTTTGTCTCTAGGGGCTACCGTAAATATACTTGTATTTATTCACTCCACATAAAATGTAATAAATAAATCATATAATACAAAAACCAACTAGTCACAGTTCAACTTAAACAACACAAAACACTGCAAACCACAACACAATTAAATATAAATTAAAATATGAAAACAAAAAGAAGATGCATATTTTGTCAGATGGGCCTGCATGAATAAACTTTCTGAATCCTTTATCATCTGCAACTGAAAATAGTTGTGGATGATTACTGTACCTTTCTAATGTGACGTTGTTGTCCCTGGCTCTCTCTCCCTCCAGCAGAGTGAAGCTGACCCCCCACCCACTTGAAACGTAAAGGCAAATAGCCGGAGCAGTTAGTGCTACGTTTGTGCAGATTTGTGCAGGTAAAATTAGCGTTTGTGCTGCTACGGTTTTTGAGATATTAAACATTATTTTATAGGTCATTCAAAGGTCACCATCCCCCCAGACTGCTCCAAAACGGGCCAAAATGGTCTACTGTTTAGTGCTACGTTTGTGCTGATTTGTGCAGGTAAAATTAGCATTTGTGCTGCTACGGTTTCCGAGATATTAAACTTTATTTTATAGGTCATTCAAAGGTCACCATCCCCCCAGACTGCTCCAAAACAAACCAAAATGGTCTACTTTTTTAGTGCTACGTTTGTGCTGATTTGTGCAGGTAAAATTAGCGTTTATGCTGCTATGATTTGAAATATCCTGTTATGGTTTACTGCTGAAAAATGTCTTTTTCATATGACCTTTCACTTTGTGTGTTCACTTGTTCAATAAAGTTCTGTTAAAAAAACCCTCTTGTTGTATTTAATCAGCTAAATTTGTAATGAGTGTATTTTTTTTTAACTTCAATTTCTTTACTCACTTTTTGTTCATAAAACCACGATGCAAATGCTTGAGTATTTATTTTTTTCAGAGTGGATTAAAAAAACTTTATTGAAAACTACATTTGAACATTTTACACTCCCATGAACACTTTTTGAGAAACGAACAAGCTAGCAGTCTTTTGCATCAAATACACATTTTCTGGCAGAAAAAATATTATTTGGCATTACTGTGTCTGAAGGATTCTTAGAACAGCGTTCATCTGATTTCTGAACAAGGTAAGCTTACATTTAAAATACTGAGGTTTTAGTTACTGAGTTAATACATGATATAGCTAACTGGATCAAAAGGATTTTTTTTCAATGTTAAACATTTTCAAAAATGCCCAAGAAAAAAGTTTCTAAGGCTACGTTCACACTGCAGGCGAAAGCGCATCAAATCCGACTTTTCTGACCCTATGCGACCCATATCCGATCATGGTATGACAGCGTGAACGGCACAAATCCGATATTTTCAAATCCGATCTGGGTCACTTTTGTATGTGGTACTGAATCCGATACATAAACGATGTTTTAGAAAGCGACTGCTGTTTGAACGGTCAGGTCGCATTAAATCCGTCTTTTACGTCACCGACACAAGACAGACACCAATTATCAGCGCCAGAGAAGACATCGCGAACGCTTCCCGTGTAGATATCAGTGAAACTGTTGGGAAGACAATGTTGGAGAAACGTGAACATTTTATTTGTACTGTATAATCTGCAGATTCTGACAGAAATCTGCAACTATCCTTTGAAGCACCGCTCCTCTAAAACAGCAATAAGGATCATTATTAGGTTATTTACATTATTATGTAAATAACAAAATAACTTAAAGCAAAAATTGGGAAACGTAAAGTCTTTATATTAAGGGCCATCTATCAAACAACACTGTTTGCTCTGGGTCTAAACAGAGCGCGTTGTGTGTGACGTCTTCTTTTGCGCATGCGGCCGCTTTGAGCGTTCACACTAGAGCGCGTTTGCTGTCGCATTTTATTTGTAGTGTGAACACGCAGACAAAAAAATCGGATTTGATCAAAAAATCGGAATTGAGCATTAAGACCTGCAGAGTGAACGTAGCCTAAAGCACTTTAAAACATGTAGCACACTGGACTAAAGTGCTGTACAGTACATGGGTTAAATACTCAGACTCAATTTAATAAACTCACAAATTCAATAGCTCCATCTTAAAAACAAAAATTCCACAAAATATGAAAGTGTAGATTGGTGGAGAACTTGGGGGAGGGGTTGCTCCTGGCTGTATACAGTGGGGCAAAAAAGTATTTAGTGAGCCACCAATTGTGCAAGTTCCCCCACTTAAAATGATGACAGAGGTCAGTAATTTGCACCAGAGGTACACTTCAACTGTGAGAGACAGAATGTGAAAAAAAAATCCATGAATCACATGGTAGGATTTGTAAAGAATTTATTGGTAAATCAGGGTGGAAAATAAGTATTTGGTCACCTCAAACAAGGAAAATCTCTGGCTCTCACAGACCTGTAACGTCTTCTGTAAGAAGCTTTTCTGTCCCCCACTCGTTACCTGTATGAATGGCACCTGTTTGAACTCATCATCTGTATAAAAGACACCTGTCCACAGCCTCAAACAGTCAGACTCCAAACTCCGCCATGGCCAAGACCAAAGAGCTTTCGAAGGACACCAGGAAAAGTATTGTAGACCTGCACCAGACTGGGAAGAGTGAATCTACAATAGGCAAGCAGCTTGGTGTGAAAAAATCAACTGTGGGAGCAATCATCAGAAAATGGAAGACATACAAGACCACTGATAATCTCCCTCGATCTGGGGCTCCACGCAAGATCTCATCCCGTGGGGTCAAAATGATCATGAGAACGGTGAGCAAAGATCCCAGAACCACACGGGGGGACCTGGTGAATGACCTGCAGAGAGCTGGGACCAAAGTAACAAAGGTCACCATCAGTAACACACTACAACGGCAGGGAATCAAATCCCGCAGTGCCAGACGTGTTCCGCTGCTGAAGCCAGTGCATGTCCAGGCCCGTCTGAAGTTTGCCAGCGAGCACATGGATGATACAGCAGAGGATTGGGAGAATGTCATGTGGTCAGATGAAACCAAAGTAGAACTTTTTGGTATAAACTCAACTCGTCGTGTTTGGAGGAAGAAGAATACTGAGTTGCATCCCAAGAACACCATACCTACTGTTAATGCTATCTTATTTTAATAACCAACACTGTCATATGCAAAACTGGGGTGGCACTTGGGGTGGCAAGGGATCATTTTAGGGTGGCACTTGCCACCCCATGCCACCCTTCTAGATCCGCCCCTGTCAGGAGTCCGCTGTTCTCGGCAGCTCTAGTGACCCTCGACCTCCCGGTCTGCTATGGAGCTGGCAGGTTTTGGATCATTGTCATGTTGGAAGACCCAGCCTCGTTTCATCTTCAAAGTTCTCACTGATGGAAGGAGGTTTTGGCTCAAAATCTCACGATACATGGCCCCATTCATTCTGTCCTTAACACGGATCAGTCGTCCTGTCCCCTTGGCAGAAAAACAGCCCCATAGCATGATGTTTCCACCCCCATGCTTCACAGTAGGTATGGTGTTCTTGGGATGCAACTCAGTATTCTTCTTCCTCCAAACACGACGAGTTGAGTTTATACCAAAAAGTTCTACTTTGGTTTCATCTGACCACATGACATTCTCCCAATCCTCTGCTGTATCATCCATGTGCTCTCTGGCAAACTTCAGACGGGCCTGGACATGCACTGGCTTCAGCAGCGGAACACGTCTGGCACTGCGGGATTTGATTCCCTGCCGTTGTAGTGTGTTACTGATGGTGACCTTTGTTACTTTGGTCCCAGCTCTCTGCAGGTCATTCACCAGGTCCCCCCGTGTGGTTCTGGGATCTTTGCTCACCGTTCTCATGATCATTTTGACCCCACGGGATGAGATCTTGCGTGGAGCCCCAGATCGAGGGAGATTATCAGTGGTCTTGTATGTCTTCCATTTTCTGATGATTGCTCCCACAGTTGATTTTTTCACACCAAGCTGCTTGCCTATTGTAGATTCACTCTTCCCAGTCTGGTGCAGGTCTACAATACTTTTCCTGGTGTCCTTCGAAAGCTCTTTGGTCTTGGCCATGGCGGAGTTTGGAGTCTGACTGTTTGAGGCTGTGGACAGGTGTCTTTTATACAGATGATGAGTTCAAACAGGTGCCATTCATACAGGTAACGAGTGGGGGACAGAAAAGCTTCTTACAGAAGACGTTACAGGTCTGTGAGAGACAGAGATTTTCCTTGTTTGAGGTGACCAAATACTTATTTTCCACCCTAATTTACGAATAAATTCTTTACAAATCCTACCATGTGAATTCATGGATTTTTTTTTTTCACATTCTGTCTCTCACAGTTGAAGTGTACCTCTGGTGCAAATTACTGACCTCTGTCATCATTTTAAGTGGGGGAACTTGCACAATTGGTGGCTGGCTAAATACTTTTTTGCCCCACTGTATACCATACACATCTGTGCCAAATTGAAACTCTACTCCCAAAACCTAAACTCTGCTATCAAAACCTAACATTCCTTTGTCAAAATGTAACTCTGTTGACAAAATGACACATACTTGCATCATATGCAAACACTGACAGATCAGGGGGAACACACTAGTCTTCTTTATATAAAACACTGCAGTCCTTGATTTCCATTGTTTATTCAGAAGGCACATTTACAGGAGACACATTTTCAAACAACCAAAAACGCAAATAGACCTACTCAATATTGTACATTGCAGTACCATGAATTCAGATAAAGCAAAAAACAACAACAACACAATAATACTGCAATAGAAAAAACACTATACTGTAAACACAAAAAACCATGACAATTGTGCATAAGTGGGCTCATGGATCCCGCCGTCTGTTGGGGTCTGGCCACAGGACCTCATCAACATCGCAAGCAATGTCCTCTCCCGCTAGGCACCGGGGAAAATATCCTCTTGCATGTCGAAACCATCCATGGATTGCTGTCACCTGAATGTCGCCGCAGGCCTGTTCCATTGCCTGCAGAAGAGGCATGCGGGCATGTGGTTGGCGGTCATATACTCGCCATCTCCAAGCCGAAAAAAATTCCTCTATAGGGTTCAAAAATGGTGAGTAAGGGGGCAAGTATACCACTTCAAATTGATTGTGGTTGGAGAACCAGGCCTGGACCAGAGCAGCCCGATGGAAACTGACATTATCCCATATCACCACAAACCTGGGCTGATCTGGTCTGTTCTGTACAACTATATCATGGAGAGCATCTAGAAATGTGAGTATGTGTTGGCTATTGTATGGACCTAGTATTGCATGATGGTGCAGAAGCCCTCGAAGGCTTATGGCGGCACACAATGTGATATTTCCCCCGCGCTGCCCTGGGACGTGCACAATTGCCCTTTGGCCAATTACATTACGACCCCGTCGTCTTGTTTTGCTCAGGTCGAATCCAGCTTCATCAATGAAAATGTATTCATGAGGCTGTGCAGCTCCATCCATGGCCATGATCCTCTGAAAAAAAGGGGAACATATCACTGTACTACAGTGCTACACATACAGCACCCTCACCCCATCACACAGGTACCTGTGTAGCTCTCAGAATAGATCCATGTGGTACTGATATGGTACATATTCAGCTGCTACTGGACTTCACCAATACTCTATTGTAAATGTAAGGGACAGTTACACGTACCCGTACATATTCAGCTCGAAGTCCTTTGACCCTGTCACTGTTCCTCTCGAATGGGACTCTGTAGAGCTGCTTCATGGTGATGCTGAGTTTACCCAAGATGCGTCTGATGGTGGTGATGCTCACATGGTCTATGTTGCTGAACACTCGCCTGTCTGCAAGTATTTTCCGTCGTAGCTGGTGGAGACGGATGGCATTGTCTGCCCTCACTAGGTCCACAACGGGAAGTTCCTGCTGTTGTGTGAACAGGTGTTGCCGTCCTCCCCCAGAAGGTCTTCGAGTCATTCTGGAGAAATACAACCACATATTGTCATCGGTTTGCTTATTTTTCTTACAGTACTTTACTGTATGTACTGTGTCATCCACTGTACAACACTGTACTTCAATATAAGGAATCAGCCACTTTGGCTGCAAAAGGAGCATTAGCACCCCGTACACTTGATATGGTGATGTGATATACTGTAGAACAGTGCTATGAAACCATCTGAGTAGAGCAGAAGGTATGGAGGTGAAGACAGACCTGTTTTCTAGTCGGAATGTTCGTATTACAGATGCCACTGTGAAGCGGCTCGGATGTGGGTGGACTCTCTGCCCAGCTTCCCTCATAGTCAGGCCATGGTTGATGACATGGTCCACCAAAGTTGCTCTTATATCATCAGAAATATGGGTCCGTGCATGGCCTCTTCGGCCTCCTCCTCCTCTTCCTCCTCCTCCTCTACCTCTTCCTCTTCCTCTTGCTCTCCCTCCATCCATGCTTGCAAAGTTCTTGAAATGGCTACGCTGAGGGCTTTTTGTAGTTGGCTAATTGGTGTTCGGTTTTGCAAGTACGTGCCTTCAGGCGTGTATTTGAGTGGTTGCAATTATCCGATGTGTTTTGTATTTTGGATACATGTGTTTTCCAAATGGCACCCTGACATTTCATTTTGTGAGCGAAGTGTCTTATGTATGAAATGGAGTGTAGCATGCAGGACCATGTGTGTTGCATAAAGGAGTAGGTGTGTTGCATAATTGGAACTGGGGTGCAAAGCAGCGCTTTTGTTTAAGGTAGGGGTACATGTGTTTGAGGTATGGTAACAAAAGCTTCAACTTGTGTTACTTTAGTCTAAGCATGGGTTCATGGTGTTCAAGCAACGGGCAAAAACTGTATTACAGATGCCACTGTGAAGCGGCTTAGATGTGGGTGGACTCTCTGCCCAGCTTCCCTCATAGTCAGGCCCTGGTTGATGACACCAAAGTTGCTCTTATATCATCAGAAATATGGGTCTGTGCATGGCCTCTTCGACCTCCTCCTCCTCCTCTTCCTCTTGCTCTCCCTCCATCCATGCTTGCAAAGTTCTTGAAATGGCTACGCTGAGGGCTTTTTGTGGTTGGCTAATTGGTGTTCGGTTTTGCAAGTAAGTGCCTTCAGGTGTGTATTTGAGTGGTTGCAATTACCCGATGTGTTTTGTATTTTGGATACATGTGTTTTCCAAATGGCACCCTGAAATTTCATTTTGTGAACAAAGTGTCTTATGTATGAAATAGAGTGTAGTATGCAGGACCATGTGTGTTGCATAAAGGAGTAAGTGTGTTGCATAATTGCAACTAGGGTGCAAAGCAGCGCTTTTGTTTAAGGTATGGGTACATGTGTTTGAGGTATGGTAACAAAAGCTTCAAGTTGTGTTACTTTAGTCTAAGCATGGGTTTATAGTGTTCAAGCAACGGGCAAAAACTGTAATCAATAAAACTGTTTTTTAATATCTTGCTGCTTTTTGTACAAGTTAATACTCAAGTTAAAAAAACAACAACAACAACAATACTAAAGCTATTCTGTTATACCTGTATGCAAAAAATACACTGCACCCAAAATATTTCTAGTATTTTAAAGAGTACTTAGCAGAAATATTAAGCAACCTAACCAATAGGGTTGCAAACTCTCAGGAAAAAAAATAGGGAACCACCCCCACCCCATGATAAATGGTAAATGGCCTGTATTTATATAGCGCTTTACTAGTCCCTCAGGACCCCAAAGCGCTTTACATATCCAGTCATCCACCCATTCACACACTGGTGATGGCAGCTACGTTGTAGCGCACTGATACATGATGCTTAATCAACGTAATCAACTTTAATTTGATGCAATGTGGGAAAAAAATGCACAGAAATAAATTATTTTTCAAGAATAATTAAATAGATTCAACATCTTTCTTCAACAGAACTGCAGACTGCACAGATGGTACCTTTCAGCCACTGTTGAAGCTGAGTTCAAAAACAAAACACGGCCTTTTCAAACATGACAACTTGCCTCTTCGAGTCGATCGCTTCATTGCTCGTCATCTTTCCTTCATCGAGGGAAATATGCGGATTTGTTCTGCAAAAGAAAAGGTCAAAGATGAGGCAACAGTGGGATCACTGAAAGTCACAGATGCCAATTCTGGATCCATGTCGACTCACAATGCAGAAGACAAAATAAAAATGGATGCTCACCCGTTTGTGGGATCTGATGCTGCCACAAACATTCTTCCGGCTGATGGGGATGCAGTTGAGAACTGGAGGGGCCTAGCTGTTCCACCCAAAAAAAGGAAGAGGACTTCCTACCTCTCTTCATGTACCGAATGGCTCCATGCAGATGTTCATATTGAGAGCAGGTACACGGATTCTGCACAGAGACGTGAACACAAAGCGGACCTGACGCATCAGAATTAGCTTTGTCTTTCTCAGCTGTCTCACCCGACCACCCGTACACGGACGCGCCATCGGGGCTGAAAGCCGACAGCTCACTGATTCTGATGCGTTGGGTCTGCGCTTTGTGTTTACATCTTTTTTGCGCTCGATTCTGAAGCTGCAGGTTTTGTCTCTCTCCGACCAAAATTCACTGAACCAGCAGCAAAAGAAGCAGCAAACTACGCTTCACATTTGATAAATACCGTCATGAATTCCCTCTGACTTTTACTATTTTGCTTCCACCACGATAAAAATCACACTTCCTGCACAGCTCTGTGTGTACTTCAAGAACAGTTTCCCATCTCAAATTTCTCTTTTCTGCATTATTCATTCGCTTATTACCCATCAGTCTACTGTTGTTCACAGCGCTGTCTGCTTTTTTTCATTTAAATGACCTCGGACAAGAAAGCCTCATTTCTGCTGTTCAATACTGAAGAAATTTAAACATTTTAAAATGATGCAAAACTGCAGAATATTTTTATGGTTATCTGCCACAAAGAGCCAGACCAGGAAAATCTCCTTCATGTTTTTCTGTGTTTTATTCTCAGTTACTTGCCTACTGGTGTCGGCCAGAGGGGCCGATGGCGCGATATGGCAGCCTCGCTTCTGTCAGTCTGCCCCAGGGCAGCTGTGGCTACAACCGTAGCTTGCCTGCACCAGTGTGTGAATGTGAGAGTGAATGAATAGTGGCATTGTAAAGCGCTTTGGGTGCCTTGAAAAGCGCTGTATAAATCCAATCCATTATTACTTTCACACAAAGGTCTCTGCTGTGATGTTCACAATGCTGATGAAGTCTCACATGTATCAGTACTGATAAATGTTCAGAATTATAATATTTCTGACTGTCTGAGGCTAAGTTGAATTGAATCGAACCGGGACCTTGTGAACCGGAATCGAATAGATTGTAGAAATCAGTGATGATCAGTGAGCCCCAGCGAGCAGCCTGAAAAGAACTATTGATAACTTTTTTGTTAAGGCCTGATCCGTCTTAAATTCATAGCCAGCTCTGACACGGAGCCATCAATATTTGAATGCTGAAAAAGCAGCAGTGTATCCAGAAACACATTATATGCTGCTATAAATGCACTGCCCAAGTCTCCCCTCTCCCCACTGCCTTTCAGCAACAGACAACAGCAAACAGGTTGTCAGAGGAGGCCAAGATGATGATTAAGTTTAACATTTTCTACAATATTACCAAAGAGTGCCAAAGAATTTGTGACTCTGCTCTGGTACCTCAGGGGGCAGAAACCCAAGAAAGAGGAGGAACCATCGTGGAAGAACAGACTCCTGTACGTCTCCCGTCTTCCCAAATAAGGGAAACTGTATCAGACTAAATGTGTTTGTGGGTAAGAGTGGAGTTACATCAGAACCACCCCATTGCCATTTTAGTCACTGGATCGTTTAAGCTCTCTGTGACAGAGGATTATGAACACACGGTAAGTGGATCAGAAGTGAGAGGACATGGCTGCAACCACAGACACACAGGTTTGAGGAATAACAGGTGAAAAGACCTTACATAGTGAAATATGAAACGTTATTGTTTCAGCCATTATAGTAAAAGATGCAGATGCACAGTCAGCAAGTATCAATGAGTTCATTCCAGACGAAATGTCAAAGCACTACCTGCAGATGGCGCCACAGGAACATAATTACAGCAAAAGCAAAAGGGCTCAGCACTGTTTACTGGGTGTGCATAGGTTTCTATTTATTTAATGCATTAAAAAAGGATCTATTTATTTATGGATAGTCAAACAGAAAACAGTTACATGGGGAACAATAAATGTTCCAGTACAACAGACCTCTTTAGGACCCTTCTCAGAAGCATCCTGGTGATACGAACCTGCTCTTCTAATCCAAACTTATAATTAAACATAACAAAGTTTATTAATAGCTTCCTCCCATGAAACACAGAAAAAAAGGTCTGGGATTCATTGCAAATTAGCCTGGCTCTCTCAATTAGGAAAGCAACATTTAATCAGCTCAGTTTTCTTCCACTGGGATTTCTGCCTAATTCCATCCAGTGTGTGTGTGTGTGTGTGTGTGTGTGTGTGTGTGTGTGTGTGTGTGTGTGTGTGTGTGTGTTTTAATGACTGCATTCCACAGTTGTGAGACAGAAGCTGAAAGTACAGCACGACCTGTACACAGAACTAATTCCCTCACAGCTTCCTTCAGGGCTGGACTTCTAATCACACTGAAAGCATTCTCAAAGCAGTTAGAGCATTTATAAAGTGGATGTATGTGGAACTGAAATGTTTCAGTCAGGTCTTCTTATCTTCATTTGAAGATATAATCGACATCATTTGTTGAACTTTTGTTAAGTGTGTTTTTAACACAGTGGATTTTTGCTTTTGTGCTGTGTGAAGGAGTGTAATGAATAATTCTTGCTTAGCTGGCTGTTTAGGTCCCTGTGCAGAGATCAGCTAGTGGTTCTGATGTAATGCAAGCTTATATATTACATGTTAGCAAAAACATGAAAGAAAAAAAAGTACTGAGTTAATATGCAATGCATTAAAATTTAGCTAACTGACGAGTCAATATTCCAGCCTCATGTGAATTCTGATTGTTCCGTTATCACATCAAACACAACAACTAAAAACCTGTTACTTTTACATAATGAATAATGAAATGTAACACAAAGTAACCTGAAGCTATTCAGATTTTTTATCTAGCCTTTTGTTCACATGCTAAGTGTGTTTTAGGTCACTGAAAACAGAATTTTGAAGCTTTTCAGAAACTCTGTCTCTACATTTACATGCAGACAAAGGAACCAGCCGTGCGCCTGTTTCCCCTTTTTGACATCAGACTGTGTTATTGTCCGGAGGCTTCTGAGTGGCCAGCGATTAGGGTCATATCACCACCTGTTATAAAAACTACCTGTGTACATGTGGATGTAGTCTTGCTTCATTATTTCCCAACACTGCACCAAACTGCAAACTTTGAAAAATTGACTGTACGTGTCGACATCTGACCTGGAACGAATTCCACCTTCGATAATGTTACAGCGTTCCACTATTCCAGCTTATTATATTATTATTATTATTCCAGCTGTCTTAGAGGCTGTTGGTTCTGCTTTCAGTCATTTTTGTTCTTGGTTTATCCGTTTGTTAGCGGTCTAGTGTCCACAGATTTCAAGAAATCGATTTCAGCTCTGATGTCCTTTTAACAGGAAGAAACCTCCAGCAGAACCAGGCTCAGGGAGGGGCGGGGCCATCTGCTGCGACCAGTTGGGGGTTTAAAATACACCAGGAACAACAAGTAGGCCTGCAGTGTGAGAGTGAAGTGCTCTAATAGGGTGATATGGTACTACAAGGTCATTAAGATAAGATGGGGCCTGATTATTTAAGACCACACACGCTTTTATGGATCATCTTCAAACTTCACAGCAATATTCTGGGTCTTGGGGGACATGAGTACCTAGGTTGGCTAAGTATTTCATCTGGACACTGACTAAACCGTATTGAGTATGTGGTATAAAAGGGCATGGAGAGAGCTGAACAACCACGTCTTATCTTTTCAATACGGTGTCTTACATCCCAGTGACACCATAACAAGCTGACGCCAGCATGTTGTCATAAAACATCATAAAATGCACTGTGAGCTCTTTGGGAGTTTAGAAAATATAAAGATGAATCATCCATTTACCATTTAGCCTCCAAAACATTCAAGTTTTTGTGTCCTCGTCGCTCTTGCTGTGTTCGTTTTTGGTGCTTCTGTACCGCCTGAGCTGATGGCTGTGCGTCTCTGGCTTTTTTCTCCCATCCTCATTTTTTCCACATAATTTAATGCTGTTCCTTTAACTGCTAGTTAAATGCACCTGGGAATAATTGAATGTGTGACTGCTTGGTAGTAAAGACAGATGTTTATGTTTTCATGCAGCGCGCACGCTTACTGATAGCGTTAGGTTCACCATATTTACATCCTGTGATCACATCTCTGTTTCCTACAATACAGAGGAAATACTCCAGCATGACTGACCTCTGACTGTTTCCCATACAGACTCCCAAGTTGCTGTTAATTGTAAGCTGGCTACCATTACCATAAATTAATACGTATAAATAAAAAAATGAATTTAGTATATTTGTTCTTTGGCCTCCAGGATAAAAGCTGTTTTGAAGGTAAAGATAACGTTGTTTGTGAGACACGCTGCTTCAAATGAAAATTTCTGCCTTTTGTCACAGAAACATTAGAGACTTACACACTTCATCAACCTGAGCCTGACTCACAGTACGGATGTTCAGCAAGCAGTGAGGATCTGCATAAAGAGTGCACTGAAGGTGATTATAGGAAATGTGTTCATGCTAGAAACTAACTGTCAGCTTCTTTTTCCTCCTTTCTGTCTCTCCTGAGTCTCTCAGCCTTAAAAAAGCTCAAAGACGAGTACCAGTTAAAGCAGATATATGACAACGGCATGCGGTGTTTTGGCTGAGATCATTTTGCACTCCTGCGGTGCAGGTCACCGTGTCACATCAGAAATAACACAAGCTTGCAAGCTTCATTTTGTTGTCATCATTTGAAGCGCCACTTGAAATGGCAGTGTTTCTATTTTAGGCTTCAGACAGAGACGTTTTCTTTTGGTCCCAGGATGTGTTCAAAGGCAGCAGGATGGTGCTGTCGGAGCTTTGGGATGGAGGCAGAGGTGCTGCGCTTCATCAGATATGATCGCAGCAGACAGCACTGAAAGTTCAGAGTGAAAGGGCAGAAAGCTCTCTGTCTGACTGGACCGCTGCCTTTGTGGCGCCAGTTCAACGACACAGCGACCCTCGTCGTTTCTTTGAAACTCACATTGTGCTATTTTGTATTCTATGAACTGTTCAGCTTTACATTTCTGTTGCTACTGTCCTTTTTATATTCCAGTGTTGTGTTTTCAGAGACGAGACTTCCTGCTGCTGTTGCCTTAAAAATGTCTCTCTGGGATTATTTTCAAAGCAGGTGAAAAAATGAGACATTAAAACAAATTCTTTAATTTTCTTTGCTAGAAAACAGAAACTGTAACCATACCCCGAGGCTGGGGGGCGAGCCCTGAGCAGGTCGGATTCTGCAGCTGAAGGACGCTGGCCTTCCAGGGACCCTGTGTTTTTTTAACTGTCCAGTTCCTGATAAAGATCAGCAATCTGGCTGCTCTATTTTTAGTAAAGATATTACTGGCAAGGAGGGGATGGAGACTCCAGCTTTGTATGCTGCTTGCTTCCTGCATCATCAGGGATGGCTGTTCATCAGCAAGCACTGTCTGAACCCCACTGCTGTACCCGACGCTTCAAATTATATGATGATCGGCCTCATTAGCAAAACATTAAAGGGTCTCAACTCCCCACATTCAGAACTCAGTCGCCTGTGTTTAATTGAAATGGGATAAGGCACATTGTGGAAAATGAGAAACGTTATGACAGAAAGAGTTCGTGACCTGATCCGACCTCTGGTGGTGATCAACAAGAATTCCAGGCAAAGCCGACGCCCACTATCCTAAAACCACATTCACTATATGGTGTACGGTACTGTGCCCTGCATTTCTTTTTGTTTGCCAGTCTTCTTGAGCCGTAGTTCTCAAATCTTTCAAAGTTTTCCTTTGGACATTGGCTGCTTTTTCACCCATTTTGAGTCCTTGTGCCTGAACATTTCAGAGGATTATTCTTTGTTTGGTTTTTGGTAGTTGAACTACTTAAAACTGACCTCCGAATAACTGAAATATAAAAAGACAGCTAACTCAAGAGATGAACCAGAGTTGTGTTTACAACATAAAAAGAACCTATTTTAAATTGGGCACCTTAGTTTTTAGCAGCCTGTTGCAAAAATATAATTTGCTCCCTTTTTTTTTTAAATCTATGCAAAATATCAAAGACTACATAATCTGACAGGCAAAAAACAGAAGTAGCAAAGTGTTTCCCAAACTGCTGCAATGTGTCCTAAAGAAAGTTGAGGAATGTAGAGGACAAAAATAAGTGTCAGGCCTAAAGAAGGGAGAAAATCTTGCAAAGCCCCTTGAGCTGAGAAATGATCGTTTGCATGAATTAAAACACTTTACAGTAAACACAGTTACTACTTCGCTCCTCCAAACACCTTGACTAGAAGCAGTGTGATTCTCTCCTCACAAGTTGTTCAACATGATTAACCCTTTGATTAGGATTGAAAATTCAAGTCCACCTTAAAACTGGTGCATTACATTAAAATCTGTCATAATTCATTATTCTTAGGTCATCCAGCTATTTAAGTTGATTTTGAAGGTAACATAATCCTGAAATGAGGTTTGCAAACATTTGATAGTATACTATGGAATATCCTGTACTATGTAGAAGTAGAAGTAGTAAGTAATTAGTAGTAATTATACGATGAGTGGGGCCTATTTCAATTTTCCCAGAACAATATAAAGAAATGAAGGGTGAAACGTGTCTGATTGTCCTGTGGTGTTTGTGTCTGACTGATGTGCTACAGTGTGCTGAATGTTTTGCTGCTGTGGGGATCATTCACAGGGGTTCGTAAAGAGCTCTGTTGGAGCTCTGTTCGCTCCACTTCCTCCCTCTCTATCTGCCAGTGCAGTTAGAAGCTAACCAAGACCAAATGAGAGACCAACATCAGCCCCACTAAAATACTCTGTGTTTCATTCTGATCCCAGATTTTATAGATGTGATGAAGAGGGAGAGTAACTCGGTTACTCAGAGTTTCACTGAACAGCCGTACGTCAGGGAATAATGATGCATGTAATTACAGACAGATCAGCTGCTGTGTCTACTTGTTGATTGAGCTGTGCTTGGATTGCTGAGAGATGTCACTGTTTCCTGCTCGTGCACTCTGGGGAGACGGCGACGGGCCTTCTGGTTGGCAGCGTCTCAGCTGTAAAACCTGCTGGCTGAAAACCACGCAAATGCTGTTAAATGAGTTTCACTGAGGAAAAGGAAAGTTCTTGGTTTTGTCACTGACGTTTGCCACCTGATGCAAAAACATCACAAATAATTTGTGAATAAGCAACACTTTACCTTGACACTAAAGTACATATACAGCTTATATTTGAACTGCTGCTATGACTTCTGTTCACACCATGAAGTACTTTATGGTACTTTTGTTACAAGTTGTACTACTGATGTTACCACTCCACGCATCTGAGACTCGATGGCAGCCTGAGTAAAGTGGGCTGCTGTGGTTAGGTCTCAGGCCTTTGAGGTTCCTTTTTTCAAAGGTTGAAGATGGGAACGGATGCATCGGTCACACAGATACACAGCTGCAGTGGTAACCAGTTCTGTGTGTTGGTTTTGACATGGAAGGATGCTCAGACTGGTGAGTCTGAGACAGCTCTGCAGGGCCTCGTTTGCTTTCATCAATAAATAAAGAATACATCAAAAACATAACAGTAGTAAAGGAAAATGCTACACAGAGTTTTATATCAGAGTAAAGAAAACTACATGCAGAGTTGCACGATACTGGCTCATCAGCAACCACAGTTATCCCAGACGATTATAGAATATGAATTTTATATTATAACTGTATGTCACTGAATGTTGTCAAGTATGATTTGCACTTTAAAATGTATATTAAAAAAACAGAACCCAATTTTTATGACACCTATTAAGCTGATTGTGAAAGGAAGTTACTGCCTTCAGTTTTCTCGCTGGTCACTTTGTTTCTTCGTCGGGATTGTGCAAAGATTTTCTTGTCCTTTGTAAAAAAAACATAAAAATGCTCCTTTGTGTGATATAAATGTGAAGTCTTTACTTTGGCTTTTCATTTACAAACATACTAAGTGCTGCTGTAAACAAACACTTTCTATGCAGGTTTTATTCAGTATCTGAGCCATAATTGTCTCTGTCCAGCTAGATTTTGTAATGCACCACCTGTACAATGCAGAGACAGCTGTTGTTGCTTCTTCTGCCACTGTTAACACAGTTTTGGTTTTGTGGTGGCAGAGGACGGATCAGCTCCTCCGTCCCAGCCTGCCCTTTACGCACTAAAGCTTTAATCGGTGCCCTGGTTACATGATTACTGTCTGTGTGTCGGCCCCTGTTATTCTCCTGTTTAGTTGAGCGTTATTACTAAACTAATACTTACTTTATTGTCACGTGTTTTCGCTACTGTGCGTGTGATGTGCTGTCAGGAGGACAGATGTCTTCTTTAAGGTCAGTATTTCATTCATCTGCACACATTTATGGGCAAACCTTTACAACAGGTGTCTCTGTGGTGTTGCCTCTGCATGAACACACATGAAGTCCTCGTAGATGGGAGTATTTAAACCATCACTCACAGCGAGCTGTGCGATCTGTGCTGAAACTGGAGCCTCCTGGAGGCTCTTTTTCTTTCCTGGGTGGAAATTTCCTCTTCAGATTCTTTGATCGAGTCCAAACCGTGACGGCACGGAAGACGGGCGCAGATCAACGTCCTGATTTTCTGAAGCAAAGAGTGAGGCGGTGCCACAATGGGTGACTTTAATCATGTGATAATATGTAAGGTGTCGACACGTTACACATTTTAAGTAACGAGCCCGTACGATGACGAGCGGCTGTGCGTCTTGGACGCCGGAGACGCGCAACGGCATGAGGAGCTCAGTCTGTTTGGAGCCACCGGCTGAGATCATTCATCACTCCCAGCACTGACCGACCGGCCGACTGAACAGATAGCGGGATACAAACAGACTCCTTATGTCTCTGTGAAATATCCGTCAACAAAAGATGGATGTCCTCCTCGCCCCCCCAAAAGATACGACAGCGACGGGTGAGTGAAATCGGAGATGCTGCGCACGGCGGCCAAAATCCCGGAGCTTTTGTGAACAGGGCTGTGGGTGTGTGCGCGTCAGGCTCGCTGTTAAACCTTCAGACTGCACTCGCCAACTTCCCCCGCTTTCATCAAGTCATGTCTGATACAGAGCGATGGGCAAGTTTGACGACAACGAGAGGATAATCCTCAACGTCGGGGGGACGAGGCACGAGACCTACAAAACCACCTTAAAGACGCTGCCGGGGACGCGACTGGCCCTGCTCGCCTCCGATTCGGACATCGACTCCGTGCTGGATCAGCTGCAACAAGTCCCCGGCTTCATCGAGTACAACGCGCGGACCAACGAGTACTTCTTCGACCGTCACCCGGGCGTCTTCGCCTACGTGCTCAACTACTACCGCACCGGCAAGCTTCACTGCCCGGCGGATGTGTGCGGACCGCTGTTCGAGGAGGAGCTCTCCTTTTGGGGCATCGATGAGACGGACGTGGAGCCCTGCTGTTGGATGACATACCGACAGCACCGGGACGCGGAGGAGGCTCTGGACGTGTTCGAGCTCAACGTGGACAACGGAGACGAGGACGACGAGATAGGGAAGAGACTCGGCATCGAGGACGTGGCTGCCGACGGGAATGTCAGCCTGTGGAGGAAGTGGCAGCCGGTAATCTGGAATCTGTTCGAGGACCCCTACTCATCCAGGGCGGCGAGGGTAAGAGCGCACCGCTGCGTCTGAGGCTCTCCAAAACACACAATGAGCTCCACTCTGCTAACTCTTTGCCTTTCATTCACAGAAACAAACAGCAGCTCACGCTGTTAAGGGTAGCTTCACGGTTTCACTGCATGAGTCAAATTCACAAGTTGGCAAGTTGTCTCGAAACTTGTCCACCTCCCCAAAATGTGAGCGTTGCGCTCCTGAAGTGTTTTCTTTGCAACCAAAGCTTTACTGTGAATAGGAAGAACCCATTGCTTTATAGCGAGTCCTGCTGATTTCCAGATTTAATTATGCCACTTTAAAAATAAGCAGATTTTTCCAGTCATGATCAAACAAGGTGCCAACACCGTCAGGGTGGATATTCATAGCAGCAGTGTTGTATTCTGTATCTGTCTCTCAGTGCTTCCTGTTTATCGGCCCCAGCTTGGGAAATATCACTCCATCACTGACACTATTTAGATCACAGCCAGCCTTTTCTAATAAACTGCATCTCAGCACTGCTCCAAAGAAATGTGTGGGACTTTCATCTTTTCTAAAATTAGAGCAGTGCCTCGTGCTGGGAATAATAGTGATGTCAACTTATAGGCCACATGTGGCATCTTCATCTTTCCTTTCTGCTCATCTTTTAGTTATTTTAGACTCGAGCACAATGTGAAATCAAAGGATTTAACCACCCGGCTCACGAGGCTTGTTGTTTACTGAATGTGCAACACCAAGATGTTAGAACCAACCCAGACAAGCACACGCTGCCCTCAGGTGTTATAAATCAATCAGCAAAAGTTTGGGAATAGTTCATTCAGTCTCTCTGCAGAAGTCCACATCTGGAACAGCTGCCTGTCTGCTTTCAGAGCAGGAGCTGTGGTAAGCTCGCCTCAGGCTGCTGGTATATTCTGGGGCAAATTGTTCCCTCATTGGCTGATTGATGTGCTGTAAGAGGGAATATGAGCAAGTTGTGATGTCATGTTGTGTAAATGGAAATGATGCCTCACAGTCTTCAGGATGTCTCAGACAGCATGCTGCTGCTGCACAGGTTTGAGTGATGTAGGTGATTTGAAGGGTAATTAAACACAAAGACAGCGACGCAGGAACAAAGCGCTCTGGCGAGGTTTGATCTAAGTGTCAGGGCAACGAACATCTGACCTGACATCACTGTTCAGGGTGTGGTTAGAGGTCAGGGGGGCTGGAAGAGCTCCTGAAGTGCTCATAGCTGAGGCCACATTTATGATATATATACAAACCAGGGCTCAAATCTGTCACATAGAAATGAACGGCATCATGTTTCACTGTGCGTGGTTAAAGGAACGTGCCAGTATCACATTATTCTTCCTCCACTCGTACCTGAGTGACCTGGCATAATTTACAGTTCAAATGAAACCTTGTTTATGTCGTGCTGGGACTCTGTGCAGTCTCTCTGCTCATGCACTGTCTGACATTTTTAACTAACTGTCTTCTGATTCGCTGTCTCATAAATGTAAGGCAGATAGTACTATCATGAGAAGACTACATCAATCATATCGGATGTGTTTGACATCAGAGAGCCACAGATAGAGAAGAAAACTGTCTGAAACGAAGCTTTTACAGTAAGAGTATATTGTTACTGTTACATGCATATATTATGTATAGAAAAAGGCATGATAAATTAGGTCCACTTTGTTGTAATGGAGCTGTTTGTTGTAACCACAGTGAATGAAAAAGAAACATAAATAAAAAAACGCAGTGCTAAAACGAGGCTCCCACTGTGGACGTGAATCAGAGTTCTGCTTGACAGTATTGTGATATTTTGCAATGCCAGCGCCACTCCTCACACCTCCTTCATCAGCCTTTCAAAAAGAGCATTTTGTCTTGGTGTCCATTGTTGCTGCAGCTGCTGTGTCAAAGCTCTGATGCCAGCTTGTTTCTCTCTGCGACACCAGCGGCACTACTTGATCATCCATCTGTGGATTTAATAAAACTATTTGTTTCAACACACTGTGATCTTGATGTTAGTACAAGATTAATATTTCTCTTAGCATTATTTAAAATAAATACATTTTGAAAAAATACAGGCAGCGCAGTAAGCACAGCAACAAGAACGTCCTGGGTTTGAATCCCCACAGCTGTGAGTGGTTGTGTCTCAGCCTTGTGACAGGCTGGCCACCTGTCGCCTCGCGCCCTGAGCTAGCCGGGATAGGCTCCAGCACCCGCCACCCTGGAGAGGTTGGATGGACTTGAATATCTGTTAGCTGATATTGTTTTTATTTCTTTCTGAAGTTGGTTTTCCCACATTTGTAAGTTTTTACAGCATATATAATATCCAAAATGTCAACAACCACTGGTCTTTAAACCGGGGACAAAATCATCTCAGAGAAGATCGGCCAATAGAAAGGTGGTGAAGGCTCCTGCAGTGCCACTTGGAAACTGAATATCCTCACCACGGCACGATTGTTGCATCCAGTACAGCTCTTTAGCTTTTTCACCCATAATCCTCGGAGGCTCTGAAGGCGTCCGTAAGTCAGGCACAAATGCTCCGCCCACAGGCTGATATTAGGCTAGATATAACCTACAGCTGAGGGAAAATATGCTTTTATCTTTTTTGGTGAAAACATGTAAGCACAAAGTAGATTTCTGTGCTTCGAGCATTTATCGTACCGCGTCTGTACAGAACAATAAGAGCTGCTGTTATATATTCACCACACATCCTGCTCATTGATAAATTTCCCCTCAGTATGTTTGAGCGTTTGCTTTTCCTTTCGTCAGTAAGCTGAATCAGGCTCTGCCTTCTTCACGCAGCAGCTCATCCATCTAAAAAGAGAACAGCAGAGTCCGTTTTCACCATTATATCATTCCTCCTCTTCAGCGTCTGCAGGACCACCATGAGGCTGATGTTTAAATAAAGAAAGCAGAGTTGTTGCCTCGCACAACAACTCATCAGACAAAGTTTGCCGTAACAGCAGGTGATAAGGCAAACATACATTTCTTAATTATGTTGTACTGATACGCTAATTCTATCATAATTCTGTGGTGAGATAAGAATTGTTCCAGTTCTGAAAACTGTGAAAAATTGCAGAAAAGCCAGAATATCAGTGTAAATTTGTTCACTCGTGGAATTGCTACGAGCCCATGTTCTCAGGTCAGAGGAGTCCTCAAAGATCAGCAGGAAATGTAAATGTCCTTTCACTCGTCATTTCAGAGTCTGACTCTATAATTTTACCAAAGTGGAGGTGCTGGGCAGGATGAGAGTGTGTGGGTGGGCAGGTGACCTCGCCCCAGATCGCTTGTCCTCCTCTTTCAGTCCATCAACAGACTTTGAGCGAGGATGACGACAGGGAATTTTTCCTGTGTGTGAAAAGGCTGACGTTCCCACACAAATTTGAGCTTGGATTTATTTCACATCATTAATCTGTAAATGGAAACTCTAACTGATGGGGACAAAATTCAATCTTTCCAGCCTTTTGTTCCTCCAGACGTGGCTGCTAATTTCTTGGAAGTGTTTCTTGGCGATTACCCTGCTGACAGAGGAAGGAGCAGACGTGTAAGAGGTAAATATTGAGTTAGTCTCCGCGTCGCTTTAGTAGCAGGACGGAGTAGATGGAGATGAATGCTCGTGTTTACAACACACATACGTCTGTCTTCCTGTAGCAACACTAACCAACCGTATTTTCCTGCCACCAGTACAATAGAGAAGCATCTGCTTCTACGAGCGCCTTCAAACCTTTATTGTCTCCATGAGAATCACATTCCCTCACTGTGATGTGATAATTGCAGCCTTTTTCTTCTTGTTTAAAGCACTCCTGTAGCATTAAAGACCAGCTGGCGTATGATTAACCTGATAATTCAACTCTTACACAAGTGTTCGGTGTGTGCCTGAAAGAACCCCCTCAGGGCATTAATCTACTCCCTGACAAGGTGTTAAGGAGAGAAGGAAGGGAAATGATCCTCCAAGGAAAGGAAGCATGTCGTTTGAGTTCACCTCCAGCCCTGACACCACAGCGGGGACAGCGTTAACAGTGAAGTGCTCTTTAACAGCAGGAAGATGAGACGCGACTGGATCCTGTTTGATTTGGTTTATGTCATTTAATAGAAACAAGAAAACTTTAAATGTTCTGTTTTCTGTTTTCATTTTGATGATTATCTCATAGCGCATGAAAAACATCAGATGTCAGCCTCGTGTACGACGATCCACCACAGACCAACAGGAATTTAATTATATATATGAAAAACAACTTTTCCTTAATTTTGTGAGATTTACTGCTAACGGTGAAGTTCCTCTCGTTGGACTGAAAGTCCCGGTGGTGTCTGTCAGACTCACTGTCACATTACACGTGTGCATTAACCTAACGCAAAATTTCAGCTCTTCTTACATTCATTTGGAGATTATTTATGTTACAGCTGTTACAGTTTTTAGTTAGGAAACCTGTAAACGTAACTTCAAGTCCCGCCACATTACTATTACTCTACACTGTGTCCTTACATATGCAGAGCTCCCCATCGTCAAAGCAGTGTTGTCAGGTACAGCCAGCTAGCATCAGCCCTGAGCTTCAGGCTCACTGTAATCAGCAGTGTGGGGCATTAGTCTGTGTATAAGGATCGTAATATTCAGGTCAGGTAATCACAATCTATTATGACATAAATCTAATCAAAGCTCATTTCCAGTGTAATTTTCAGTGATCCACCACTAAGAACCCAGCCTGCTGTACAGCATTGGTTACATATGGCTAATGCATCTGTATCGCAGGGTTAACAAGAAGTATAGTCCCTTTGCTAGCAATTGTTACAAACTGAGTAAACACAGAAAGAATGAGTGCATTTGACTCAACAGCCATCCAGCATTTTGGCTGTGCTGCGCTAAAACGAGTTTAGACAGCAGAGGAACGAGTTGTTTTCACCTGCAGGTGGTTATTTCTCAAAAAACTACAGTTAAAAGTCACTTGTTCCTTTGAACATAAAGATCTTCTAATGCAACTACACTGCAGTGAACAGGGTTTAAGAACCAAAGTTCTGACTCTGTAAGCATATACAGCAGTAGTCTAAGGAGCTTGGAAAGAAAAGCGTCTGGACTTCAAGAAGTCCAGACGCCCACTCACATCCTGGGCCATCTGATCTCAGGAATTTGCATGATAAGGTGGGGCCAGGTTTCACAATGAGCTCACCTGAAACCAGGGCTGGACTGGGACAAAAAATCGGCCCGGGCATTTTGACTAGAGACCGGCCCACCAAAAATGTGACGTCATTCAGGGGTAAAATCGCAAAGGATTCTGGGAACTTGTGGCAAGAGGTACTAGCACATGCAGGCTTTCAATTGAACTCAGTTACACAGCGATAAAAAGAAACACAAAAAATGGCAAGAAGCTGTTGTATTATTAACTGCAATAGCCGGTGTTGTGCCAAAAAGTGATTGTCTGCCAAAAACTGATTTCCGGTATTTGCCAAAAACTGATTGCTCGTATTTAAATTGCTATAAGTAACTTGTTGGGCTATAATATGTGAAACATATGTCAAATGCATCCCTCACGGATGACATAAAGTCATCTCTCCATCTCCATCTCTCTCTCTGCTGCTCTTCTGTCTCCTGTCACAGACTTCTCCACTTTAGATGATAAATCAGCCTGGTGCAACATGTAAGGATTGGCACAATTTGTTAAGATTTTGAGGAGTTTGAGAAACTAACCTTAAGCATAAAATAAAATGTACTATCAGTAACTTCATAGCACCCGCCCAGCAGTATTTAAACTCCGTCATGCTAGCTAGTACGCAGTACCAGTTATTCTAAGCGACTGTAAAAAGTCAGCACAACGAAAACAAACTACAACTAAACTTGGTTTATATCTGACACAGACAGACAGCAGGTCATAACTTCTTACCTGAAGTTCAGTTCCTCTGCCACTATGACCGGCGGCCGCCTCGGTCTCTCCTCCTCTTGCCTCCCCTTTCCCTTATCCACCTGCTGGCCTCCACCACTTGCTGATGTTGCTAAATCTGTGGAAGCTATGCCATAGCTACCGCCAAACAATTCAGTTATTTTTACACATTTGGCAGCATCTGCCTGAAGGGCTTGTTTCTTTTTGGCCCTAATTTTTTCTGCACCTCCTTTCCTTTTTTTGTTCTCCATTTTCTTTAGTTCGTCTATAAGATTGCTAAACAAGGGGGAGGGTGCATCCGACCTCCTCGGCTGTAATTGGTCCAGCCCAGAGTCGATCATGACCAATTGGCCAATCCAACACCTTTCATTATTTATACCCTTCCAAAAAAAAAAAAAAAATCGATCGGCCCATAAAAACAAAAAATCGCCAGCGGCCCACCGGGCAAATGCCCGGTATGCCCGATGGCCAGTCCAGCTATGCCTGAAACTCTGGCTGATTGGGGCCCACACCCAGTTTCACACCTTGGCTCAGGCGATTAGAGGATCATCAGGGGTCCTTTTGTCCCTCTGTGGGGGGAAACTCCCACTAGGTTTATATCTGGGACTCTCCACCATTTGACCTTAGAACTGAAGAAGCTTCTCGGATGAGAGGTGAAACGTCTTCAAGCAACTTAAAGAAGTCCAGACGCTTTTCTTTGCAAGCTCCTTTGACTACGATGACCTGGATGACTGAGAACCTTCACAGATATATACAGCAGTAGATGATTTCCACATATTTTTCCTTTTGTAGTTGTATGTGATAAATATTACCTGCTGAGGAAGTTGTAAAACGTCTCAGGGTTGTGATCTGCTGCAGTCCCAGTTTTCTTTCTAACTCACTGTGTTCAGGGACCCATAAATCAAAGACAAGCTGAAATCCATCCTGCGACAGGGTTCACCTCTGTGCAGGGTGCCATGCACGGCGTGATGTTGTAAGGATTTTCAGGGGGTAGCTTTGGCCAAACGAAGTGCACAGCTAACAACCGAACACTTTCTTTATATCCAGGGAACATGTCAATAATGTGAGTTATAACTAGAGATGGCACGATACCACTTTTTTATGTCCGATACCGATATCATAAATTTGGATATCTGCTGATACCGATATGAATCTGATATAGTGTTTTTTAATCAATAAAACAGTTTTTTTAATATCTTGCTGCATTTTGTATAAGTTCATACTCAAGTTTAAATAAACAACAACACTAAAGCTATTCTGTTATACCTGTATGTAAAAAATACACTGCACCCAAAATATTTCATAGTTCAGCAAAACTGATCAATCAAATGAACTTAAACCTGCACCATTCTCCCTATTCTGGTATTTTAAATATTAAGCAACCTAACTAATAGGGTTCCAACTCCCAGCAAAAAGAAATAGGGAACCACCCTCCACCCCATGATGCTTAATCAACGTAATCAACTTTAATTTGATGCAGTGTGAAAAAAAATGCACAGAAATAAATAATTTTTCAAGAATAACTAAATAGATTCAACATCTTTCTTCAACAGAACTGCAGACTGCACAGATGGTACCTTCCCAAAGGAAAAAGTACTATAGCTTACTAGGGTATATTAGACTTAACAGTTACTATATACAGTAATTGACTTCTATACATTTTACATCAGATTAAAACTTTGGGTGTAAGATTCAGATAATTATTTATTAAAAGCTAGATATTTTAAATGAGAATAAGAAAGAAAAGTATGTCTTTGTGCCCCCTTTTCCCTGTTAATGCCCTATCGGCCCCCCCGGCTCCCGGTGGCAGTCGTCCCAGGCCTCAGTCAGGAGGAGAGGGCGCTGCTCTTGCGGCGACCAGCAGGTTGTCTTTGTCTGTCAGTGTTTTTACTTTTTTTATTTCATTCTTTTATTCCTTTATTTTATTTTATCTTTTTTTTTTTTTTTTGCCTGAGGAAATCCTATAGCATCGGCTTGTGCTTTGTGGAACTTCTTTTAATGAAGATGGGTTTTTTATTTCGCATGGTTTTATTATTGGCAATCCTGACGGTTGTTTGGAGTCAGTGCTACTCTCAAACAATTACACATCATTGCTTGGTACGGTAATATGTCCCTGAATAATAAGACCAGACTTAACAACCTGGTTAAAGTGTCTGTCAAGATTTCAGGGAGGTCTCAGGTCCAGCTTGTGGACTTTTATAACAGGCCGGTGCTGAGCAAGGCAGCCTCTGTCCTGTTGTGTTCAGATCACCCTCTCTTTAATGATTTTCAACTGCTTCCATCAGGTCGTTGTTATAAAGTGCCTGCAGTGAAGACAAAGAGACATAGACTGTCTTTTGTACCTAGTGCTATTATCATGGTTAATAACACTAAACCATGAGTGTTGTTGCCATTGCACATTGTGCTTTTTTGATGAAAAATCTAGGTTGTTTTATCAGGCTTATATTATATTATTTGATTTGATTTTTATTGATTAGCATTCAAATATCTCAGTGAAAACAGAACAAAGATCTACCACCAAGCAAGAAAGCATGAGACAAGGCTAATCAAAAGGTATTGGCTGAAGCATTTGCTTATTACGCCAACCCTTTTAACAAAATATCTTTTTGCATGCAGCTCCTGTACACAGGGCTCTTGGTGAGGTGACGTGTTGGTTGTCTGTTTGTTTGTTTGTACGGACATACTGCAAATCAATTTCCCGTTAGGGACAATAAAGTTACCATTGACCATTGGCTAAGCTTTGCTAGATCGCCCCTGCACAGTTACGTCAGCTGCGTAGAAAAAGATCCTGGTGTAGAAAGTAATATAAAATAAATTCTAACAACAGCTTATCAAGCTTAAACGTTCTGCTGTTGTTCAGCCGCTGGTTTCCTCTTTCTGGCGCGAAGTGAGCAATAAACAAACAAGAGAGACGGACTCACGACGGAAAAGCTGATCAGCTGATCATTAAGCAGTTTCATGATTGAAGTAGCAGCAAGAAGACGCAGTCGCTCCATATATCGCTTGTTAAGCTTAACGCTGGAATGCTTTACAAACATTCAGAGATGAACTTACACACTTGCTTTACTTCTCTCTGGGGTAACTTCATCGGAGATGAAATGCTGGTTTGGTAGCGAGGCTACAAATACTCACAGCTGCTCTATCAGGTGAGCACACTGCTCCGACATGCTACGGTTATGAGCCGAGTTACGCCGTGTCGCAACTTTTGTGAGATGCTTTTTTGATATTTAATGGATCGATTACATTTTTTATTTCTCTCCGATATCCGATCCAGTAATTTACGTCAGTATCGGACCGATACCGATACGTAATATCGGATCGGTCCATCTCTAGTTATAACACTGACCTCAGACCTCTACACTGCATTTCAATGAGCAAGCTGGATGAAGAAGCAACAGCTGGATGTGAACTGGGATTGTTTCTGATCACAGTCACTGAAACCACAGAGGTGAACCCTGTCACAGGAGCATATCTGCTTTACCTAATTTTATGCCCTTACATTTGTAGATGTTACTGAGTTTTGTGCTCTTGGAAGTAACTGACCTCTCTAGTGTGCAGTATCATCGTCTTGTGACAAAAACAGGAAAACTGATAGAAAATGCAAATTATATTCAATTATGTTGAACTGTGTGTTCATATGATATGACCTTCAAAACTGTTGTGCTTTCCTTAATAATCTCAAAAAATCTCAGTCCTTTTTTTTTTATTGAACAAATACGTTTTAATTTCTGATTGTCCCTCTACAGACACAAACTTAGAGATGTTCCCTAAACCCCGAGTCCGCTAGGGTGACCTATTATATATTCAGTACTGAAAGTAACTAAAGGTAATACTGGATCTGTGAAAGAGTGATAAAAGAACTATCTGGGCTTTAAGTGATGACGTATGAACCCTGCTTCTGGGTCCAAACTACTCAGAGTTTATTAAGGCTGTTGTGTTTTTAACATGTTTTAGTGCTTTGTATCTTGTTCTATTTAATCTCAAAAAGCCCCTAAAAACAGTCGGTGATCACTGTCGGCCTCTCTCCGTTTTTAAAGCTCAGTTTGTAAGCCCTTACGATGCAACTACAGCCCAGCCCATGCAGCAGTATATGAATGACTAACCTCGTATTGACCCTGTGCACGAGACAATGCTAACTTCCTGGTTTGAGACCGGATGTGGGGTTGTGCATTTCCGGTAGCTTTACTTTGCGGTCAATCGCTACTGCGAAGATATCCTCCACAATCATGTCCAAAACTCGAAAACGGAAAGATGGCGTTAAGTTACAAAGAGCAGAGGTGGGAAAACTCACCGCTGTTGTGTCATAAAAAATCTAATGATCAATTTTGACGTTTAAAGCGTTTAGATCGATCAGTTGTTTACATCACTCAGCACAAGCAGAACTGCATCACTGCAGCAGAAGACACCTCGTCCACACTCAGAAGCACATCTCTGTATAGTGACTGGTCTTATGATTTAAACAGGCAAATGTTCAGCATTCAAACTACAGGTGAAGAACAGTCAAACCAGATGTTTCCCCGTTATGTCGAGATCAGCTAGTCAGGTACACACCTACACAGCATGTTAACAAACCGTGAAAAAAGCCACACAAAAAATGAATGATTGCTGGTAACGGTTTCTATACATTAGTATGTACGAAGGGTATGTTGTGACTTACCTTCAAAATTACAGCGGTCCCTCGCTATAACGTTCACCTTTCACCTCGCTGTTTCACGGATTTTTTAGTGCAAGTTTGCATGCTTTTTTTTTACGTCACATTGTGTCCTGATCGCTGCAGACGATCTCCTCCGTGACGTCTCTCCTGTACAGTACAGAATCGCTGCATCGATCGTTAGCAGTGTGACCTACTTGATTTCACCTATCGCTGGTTATTTTTAGAACATAACACCCGCGATAAATGAGGGACAGCTGAGAAATATAACATTTGAATCCCTTTTCTCTTTTGCTCTGAGGCGCGGGGGAAAAATATCGACAAGTCGATGAACATCATTTACAGATATATTGGGTAAATGCCCAAGACATCTATAGAAATGTAAATCGCCGCTTGATTCATTCATTTGCTTAACTTGTTTTGGACCGTAAACCAGGCGCGAATAGGACACCGGAAACAAAGCTCCCCACAGGAGTTTCTGCACCGGAAGTAGCATATGCTAACGTGCACATAGTCAATTGTGGATGGATTATCTCAGTTGTTCTCCTGACTGAAGTCTGGTCCGTTTACAGCATCCTGCCATGCGATTGCATTTGTCTCTAACCATCAGGAACCTTCACGTTAACTTTTATCGAGTGGAAAAAAGTTAGCGTTCATCCTCCAGCTTCACAGTTAATGTTATGCTAACATCCCTCTGTTAGCATAGCTAGCGATCACGTAGCACATCATTATATACCAGCTAGCTCAACTTCAGTGACCCTACAAACGTCACTGCTGTTTAGTTTTATGTCTCCATGCTTTACAAATACAGGCCATTTTTCATTTATGTTGGAAGTGATAGCAGAGCTGTACATTTGAATTTTTTCAGAAATCTCTCAGTCAGAACATGCAATATCATGCTTAGGTGGAAACTAGCGAGCTAACTTCCTGCTAACTTCTAACTCCGTTAAATTTACTAAATTCTGTTTTCATGGATGCCTGGATGTTAAACTTAATTGTTACACCTGGTAGAGCAGAACGCTGATCATTCTATTACAGATGAAAGAATTTAGACGACTTTCAGTGATGCCGCAGTGTTTGTTTGACTTTGGGACCTGAAGCAGAGTTTGGGCTCAGGCACGGCTAATGATGTCACACTTAAAGACTGGATAAGCCACTGGGGAGATATTTTGGAAAAAATTTGTGATTGCTCACCGAGCAAAAGTTCTTTCCGATCATTCAAAGTCTTTAATGCTCGCAGATGGCAAATGCTGTAAAAGCATGCCCCATAATAAATGCACTATTTCACAAATGGACCGACCAAAACATCCACCTTGCAAACAGTGCTACAAATTTAAGGGTAAATTGCTCGATGTTTAGCTGATAGATTCAGTTCTATTCAGTTTTATTTATATAGCGCCAAATCCCAACAATAATAATAATAATAATAATGGATTGGATTTATATAGCGCTTTTCAAGGCACCCAAAGCGCTTTATAATGCCACTATTCATTCACTCTCACATTCATACACAATAGTTCCCTCAAGGTGTTTTATATTGTAAGGTAAAGAGGTACATTTTCAGATGCTATAGTTTTGTCTTGCACAAGATCATTTGTTTACAATGATATCACAACGAGTGTGGCAATTCTCCACATGACAGCTTCATTAACAGCAGAATGAGTGGCACCAGGGCATAGCTCTGTGTCAGATCAGCCGTCTATAGCTGTCAGAAAGCCTTTCATGTGTTTGTCTCTGCAGGTAAGCTCAAATCCCAAAGTCTGAGCTGTTCCTTTAACCAGCTCGTATGCGAGTGTTCATGTGCCAGCAGTCAGTGGTAGCAGGCGTGTTTCTCTGAGCTCCCCACACTGTTTCTATTGTTGTAGCCATCCTGTTCTCTTCTCACTCTCAGTGCTGTCTCTTTAATCTGCATGCAGTGTGTTTTAAGAGTGACTGTCAGCATGTCCACTGGTGTGTGTGTGTGTCTCTAATAGTAGGAAGTCTGAACATTTCTGGTTGATTATGATTCTGAAAAGGAAAAGTGAATGTATTTTGGTTGTGTGTCTCTGTGTGTATTTGTGTTAACCTGTTTGTTTGTCCCTCTCATGTCTCTGTAGTTGGCCATGGCTGGATTAGGAGGGTAACAAAAAAAAAGAACAAAACAGAACAAAACAGCCCACCCACTAGCTTTTCCATTTCCCCTGTGTATGCTTTGAGGCACAGTTTTAAATGATGCCTGACTTTGTTGTGCCCCCCACCGACACCCCACACCCCCAATTCTTCACAAACGCCTCACCCATCCACCCACGCCCACAGCCCCCATTTTTCCATGATCCCATCTGAAACCGCAGCTTGCTTTCTGCCACTTAAAAGGTTAAAAACCCAAACCGTCTGGGTGCCGCCTGCCGCACGCCTGAAGATACCGAAGCCAGGCTGCACGCTCAGCCTTCCTGTTGTCATGGCAACATCATTGCTCATCACCACGGCCTGTTTTCATTGAGATGTGTCCGGTCCGTGAAACTGATTGATTTCAGAAACCTGCTCGACCGTGAACCCTTAATGTTCAGTAACCCCTTGCGTGCTGGCTTGTTAGTTCTGTGATGCCAAAAAAAAGGGTGTTTGAGAGTCACTTGCACAACAGATCTGCATTTGCATGTCTCTTTAACTGTTTTCTTATCACTGTGAGAGGTGACACATGTTGATTGTGATGTAGCTTCTTAACTTTTTGTCACTCTCTGTCTGAGCTACAGGTGTACAGGCCCTTGTGCCTCATCAGAAACACTTGTTGAATCCTGTTATGCAGAGTTTGAGGCTGTAAGACAGGAAATTTTCCTGATCCACTGCAAACAGACTGCAAGGCCACGCTGAGTAAATAGAGTCTGACATGTAAACAGTAGCAGACCTGACACTGGGTAGGAGAACAGGGCGAATGGCTGCCCGAGTGTGGGTGGTGACGGCACGCCGCTGGGCATGTTTGTAGCCGCTGCCAGTCACGTTAATCTGCCCCGCCAATCATCATCCTGCGCTGCTTTGGTGGACTATAATAGCTTGTGTGCAGGGGGAAGCGTGGGGGGCTGCAGCTGTGGTAATTAGTTTAGTATGAGTAAGATTAGGCATATAAAGGAAACTATCCTAAAATCATTGAGGAATATTAGATTTTTCCGCATTTTTATTCAGTATCCCATGATCCCATCTAAGGAATTATGTTATAAGTCACAGGTGTTACACAGTCACCCCTGAAAAGTTTTGGCTTTTGTCCTGATCAATGGGGGCGTGTCCACAGGGAGGTCATGTGATGGTACCGCCCTCCAAACTATGTCTGGACCCTCACTAGCCCATCTCAAATGGCTTTGGGCTAGAGTCGTTTAGTCTTACGATGCATCAGTGATAGAAAGTACTCAAGTACTTTACTGAAATGCAGTTTGACTATATTCTAGTATTTCTACTTATGATATGTGCTGCTTCTTTTACATTTCATAACATTCACTTTAAATCATTGTTTACTAATTTGTTTGAAGATTATAAATAAAAACACTTCTAACATGTTATATTATAAAATGCCACATAACTGTATATAAGCACATGAGATACTACCAGGAGCTGAAGACCCATCTATTGTTTGCTTTATCACAGTCAAACAGAACATTTTGTATCCAAACCCACCAGACCAATCAGAATATCAAGCATTTGATAAATAAACACCTTTTTGTGCTTGGATAATAAAGTGGCTTCATTACTTTTGTGTTTTATGAATTGGCAAAGAGATTAGCAAAGCGAGTATTTATCCTTTGTGAGAATGCAGTGAGCATTCACCACCAAAAAGATGATTTGGAGGATTGTGCTGTTGTGCACAATCAAAAGCAGAGGTAAGACAGAGCCTTTTGGATAGTTTATGACAGAGAGTGTTCAGCATGCATGGTTGGATCCCTTTCCTCACAGGTCTCGCTGTTTGCTATATGCAGGTCTTGCACTCTCGGTCTTTCTGACAGACTCACCCTTTCTCACATATTCACAGTCACAAGCATTTCACTGAAGAACACAGAGACTTTTAAATTATTACCTCGCAGATGAAAGTGCCAGCTGTGGCATACATGATGACTGTCACTCTAAGACGCTAATGTGGGTTTCCGTCATTCTCTCTCTTTGTAAGAACTGTTGAATATTCACGGGGCGATTTGAAATCACTTTTAAAAATAATGTTCTTCATGAATTTTTTTATCACATTTTGCTTGGAATTATTTTTAGTAACTGTTAGTTCTGACATATTTGTCTTTAATCTTCACGCTTTGCAGTCAGTTGTTTAAAAAAAATCCCAGTTGATGCAACGGCAGTTTGAATGAAAGAGAAGTAGTGGACTGTGCGTAATAACTTCGGTGGAGATTCAATTCAATTTTATTTATATAGCGCCAAATCACAACAAAAGTCGCCTCAAGGTGCTTCATAGATACAGAGAAAAACCCAACAATCACATGACCCCCTATGAACAAGCACTTTGGCGACAGTGGGAAGGAAAAACTCCCTTTTAACAGGAAGAAACCTCCAGCAGAACCAGGCTCAGGGAGGGGCGGGGCCATCTGCTGTGATTGGTTGGGGTAAGAGAAGGAAGACAGGATAAAGACATGCTGTGGAAGAGAGACAGAGATTAATAACAGATATGATTCAATGCAGAGAGTCTGTTAACACATAGTGAGTGAAGCAGAAACACCAGTGCATCATGGGAATCCCCCGGCAGCGTACGTCTATTACAGCATAACTAAGGGAGGATTCAGGGTCACCTGGTCCAGCCCTAACTATATGCTTTAGCAAAAAGGAAAGTTTGAAGCCTAATCTTGAAAGTAGAGATAGTGTCTGTCTCCTGAATCCAAACTGGAAGCTGGTTCCACAGAAGAGGGGCCTGAAAACTGAAGGCTCTCCCTCCCATTCTACTTTTAAATACTCTAGGAACAACAAGTAGGCCTGCAGAGCGAGAGCGAAGTGCTCTAATAGGGTGATATGGTACTACAAGGTCATTAAGATAAGATGGGGTCTGATTATTTAAGACCTTGTATGTGAGGAGCAGGATTTTGAATTCTGGATTTAACAGGAAGCCAAAACAGGAGAAATCTGCTCTCTCTTTCTAGTCCCTGTCAGGACTCTTGCTGCAGCATTTTGGATCAGCTGAAGGCTTTTCAGGGAGTTTTTAGGACTTCCTGATAATAATGAATTACAGTCGTCCAGCCTGGAAGTAATAAATGCATGAACTAGTTTTTCAGCGTCACTCTGAGACAGGATATTTCTAACTTTAGAGATGTTGCACAAATGGAAGAACGCAGTCTTACATATTTGTTTAATATGTGCGTTGAAGGACATGTCCTGGTCAAAAATGACTCCAAGGTTCCTCACAGTGTTACTGGAGGCCAAGGTAATGCCATCCAGAGTAAGAATCTGCTTAGATACCATATTTCTAAGCTTTTCAGGGCTGAGTACAATAACCTCAGTTTGATCTGAATGTGTTCGCCCTCAATGGAGCAGCTGGGAAAAAAGACCACAAGGTTCCTGCATTTCATGTAAAATACATACAGTATGTGGAAGGCAGTCGGCATGATGTGCATTTGATTGTGAACGTAGAAGCATTTTGCAGCATGACACAATTACTGCATGTTTGACTTCCATGATTGCCACACTCCTCTGTGTCCTGATGGTAGTTAGAGTCTTCCATTAAAAACCAGACTTGGATTTAAGCACACACCTCAGGTGGGTGGGATGGGTTGCTGCACACAGCCAGTTTGTGTGACAGTCACCACAAAAATGTGGTGGTTTTCACAGAAAGCGTATGGCTCGATGTCGCCCAAACTGGAAGAGCTTTAATGTTCAATTTGCAAACAAAAATGATGCGACCATGGGTGGAGACTGCGAGGAGTGCTGCTGGAACTGGAACGGATCAAAGCGAAGGAGATAGGTCTTGTTCTTTGATGTCTGTATCAGCAGGAGGACACCTTGAAAGATACTCAGTTATACAGTAGAAAGACATGCTTCAGAAGTGCACTTAGGAGTGGGTGAGATACAAGCTATGTATCATGCATTTATGAATGTAATGCGATGCATGCTAAAGGTGTGCTCCTCCTGTCTGCGTGTGCTCTACCCATCGACTGCCAGGAGGGGCCCTGACGCAGGCACCGAGACACTAGATGTGCCATTTGTTTGGGCTTACTGCTGAATAATTAATGCTTATCCATTCACTCTAAGAGACTGAGCGCTTCCCAAGGACAATGGATTTACTGAAACTTCTTTCCTCTGGCACCATTTGCACAACCTCAAGGCTCATGCATTAAAAGGTAATTAATAAATCAGGCTTTTAGTCTGATTTGTGTTCAAGTCTGTACTCCAGTTGGCTGACTGTAGCTCAGGTGCTCCTTACATAGCATAGCACGAGTTCACTGGGACCAGCTTAAGCTTGGTTTGATGATCCTGTTTTGTCCCTTAAATCTCAGCAGTTACTAATTTTGTGTGTAAATTGTGGGTCATAAACCCTTGACTCGTTAATTTAGCCAAACACATCACATATTTGTTGTTAGTAAATCGAGTCATTCATCAGCTGATGCAGATGATACTGAACATTTATGAATCTAAACAGTGTCTGAGAACCTGAGCTTCTGTAACAAAAGGGGTATTCATTGTTTTGACCATGTGTGGGCGCCACAACAAGAAATCCTCTCCATGCAAACATCCAGCACGCAGAGGAAAAGACGAGTATGATTTTGTATTTGTTGCCACGACAGTGGAATGTGTAACCTTTGTACTGTAGCTGATGCCCCAGGGACAAAAGGCCACAACACTGAATATTGGATTTCTATTATAAAAGAGACATAAAGTGGTCAAAAAATTAGACCTTTACTTCTTCCTCCTTCAGCTGCTCCCTTAAGGGAACAACCTATTCATCCTCCATGTCCTCTTACATTACATCCATGAATCTTCACTGTGGTCCCTCTTTTCCCGTGTTCTACATGATTTGTCCAGTATATCCACAGTTCCTCCTTTGCAGATGTCCAAATCATCTCAGACTCACTGCTCTTTGTCTCCAAACTACTCCACCTGAGCTCTACCTCTAATCCTGTCTCCAAACAAGACCTCATAGCACATCTCACTACCATTATATAAATCTTCCCTTTCACTTTTGCTGCCATCGCTCTGTCACGCATCATCGCTTGCACTCATCTCTACTCAGTCCACCCTCCATCCATGTTTGCTACCTCTGCACCAGTCTCCCTCTCAGACATGTACTTTGTCTTGCTTCTGCTGACTTCCATTCCTCTTCTCTCCAGAGCGTACCACCACCTCTCCAGGCTCTCTTCCACCTGCTCTCACTACAGATCACAATTTAATCTGCAACCATGAATAATAACTTCATTAATGGTGGGATAGCTGAGTGAGAACAATGTGACACTGCCCATGATAATGGTGGTATTATAATACAACAGTTCTAAAGGGGGGGGGCATGGATTCGATCAGTCTGTGGCACTGCTCCGGTGTTATGACAGACTCTCTGATAGGAGTCTTCAGCTGTTAGGTCTGGCATATATCGCATCTTCACAATATCCCATAGATTTTCAACGCGGTTAGGGTCAGGCGAGTTTTCTGGCCAATTAAGCACAGGGATACCATGATCCTTCAATCAGGTACTGGTAGCTTTGCCAATGTGTGCAGGTGCCAAGTCCTGTTGGAAAATTAAATCTGCATCTCCATAAAGTTGGTCAGCAGCAGAAGGCATGAATTGCTCTAAAACTTCCTGGTACATGGCTGTGTTGACCTTGGACCTCAGAAAACACAGTGGAGCAACACGAAACCATCACTGACTGTGGAAACATTTCACCTCTGGAACTCTGGGACCCTGATTTCCAAAGGAATGCAGAATTTTCCTTCACCAGAGAACATCATTTCACTGCTCAGCAGCAGCAATATTGAATCTTTTCACAATGATTCTCTGAGATACTGAATTTGGGGTTTTTATTAGTTGTCAGTTATAATCATCAAAATTAAAAGAAACACACTTGAAATACATCAGTCTGTGTGGAATGAATCACATTATACACATTTCACTTTTTGAATGGAATTAGTGAAATAAATCAACTTTTTGATGATGTTCTAACACATGTATATATATCACAACAACAATCACCCCAAGGTGCTTTATACTGTAAGGTAAAGACAGTCAAACCCCAACAATCAGACGACCCCCTTTGAGCAAGCACTTTGGCGACAGTGGGAAGGAAAAACTCCCTTTTGTCACAGCTGCCGAGGCGAGCCGTGTGGTGTTGGAGGGAGAAAGGACTCAAAATGCAGGCAGTAGATGATAATGCTAGTGATGTTTACAAAGTGGTGTAGTGGCAAAACAGGCAGTGAGGGATGACAAAACTAAAGAAACTGGGAAAACTAAATAACAAACCTGAGAGGGTACCAGCAGGGGGCAGCAGGGGGCAGCAGGGGGCAGCAGGGGGCAGCAGGGGGGAGCGGCAGGGCGCCACGGACGAGGGCCAGGACACCGTGGACCACAAACGAACCGGCAACAGGCAGGAGAACACAGGGCTTAAATACACACAGCAGCAATCAGGGGATGAGAGACAGGAGGGAAACACAGCTGGAAGCAGTGGCGTCATTAGGCTATTTTAGGGGTGCTTAAACCTCCCTAAAATATTCTTAAGCCCCCCTAAATAATTTGTTTGTTTTTTTTTTGTTTTTTTTTTTAATTCAACTTTCTTTTTTTTTTACAGAACTTGCAGACAAATTCAATATAAAGATGCAGGAATATGAGTTTAAAGAAATAATAATATAAACCTGTCGCTATTCACATAAATATGATCATAACTCGGTTGGTCCCTTTCACTTTACACTGTTAAGGTAGCGTCAGTGCTTCGTTATGCAATCCGTTCCAGTTGTTCACAGGGGACATCCACATTACTGAAAATCCAGTCCTCGTTTTCACTGCTACTTTACACTCCGCTCGTATACACCTGCAGACACACTAGCGTGCATGCGCCAAACAGCAAGAAATCATGGATATATGCAAGTTTTTCAAGAAAGTAAGTCTTCATCACTGGCTGGTAGTAACAATTAGTTAGCTCCAGCTAACAGCAGCGAGTCCCATGTAAATAATGAACCAGGTGCTCCCCATTCTGATAAATAAAAACCTGGCTAGCGCATTAAGTTAAATTGTTAGCATAATGTTAATTTCTGTCACTCGTTGTAGCTCTGAAAAATCGAGCTGAGCTCATTCAGGTATGGTTATCATCAGTGGAAATAATAATAATCACTCTTCCATCCCCATTAACCTGTAGGAGTCAGGGCAGAGGATCACAGAGAGGGAGAAGGGAGAGACCTCTGCTGGAGAGGTGGGTCTAAGATTTCGGTTGATCTGATATCCTCGTGTCGGTGTTGTTCCCAGATCATCATACTAAATGTTGTTCCAGGATCAACATTGCAAGTGACCAATCAGAATGTTGTGACGTCATACTTTTGCGTAAAAAACCGGCGTAAAACAAAAAACTGTACTAAAGCTGCATGAAACCGCCTCTGTCCGCCGATCAACGGACCCTGACCCTGACCCTAACCGTAACCCTTTAATAAACAGTAAGCAGAATTGATATTGTCCTTGCAACATTGGAATTTCATAAATGCACGAATGGCTTGGCGCGCAAAAGAATAACGTCACAACAATGTGATTGGTCACTTGCAATGTTGAACCTGGAACAACATTTTCATGATGATGTGGGAACAACACCAACACGAGGATATCAGATCATCCCTAAGATTTCACAGGATGGAGTCATTTGTGATGCAGACAGTCTGATTAGAATGTTATGGAACTCAATATGGATATGAAATATGAAACATTTCAGTCACGGTACAACATATAAGACCTGTTTAACTTGAGCTTTTATTTAGGAGAGTCAAGGTTAGAAAGTGGAGAGAACAAAGAGAGAGATATGTATATAAGTCAAATTAGCCTGACTCACATATTTTGAGGGTTCTATTTTAATATTACTTCAATTCAAGTAATTTAGTAATATTTTTCAGGGCTTTAAATTGCAACCATTTTAGTCACATGCGTGCTCAAAATGTAATGTTTGTAACTTCAAAATATTTGAGAGCAACAAATTACTGTGGGGCGTGAGCAGAACTCATGATATTAGCAATTTACATTACAATTCAGTATGTTTTAATGTATCTTGAAGGGTGAGGCAGAAGGAGTGGCTGAGGGAGAAAAAGGTCAACAGGCAAGTTCAAGTCAGAGAGAGCAAGGAGAGACAGAGGAGCTGCAGCAAATGGATCGAGAGGCAGAGGAAGATCAAGTTATTACAGAGAGAGGAGAGCAAACAGGCCAAGAGAGGGAAAATGATGAAGCAGCTGCAGCAACTCATTCTACTACAGGGTTTGATTTAGGTGACAAAGACACAGGGCCCAGACAGGTGAAGCTGAAGAGCTATCCACATGATACTTTTGGTACACAGAAGCGAGCATTTAACCACAGCTGGTTTGAAAAGCACAGCTGGTTTGAATATTCAGTCAACCAGAATGCAGCTTTCTGCTTCCCATGTAGAGTGTTTGGCAAAAACATCAAACATGATAGTTTGGTCAGTAACGGTTGCAAGAACTGGAAGAAAGCTTTAGTCATCTTTGGCAAGCATGAGATGGCTCAAACACACAAGGACAGTGTTGTTACATGGAAAAGCTACCAGGGAACTAGCAAACAGGGAAACGTTGCACAGATGATAGCAACTGCAAATGTGAGAGAGATAGTCGAAAGAAGAGAGTATCTCAGACGAATTGTTGCAGTCACCTCATAAACACGATGATATGAAGCATCGTTAAAGTGTCACTTCAGTAATGTTGACTCATGTTTTTAATAATGACTTTAAAACACTAAACTCTAATTTCTGTGGTTATTTTAAGTTTACAGAATATAACATGTGGTAAGACGATGAGTTTTACTTCTCACTGTATGTGTTATGTGTATCTATTTATCATGTGTGCTACTTTGCTCTGTGGACTGTAAAATGTTTCATTGTGTTCATGAAATAAACCAGACTTTCACCGTCTGCATCTTTTACTGTTTTTCTGCTTTTGTTCACTCCAAGTTTGACAAAACCTACAGATATCCAGAGTTAACTCACTAACAATGTGGAGCAGTCTCAGTGTATTTAGCTGCTTTTTCCCTGAACACAACCAACTGAGAGAAACGCCTGTAGGCCTCACTTTGGTCATTTGAACGCTGAAGGAGATTTGTTCAATAGACACATACTAGTGTTTCCTGCACTACTGTGTTCTATTTAAATCCAGATTCCTTTTATAGTTTGCAGTGAAATTTGTTAAACCATTGCTTAATGGGACAGAAGTACAAGTCGCTCTTTACTAACACATTTGTAGATGAGTTTAATGCTGAACAACACAGCTAGCAGTCTCACACACTCTTTAGGTTTTTCACGTTATGTGTGTAAGGGTTTAGTCTATCAGACCTTACCCTTTTCTCCTCAGTATCACAACAGTATGACTCCCAAAGTACGGCTCAGTAAACAACCAATGATTCTAAAGCCAGAACAGAAAGATACAGTTGGAAGATGAATGATTGCGTTTTTATGATGCGTAGTAAAACGACCCCCTCTTCTTCTTCTCTGTGTTGTTGTTGTTGTTGTTCGTGTATGTGTGTGTGTGTGTGTGTGTGTGTGCCTTAGAAGTCAATTAATACATTAGCCATACTTAAAAAAAACATCTGAATTTCATTTAGAACTGAGATTCTAAGTTGTAAGCAGAAATCTTATGCACAGCCAGAAACATGTTTCCCCACTTTCACAATGCTGAGGTGACAAATCCACAACCCCCAACAAATGGTTTGTTACACGCAGGTGTGAAGGGCAAGCTTTACTTACACAGCCTCACACACAGTAGATTTTTAAAGTTTTTGGGTACAGGGGTTTAGCCACAGATGCAACATCCACTTTTGATAAAGATCACTCCACCTGTTTATTTCTTAAGAAATTAAGCATCTTTATTAAGCTCTTATTTATAAAAGTCTACACAATAATAGACACCGTGTGCTCTGTGACATTATAGTCTTCTACTTCTGCTTCCATCGGTTTGCATTTTAAACTCCCGGCCTTTCAGTTTGTTATGAACGACTTATATTTCTAACATTTTGTGATATAAAAGAATTGTAACTTCACAATTCATCACCGATTACGTGGGTACATTTTCTTTTTAAATGCACTAAATGTAGAATACATTGTTTGGTAAAATGCTGGTTACACGTTCTA
Organism: Aulonocara sp. 'chitande type north' Nkhata Bay; assembly: GCF_057382095.1. Taxonomy (NCBI): domain Eukaryota; kingdom Metazoa; phylum Chordata; class Actinopteri; order Cichliformes; family Cichlidae; genus Aulonocara; species Aulonocara sp. 'chitande type north' Nkhata Bay. The sequence continues at coordinate 589,917 of NC_141360.1, read as the reverse complement.
AGAATGAAAAAATCAGTCTTTCAGAGAAAACATCAGACAGCGACGGTTGGTCGCAGAGTGTTACAAAGGTGGCTGCTAATGTTTTCTCTGAAAGACTGATTTTTTCATTCTTAGAACGTGTAACCAGCATTTTACCAAACCATGTATTCTACATTTAGTGCATTTAAAAAAAAATGTACCCACGTAACCGGTGATGAATTGTGAAGTTACAATTCTTTTCTGAAAAAGCATTTTTATTTTTGTATATAAATAAATGTTGATGTTGTGCTATGGGATTGTAGGTTTCAATTTTACTTATAATGTACCAAATCACTACAACAGGCGGCTCAAGGCGATGCCATCCAGAGTAAGGATCTTGTTAGCCGCAGTGTTTCTAAGATTTTTACGCCCCGTTACAATAACCTCAGTTCTATCTGAACTTAGAAGCAGAAAATTAAAGCTCATTATGCGTCTAAGACATCCTGGCGGTTTAACCAATAAAAGTGGGTATCATATGCATAGCAGTGAAAATGTATGCTATGCTATGCCTTCTAAAGCGCGTATAATGTAAACAAAACTGGTCTTTGCACAGAAGCCTGTGGAGCTTCATAATTAACCTCAGTGTGTGAAGAGGACTCTCCATTTAATAATAGCTGTAATAAAATGTTCTGGCCAACGGTGTTAAACGCTGCACTTGGGTCTAGCAGGGAAGATTTCAACTTTTCAATATGAATGAAGGCTGAAAACTGATTAGATTAATGTCTGATGATCTTTTCTGTGCTTCTTCAAGTTTGTAACACCAAACATATTAAAGGATGATGTAAGGCTCACAGGAAGAGTTTAATTAGACACACATTTACTATTTTTCTTTATACTCTTTCTTTCTTGACATGTTTAATATGATTACTATCAGAGGAGAAAATGAACCTTGTGTAGTCTAAAAACTTTTTTATTTAATCAAACTGTAATGTTGTTGAACTCTGACGGACGTGTCTTTTAATCTTGTCAACAAATCCTTAATCACCTAAATCTGCCATTTATCATCTTGTAAAATGTTCCCTCTGCTTCTGTCGCACATCTCCCCGGACACTCTCTGCTTCACCTGTCCTGTGCAGCTGGTCCAACCCCTGCCTGCCTCCTTAAACTGGGGTGTTTAAATCTCTTTACCTCTGTTGTGAACTTCACACAAAGTTTGTGGTAACAAAATCAAACTGACGAGGATCTCGTTTGAAAAAAAAAACCACACAGTCACGAGACAAAATAAAAACAGACTGCTCAAAGCAGAGCCCTCGCAGCTGGTAGTACAAACACAGTGACAACATGCGTATTAGATACCCTCAGTGCCAAAAGCATGAATATGAAAAAGGTGGGATCACCAAGAATATCCTAAAAACGGCGTTGAGGTGTGTGTTACAGTGAAAAAACAAAAAGCAGCCAAATTTTCATCTGAAAATGTTGAATTTTAGTAAAAACAATGCTCTGTAGTTTGATACTGTCGTTACAGACAAAGCAGATGTTTAAAGCCTTTGGACGCACATTTGAAACGCACTCATTCTCCTTATCAGCTGGAAACATTAAAGCCGTAAAATGACTTTTTCAAACGGATAAAAACTATTGAACAGCAGCAATGTTGAGCCTGTTCCAAAATTTGAATGTACATGTGTTGAAGGTGCGGGTCTTGTTGAATTATTAAACATACTTTCTTTAATTTTTCGAGCCACAAAAACAACAACTTTTAATTTTCTTCTGCTTGAGTCTCGGCCTCGGGTAGCTCTACTTATCATTGCTCAGTCAGTTGTCTGTTTGTGCTACTTTTTCAAGGAGCAGTGGATTATTGGTTAAGGGTGACTTTATGTGTTTAGTTACTTAGTGGAAGTACTGTGGATAGTTTTACCTTACATACATAGATCTACCAGTACAGCTTCTGAGGTATCTGTTTACAAAATGTTATAATCTATTCAAAGGTTCTTTGCAATTTTACATTGATAAACATTATCCTTAACACATTTGGCCCACATAAAGTACTATGGCCATCACACTGTCATTTAGAATTGTTTAAATAACTCGTGTCTTAAGTCCTTCCATCAAACAGAAAATAAAAAAAGTCGCATGGTTCACTTTTATATCACAAAATGTTAGAAATATAAGTCGTTCATAACAAACTGAAAGGCCGGGAGTTTAAAATGCAAACCGATGGAAGCAGAAGTAGAAGACTATAATGTCACAGAGCACACGGTGTCTATTATTGTGTAGACTTTTATAAATAAGAGCTTAATAAAGATGCTTAATTTCTTAAGAAATAAACAGGTGGAGTGATCTTTATCAAAAGTGGATGTTGCATCTGTGGCTAAACCACTGTACCCAAAAACTTTAAAAATCTACTGTGTGTGAGGCTGTGTAAGTAAAGCTTGCCCTTCACACCTGCGTGTAACAAACCATTTGTTGGGGGTTGTGGATTTGTCACCTCAGCATTGTGAAAGTGGGGAAACATGTTTCTGGCTGTGCATAAGATTTCTGCTTACAACTTAGAATCTCAGTTCTAAATGAAATTCAGATGTTTTTTTTAAGTATGGCTAATGTATTAATTGACTTCTAAGGCACACACACACACACACACACACACACACACACACACACACACACACACACACACAAGAACAACACAGAGAAGAAGAAGAGGGGGTCGTTTTACTACGCATCATAAAAACGCAATCATTCATCTTCCAACTGTATCTTTCTGTTCTGGCTTTAGAATCATTGGTTGTTTACTGAGCCGTACTTTGGGAGTCATACTGTTGTGATACTGGGGAAAAAGGGTAAGGTTTGATAGACTAAACCCTTACACACATAACGTGAAAAACCTAAAGAGTGTGTGAGACTGCTAGCTGTGTTGTTCAGCATTAAACTCATCTACAAATGTGTTAGTAAAGAGCGACTTGTACTTCTGTCCCATTAAGCAACGGTTTAACAAATTTCACTGCAAACTATAAAAGGAATCTGGATTTAAATAGAACACAGTAGTGCAGGAAACACTAGTATGTGTCTATGGAACAAATCTCCTTCAGCGTTCAAATGACCAAAGTGAGGCCTACAGGCGTTTCTCTCAGTTGGTTGTGTTCAGGGAAAAAGCAGCTAAATACACTGAGACTGCTCCACATTGTTAGTGAGTTAACTCTGGATATCTGTAGGTTTTGTCAAACTTGGAGTGAACAAAAGCAGAAAAACAGTAAAAGATGCAGACGGTGAAAGTCTGGTTTATTTCATGAACACAATGAAACATTTTACAGTCCACAGAGCAAAGTAGCACACATGATAAATAGATACACATAACACGGACAGTGAGAAGTAAAACTCGTCGTCTTACCACATGTTATATTCTGTAAACTTAAAATAACCACAGAAATTAGAGTTTAGTGTTTTAAAGTCATTATTAAAAACATGAGTCAACATTACTGAAGTGACACTTTAACGATGCTTCATATCATCGTGTTTATGATGATAAAACATGTTCTCTCATTAGTAGTTGTCTGCGCTGTCACTTGTCATGAAAATGTCCTGAGTCAGGGTTCCTCTTCAATTACCATTGATCATTAATAGGGTCACAAAAGATTTGTTACATTATCCCCATAAACAACACGCTTTTATAGAAATCATTGTGACACAGATATTTAGATTCTTGCTTCATAATGTGCACAAACTCAAAATCTTTAGCTTCATATTTATAAAGTATCGCAAAGAATACATTTATACCATTGTATGAGCTACACTTCTTGTAAAAAACTGATTGGTAATGCGTTTGAGAAAAGCTCCTGCTGTGACCTTCCTTCTGTGAGGGCACACACACACACACACACACACACACACACACACACACACACACACTCACGCACACTCACGCACACTCACGCACACTCACACACACACACACACACACACACACACACACACTCACGCACACACACACACACACACACACACACACACACACACACACACACACTCACGCACACACACACACACACACACACTCACGCACACACACACACACACACACACACACACACACACACACACACACACAGAGAGAGAGAGAGAGAGGGGGGGAGATCATTAATACAAAGGATTGGAGCCGTTTTTGGATTTTCACTTGTTGTTGGCTTTAATATAAACAGTCACATAAAATTCATTCCATTTTTTTTTTGCCTTTGCTTCAATTAAGATGTTTCTTTAAATCTACAACAGCTTCCTTTTCAAAAAAGTTTACTGACATAGTAAGGAAGTAGCTAGGGACCTCAGTAAGTATGAGCAACAATAGCTTAGGGACAGTTTCTACAATAAAGAGGATTTCATCATCTGCTGTTCGTCAAAAAGTGCCGTATTAAAAACAATTCAGCAGCCCCTCAGAGTGCGGATACAAACTGTTTTCAGCTGTAGAGGTAGAGGTACGCTTCATGTACTTATCAACATACAGTTTAGCGGAGTGGATTAGAGTGCATTGGTGCTTGGGCCTCTTTTATTTAGCACGGTTATACCATTGTGAATTTAGCTATACGAATATGCTCAAGAGTCTATCATATGTTTGACATGGAACTAAAAATTCAAAATATATATTTTTTAAATCAGTAACTTTGCAAATTTAGAGGAATTGTTTTCGGACAACATATGTGTCACATTTTAAACAATGTTTGAATAATCAGCACTGACATACAGACATTTATGCCCTGGGTATAACAGACATGCTTACCTTGTGAAAGGCCCTCGGATTTCTTGGAGCAGAGAAACACTCTGTATTGTTGCTTTTCTCTATTGTATAAGCAGCGCCCGACTGCCAGAAACGCTCTGTGCGGGTAGCAAAGTCGGCTCCAACGCACATTCAGGTGAAAAAATAACAAGTTAAAACGCTATACCTTGCGGCAGTTGGGAAGTGCTGAGGAAAATACTGTGTGTCTGATGGGGTGTTTTTATATAGGTGGGGCTACTTTCTGTTGACCTCTGAGATGTAGAGATAAAAGAGCATGATGTAAGGAAGAAAGGTGGCAGGCCTTTGGAGACTCTGTTGGACATGGTTTCTGCTGGCCTCTGACATGATAAGACTAGTTGCATTAAAGCCATTAACTGTTTGTGAAGAAACACCTTTGGGCTGAGATGCTCTTGATAAGGAGCATCTTTTGTTTGCTTCATGACTTCTTTTGCAGACTGTTGGGCCCCTAACTGCACCCCCTCTGATCAGCTATGTGTAACCATCGGGTCTAACTGTTGCAGAGTGTGGGAATTAACTATTTGTGAAGAAACACCTTTGGGCTGGGATGCTCTTGATAAGGTCTCCTCTTTTGTTGCTTCATACCTTTTTTACAGACTGTTGGGAGCCTAACTGTACCCCCCTCTGTCTAACTGTTACAGAGTGTGGGAATATGTGTTTTTTAGAAGTATCACAGTTTATTTCTAAAAGAATACATGTTGTTTGCGGTGCTCTATTTAAAACTATTGGCCTGTGAAACTTTTAGAAAAGTGAAATGCCCCTAAAGTAGTTAAATCATCTATGTGTAATCAGCGAGTCTAACTGTTGCAGACTAGTAGATAATTATAAGACTAGCTGCATTAAAGCCACATTGAGGTTGATACAGCGCTAGTGTGAATATGTACTTTTAGAAGTATCACAGTTTATTTCTAAAGGGATACATGTTGTTTGTGGTGCTCTATTTAAAAAAAAAAAAACTACTAGCCTGTGAAACTATTAGAAAAGTGAAATCTTCCTAAACTAGCTAAATTAAATGCTGTGTGGGAATACACGGTTTTTAAAAGTATCACTGTTTATTTCTAAAGGGATACATGTTATTTGCTCCTAAATAGCACTGAAGAAAATGCAAAAGACTCCTAACTAGTTAAAATACCCCTAAAGTAGTTAAATTAAATCACCTATGTCTAAATAACAGAACTCTGAGACCTATACAATCCTTTAAAAAGAGTTTAATTAAAACACATAATGGTTTCATTAAATAATACTCTATTAAACACATGTGAACTCATATGACCCCTGGACACACACGCACATGCAAAAAGTCCGTTCTCGCGCACGTGCACACGCACATGGACGCGGCGGGGGATAGGGAGGGGGGAAAATGCCCTCGGGGTGGGGGGTGTGGGGGGTGTGGGGGGAGAGGGGGGGTGGGGGGGGAATGCCCTCGGGGTGGGGGGGGTGGGGGGGGAAGTATAGGTATATTACTACTCACCTCCATGTTAGGGAGACAGGGACTCCCTTTTCGTGGCCATGATGAAGGTGAAGACAGCACCAACAGAGGGAATTTTCTTGCGTGCATGGAGCTTTTGAAGGAGTTTGATCCTTTTCTTCAAAAACATAATCCCCCATCAAATGCACAGTATATCTCGCCAACATCCCAGAATGACATGATTGACTGTTGTGCCCAGGAAGTTACTGGTTACTGGTGTCATTGTATCTGAAATGACAAAGTCTAAAGTCTATGCCATCATGGCAGATGAGGCAAGGGATGAAAAGGCAGAGCAGTTAGCTGTTTGTGTCAGGTACGTGTCAGAGGGGGCAGTGAAGGTTTCCTTGCACTAGCAGAGATAAAATCGTTTGATGCCCAGTCCATTGCAAATGAGATTCAGCAGCAGATCCAAAACTATGGTCTTGCAGAGCTTAAATGTGTAGCACAAACATATGATGGTGCAGTTTTTTTCTTGTTATTGATGCAGCAAACACATTTCCTCTGTTTTCTTGTTGCACTGTATTATAAAACAGACTGAAATAAAACAATAGATCTATTGGTGGCCTAGGATGTTTAATTTATCCAAAAAAGTACGAAAACAATTTCTCAGTCTTGTTTTCTGTTTGTGAAATTTTGTGCTCATTCACTACGTTCGTTCATATCGTGTGCATCTCTTGGGGGCTAAGCCCCCCCTGTCCTTAAAACATAGTGACGCCCCTGCCTGGGAGAAATCAGAGCCGACGGGACAGAGGAAGCGTAATCTAAACACACTCACATGAGACAGAGACCTTCAGAATAAAACAGGAAACTCACAGACACAGAACTGGACAAGACGCTGAACTGAACAGACAGATTCACACACAGTGTGACACCATAGACAGAAGTGGCACCAGGACAGGCACAGAACAGAAACCTAACAAATGGCAAATCATAACAGAATACATGCTCAGGATAAACAAAAGCGTGAAGAAACACAAAACACTGAGTCGGCAGACTCAGGACCATGACACCTTTTAACAGGAAGTAACCTCTAGCAGAACCAGGCTGAGGGAGGGGCGGGGCCATCTGCCTCAACCAGGGGTGTGGGGAGGAAGACAGGACAAAGACCATTCTGTGGAAGAGAACCGGAGATGAATAATAACTAAGGCTTAAATGCAGAGTGGTGTATAAACACAGGGTAAGCGAGTAAAGAAGAAACACCCAGTGCATCATGGGAATCCCCAGGCAGCCTACACCTATTGCAGCATAACTAAGGGAGGATTTAGGATCCTCTGATCCAACCACAACTATAATATTTTAAAAAAGGAAAGTTTGAAGCCTAATCTTGAAAGTAGAGATAGTGTCTGTCTCCTGAATCCAAACTGGAAGCTGGTTCCACAGAAGAGGGGCCTGAAAACTGAAGGCTCTGCCTCCCATTCTACTTTTAAATACTCTAGGAACAACAAGTAGGCCTGCAGAGCGAGAGCCAAGTGCTCTAATAGGGTGATATGGTAACATGAGGTATTTCAGATAAATGGACGCTGTTTATTTCCAGTACTCAGATAAAAAATTATATGCAGAACTGTTCTTTCTAATCTATTAAGCTGTGATGATGATCCCCCAGACTTCGGTGTGAGCATGTCATCTGTGGGTTTGGTTAAAGTGTAACTGTGTGAGACAACGAGGCCTTTTTAAAAAGCATTATAATACATCAATGTTTAATCATCAAGTTAAAACATCATCAAATAAAATGTAGCTCAATAAAAAGCTGGACATCCTGGTGAAGCTAATGTTTTGACCCAATAGTGAAATGCTTTCAGTCATGTAAAAGAATATTTCTGTCTGTCTGCTTCTCCTACCCAGGGTTTGAAATCCAGTCACTTAGCAACTGAAGGCTGATGAAATCTAATAAGCTGCACATCCTTCAGACCTTTTTTTCTTTAAGCCAAAGTAAGTGTTGAAGAAATGCTTTCCTGCTGCTTAGATTAACTCACATCTTGTAGGAGCGCACCATCAGAGCCTCTGACTTTAGGCAAAGGTCAGGCTGCATTTCTAAAGACGTGTTTATGCTCAGTGGCATCTTATTTATCTGCCAAGAGTCACAGTTGTTGCACACAGGCTTTTGGCTGACAGCACACTGCTCAGCTATCCTCACAGCTTTGAAAAAAGGCCAAATATCCATTGTACAGACTGTACACTGTCAGACACACAAGGGTCAGGCTTCAAAAATATCATACAAACAAGGAAAAGACAGACGTGTATGAAACGAGCTGCCATCTCCTAATAATGGAGCAAGCTGACCCCGTAACAGCTGAAGGTGTTGTTGGTGTTTATTTCTGTCCCTACAAAGTGAAGCGCAGTAACGTTGGTGACGTTTGCTTGGTCATTTTATCTGATGCTAACTGAGTGCCTGGTTACTCGGCAGCATCAACCCCTGGATCTCTCTGTCTGTCTATGCTGGCTTAAAGGGGGTCCACTGTCAAATGCAGCCACATGTGAGCGAGCAGGTGTTCAGTTACATGGCGAGACAAATCCACACCTCAAAAAGACCAAAGTGACAGACCGCCAGACAACTGAGGACAAAACAGTCCTGTAACAAGTGTGTGGAAAGAAGTTGATCTTGTGAATCACACATATGTAGCTTCAGTGTTGATTTGAAGGTTTTCGCTTGTTTTCCAGCCTGTGGTTTCAGACAATGCAGAGAAAATATTTCATCATTTTGTGTCCTTGGACAAAATCAACGATTCACTTGGTCAGCAGCAAGCTTAATGCTCCAAATGAGTCAAATGTAAACTGAGCTATTGCTGGGACTGTCTCGCCGATAGTGTCACAGAATCCATCACAAGACAACACAAGGACAAAGACTGCAAAGCATCCACTGATTGGGCATAAGATTCACACCACTGACAGGTGAAGTGAACTCAAGACTTCTCGATGCACGTGGGGAGCAAAAGCTGCCCCATGTGGTCCAATCCAACAGACGAGCTACTGTAGCTTTGTCCAAGTTGTCAAAAATGTAAAGCTGGTTCTGATAGGACGGTGCATCACAGTTTGTGGCTTATGAAGCTGCAAAGCCACAAAGCACTCTGGGTGCCCATGCTGACACCTGTCTACCACTGAAAGCACCAACAATGGGCCTGTGGGACCACAGAGCAATGGAAGAAGGTGGCCTGCTCAGGTGTGTGTGCATTGCTTATCCTTGGGAACACCTGGCACAAGGATACACAACGGAATAAAGGCAAGCTTTGGGTAACGTCCTGCTGGGAAACCTTGGGTCCTGCATCCACCTGGGAGTTACTTTGATCGTCTGAGTTCACAGTGAGTTATCAAACAGTAAAGTCAGACACAAACACCTTTTTTCTTTTTTTGGTAATTTGGCAACAGTTTATTAAAGGGATCAAATATCTTTATCTTAAACTACGGAACTTTTAGAATTAATTCTAAGGTGTAAGGTGACATGAGTGTGCCGGCTCGGTGTCCACTCAAAGTGTGAATTGTTCTTTCTACCAAAAGTCAAAGAGAGAAACAACAGTAAACATTCAAAGCGCTCTAAGGTACCGTGGAAGGTACCAGTATGGAAAAGAAATAGATTCATTTTGCATCGACTCCATCAGTCATGTTTGTTTCATAAAAGCAAAAGTAAAAATGTGTTTACATCTTGTCTGTTTTCCTGTTACCATTTATTCCATATCTTTTCTCTTGGGCAGACTCAAGAACTGTAACCAGTTACTGTAAATACTTTTAATGAAACTTCTGTCATCATCATCAGGAGTCTCTCTGGCTGGTAGTAATAATACAGGGTGTGACTGCAGCCAGTGAAAGAGTCCACCCAGTGGGTTGTTTCTCTGAAAGTCGACTACACGAGGCGTCTGTGCAGAGCCTCTGCCCTCTGACAACATCACAGTCAGGCCTGAGGTGGAGCTGCAGAAAGGTTTTTTATTTCATAGCTTCCTCCAGGAGGAAATCTGCATAAGATGTGAAATGGATATTGTTGAGTACGTAAGAAGGAATTGGATAAAAACAATAATGTAAATAATGACTCAGATGTATAGCTGAGGCTTCAATCGCTGTATGAATCAGAGCGAAGACGTTCTCTTCTGCCTCTGCTGATGAACCTTCACCAGACTGCAGACCTCTACCACTTAAGTCTGTTTCCCTCCTGGGATCTGCAGCTTGTTTGATTTGAAGCGGAAAATGTTGTTGGGTAGATGTTACGCTCGGCTGAACAATCCACTCTCTTCTTACTCACTGCACACAGTGATAGGACGTCTCTCGTGGTATAAACCCTGCTGAGAGTGTAATTACTGTATGTATCCATACAGAAAAAGCTTTATGGAAGGCAAAGGCAAAATTAAATTTTACGGTACTCGATCTGTTCAGTGGTCAGCTGTCCTTGGGTTAGAATTAAGAGTACAGATTATTTTTGTTATTGTAAGGTTTTGGTTTTTTGGTTTTTTTTTTACAAGCTTTCACATTTAGATGTTCTCTAATTAGGAAAAAACCTGATTGGAAAAGGATGGATGTTAAACCCAAATCTACAAATCCTTTGGTTTGTCAGTTATTATCAACCATTTATTTTGTGCTCACTGATGGTCAATATTTCTATATTCTATTTATGTTTCTGCTGAACAGTTATTTCTGCACAGGGGCAGCCCGGTGTCATTGTGAACATCTCTGAGCACTCGGCTGCTGATCAGCAGCACATTCTTTCCACACGACGGTGGAGATCATGTGATCAATTGATCTCAAAGGTAAATGGGCTGATTCTGACATAGAGCTTTTCTACCCTCAGAGCACTTTATACAACAGGCCTCATTCACACCCACTCAAACAAACACTATTTAACACTGGAATAGCATGTCTGTACTGTCTGACCAGCCTGTTGCTGAAATAACAATACTGCTTTAAGTTTAGCCTTCTACAGTAGACGTATACATTTAGATCGAAACGCTCAAATCCAGCGATCAGCTTGATTAGTCAGTTATTCATCATAACAAGTTAACAGGTTTCAACGTCTTCAACCAAGAACATATTTGATGCATCTTGCCTGCATTATAAAGGAAGAGGATGCAGCACATGTACGGACACAAAGTGGTGAAATTAAAGGTTACCAGAGAAAAGCTGAACTGTGCATGTTGGGATCAGTCTGAGGACAAAGTGTGCTGAACATATTAAATAAACAATATGCCTCAGATTTATTTTTAATGCAACCCTAACCCAACAAACCTAGCAGTGATGTTGGGTGGATCTGCAGCTCTGAGAGTAGAAGCATTCATGCAGCAGACATCCAAACGTTTGAATATTTTTAGGTACATTTAAAAATTCCTCATTGTTGAAGCTCACATGTGATGCTTGAGTGATGTTGGAAAATGATGACTTAAGCTTCAGTGACAGAAAAAAGAACATTTCTGTTGTTGAATCAGCTTCGTGGCTGAAGTGAAGGCGAGCTGACCCTAGCTTCTCAGTTTGCATTCTGTGGTTCACTGACACAGACCTGACACAATCCATCCCATTAGTAATTCTCTACCGGATTCAGGTTCCTGTGGTCTCAGAGGAGCCCTCTACTCACACAATCCTCTTCTCTCTGACGGGCACCAGGACAGAGGATATTCATGCCTGAGTGCTGTTCAGTAACAACCACACAAGCTTTGCCGGTACAAAGTTGGAGTCCTGTTTGTGAAGAAGGACTTTAAGAGGCCGCTGCCGGGGACGCTCTAGTTCTCTCATTGTGTTTGCAACATCCTTTAAACGTCTTTTATCCTCATTCATGGCAGCTGGTGGCCAGCTGAATTGCTCCTGCATCCTCTTGTTGATAAGACTTTTGTTGGAAGATGCATCATCACTGCGTTTATTAAGGAAAAAATCAAGATAAAACAGGACTAAGAGGAGTTGAACATATATTTCCCTCATGCTCTTTAAATATGTCAGATGTCTGCAGGTTATTTGAAGCCTCGGCATGTTTGTAAAGATTGCTATCATAGCTGAAAGGCTTAACGATGCCTTTGTAAATGATACGGGTGATCAATTGAATGTTTGGTGCATCACCACAGTCAACACGTTCTCACTCCCAAAGCGTAACATTTTACGCTAGGTGACAAATCGTCACCATATTACGTTTTCGGCTACCCACCACGTTCCTAAATGACGACCTCGGAAAAAAGAGGAAATATGAGAACCGTCTGGACTCCATCTACACATGTTCGCTCTTTTTCTTCAAATCGCTTAGAAACACGCAATTTAACATCATTATAGTCCTGGATAAGATCAGGAATAAGGTTAGGTTTAGGGCTGGAACGTCTATTACCACGGGAGCGTCATTGCACTGGATTCCAGCCATAACCCGCCGCGTACCATAAGAACGCCGAAGGTCTCCTTTCGTGTTCCTCAGGAACGCCGCGGGATGTGACAAAACGTCGACATGTTACGCCTCGGGAGTGAGAACGGGCTGCCACAGTAGATGGACTCTTTCCACCTGACGGGGATTTCTCTTCAAACCACAGATCTGTCACTTGTTAGTCAATGTGTTAACTACACTACACATCTACGTGACACAGTTGTGATTTGGTAGCAAAAAATACAGCAGCAGTCTTCTTTGTTTCGAACTGATGGTGCAGTGTTTGGGAAAGATCAGACCGAGCTTCGGGCAGGTGGATGGCAGGATGGTAAATATTTAATGATTTTTATGACGCCTTTGGTGAAATCTGAGCCTCAATCACAAGCCTCACTTTCCCAATTCAACCCAGAGATCAGTGTCACGGCCTGCTACAGAAATTCATACTAATTAATGCAAAGCAGGGAGTTTCCAATGAGACATTTAGTACTAATTATCCTTGATCGTTTGGCACCAATAAACATGTAAAAGATGTAAAAGAAGAAAGAAATATTATTTGAATTCTGCTCCTGAAGGAGAGACTAACATTAGCCTTGAAACAAAGACAGAAGCTGTGGACGTACAGTTTACATGTCTGTAGATCAGTATGTCATCAAATTTAGATTTCAGCATCCGCCCAGACTCCAGCGCTCTAATAAATGCTTAAATGCTTTAAAAAAACAACCATGGCAGCGTTTATAGGCTTCTACCTTTCAGAGTTCATTTTGGGCAGCTGCCCCGGGGCTTCTCAGCTGACTCCGCTCACTACTTGTCAGTTGGACGTAAGTGTCACCAAAATGCAATACTTTGTGACAATGTTGAATTTGAGTTATGATATCAGCAGGCCACTCACTCTGACACACTCATTCCTCAGTTATCAGCGATAAAACCTGAAATTCAGCACTAACAGTCGGTTCCTTCATTTATCCAGGTAAAAATCTCACTGAGATTAAAAATCTCATTTCCAAGAGACCTGGCGTCATGGCAACAGCAGTCAAAGTACACGTACTACATAAGAATATAACATTTAAAACAAATACAATATCCTGTACAAACGTGAAAAATATACAATAACAAATCATTAAGAGCGACATTAAAAACAATCACACTGAGTAAAAGAGTCGTTCTCTCGTTCCTTTAAGATGGACTTAAACTCCTCCAAGGTAACCAGTTATGATCATTTCATTCCAGGAAACAGGGGCAGTGTATTTAAAGCCTTTTTTCCTAATTCTGTTCTGATTTTTGGGACCATCAGTTGTATGATATTGTGCGAACGAAGGCTTTGTTGGTTGTGGTTTTTACCCACATCAACCAATGGAAAAGTCTGCATGAGGCAAAGAATACAAAGTAACAGCAATAACGAGCAGCATTTACACATGAACGACTTCATAAGAGTCATAAGCCCTGGAGCAAAAGTCACACTTTTAAAAATATGATCCATAACCTGGAGTACAATTTATAAAAGCCATATAAATGTAACAATGACCACTAAATGTTTTTCAATTAAGAGTTATTCTGTGTATTTTGAGAACATAGAACTCACATTTACTTTGGTACTTTCATACCAAAGTAAAAGAGCTCTAGATCAGAGGTGTCCGACTCCAGGCCTCGCGGGCCGGTGTCCTGTAGGTTTTAGACGTGTCCTCGATCCAACACAGCTCATTTAAATGTCTCGAAGTTCTCCAGAGGCCTGGAACTAATGAACTGATTCAGGTGTGTGAGATCCAAGTGACGAAGCGCTCTCCCACAAAACGCTACGTCCAGATGAACAGAATCAACTTTTGGAAATCTCAGTTTTGATTAGTTTTGACTGGAATCATCTCCTGATTAAAAGCACAACCACACAGATTGACTGCAGCTGTGTGCAGTGAGTTGGTGATCTGGTTGCTTTGCAGGTCTGTGATCCTCGTCAGAGCTACTTTGGTGCATCGAGATGACATGAAATAGATGTTGAAATAGTTTGTGACTTCATGGATATAAACTAAATGCATATAATGGGAATTATTTGCATTTTTGTGATAATGTTGATCAGCATGCTAACCTGCATATATAGAAATATGTAATAAAAATAAATGTTACAGTTCATCCAGAGGATCGTTGATAATAATAATAAAGATCTGCAAACATCCTTCTGTCCAGGATGACAAAAAGAGTACAGCCAGCTGCTGCATGCACACACACACACACACACACACACACACACACACACACACACGCACACACACACACACACACACACACACTGCAGATGTGCACACATTAATACAAACTGACTGCAACATGACAACATTTTGTCTCTGTGTGTAAATTCTAATTATTTGCCCTGATGATGAGCTCGTAATGTTAAAACGTTATAAAGTTCCTGACACTGCAAACGACCGTCTACATGAATCTGAACACAACACAGCATCAAGTAGACCAACTAGTATGACAGTATTATTATTATAAATCCAGGTAAATAGTTCATATGACTTATGAAGGAAGGGCAAGTACGATTTATAAATGGTTGATATGGGACTAAATGGGCCAAAGAACACGGTGTTTGTGACTAACTGTTATTTATTTCATCATCAACAATGTGAAACTCAGTGTTTTAAAAACATTTACTGAAATCAAGTTACATTAATGAAGTCAACTTAATAATATAACTTAATTAGTTTATTAGCAGAGATTTGATTTATAAGCAAAGACATTATTTATATTTCTGCTCTTTAACTTATTTTGTTTAGGATTGGAAATATTGATGCGGTCATCTGTTGTTGTTTTGTCACTATCCACCACAGAGTCCTTCCCAGTATGTTTCCAGCATCATGATAAAAAATCATTTGCTCTGAATACACTATGGCCCATTAGTTATGATCACATTTTGAACACACCTGGAATGAAAATGTATTAAATTAAAGGTTTAGCAGCAGTTTAAGCAGTCTAATACAAGTGTTATAATGCTCCAGTGTGCGACTGTCCCACTGTTATCTTGGTGTTCGGTTAAAGATGAACTTATTGTATTGATAGGCAGCACACGGGGCACCATGTTTGTAGTCTTCTTACATACAGTCCAAACAGCACCTGTTTATGCAGAGATGATATGGATGGGAGCCTTGATATTATCTCAGCCGGAGAAAAACTGAGTGTGAGTGAGGTGGAGTCGATCCATTTGGAAAAAATATTCTGCATAATTTCTGTGTAAATGTTCCAAAAGAGGAGCTTTTTTCTCAAAGGACATCGCTGATTCACTCCCACGTCAGTGTTGCAGGTGTGAGGCTGGCATGACATCACTGCCCCCGGCCATTTCTATAAATGACTCCAAAATTCAGCTGTTTAATGATAACACTCTGAAAGTCATTTATGGTGCAAATGCCTGTGTCAGTGACGCGTAACCATGTGGCACAGAGAGAAGCACGCCGCTGCTGCAGGTCAGCTCACTGATTGATTGCACCTGGCAGACGGTTTCATAATCAGCCCGTCCTCCGAGGAAACGTTTGATGGTGGAACAAGCAGAGGACCTAACTGCTGCTGTGTCTTACTTTGTGTTGCATGATAGTGGCCGTGTCCATGTTGGACAGCAGTGTACTTCAGAGCTTCTAATACCTGTGTTAACGATTGAAAAATTATTTTTAACTCTCCATCTTTGATGTTTTTGGAGAATATCAGATCTCTATAAATAAAAGTGACAGGGAAAAGTGCATAATTAAGGTTGCAGTTAGCAGAGCTTTTGATTTTTCTGGTTTTATGGAAAGCCTTCACACAGACTGTGAAGAAACAACAGATGAAACCATTGGTGATGCAGTCACACATTTAAGCATTTCTTTGACTTTGTAGTGAATGACTGAAAGAACTGCTAATGCAGGGGTGTCCAACTCCAGGCCTCGAGGGCCGGTGTCCTGCAGGTTTTAGATGTGTCCTTGATCCATCACAGCTGATTCAAACGGCTAAATGACCTCGTCAACATGTCTTGAAGTTCTCCAGAGGCCTGGGAATGAACTGATCATGTGATTCGGGTGTGTTGATCCAGGGTGAGATCTAAAACCTGCAGGACACCGGCCCTCGAGGCCTGGAGTTGGACACCTCTGTGCTAATAGGAGTGAAGGATGCTTCCTGGTATTCTGTATATTTCAGAGGTTTTCTGTGACTCTGGAGCTGCACACTGTATGTATTGGAGTTTGAATACGATGAGGCACTTTTCACTTTTGAGTTAGTCTAAAAATGAATTTCAGCAGATTGCTTGATGCGCACATCTCTATGAAACTCACTTCCAGCCTGAGCGCTCCCACCTGTTCCTTGAATGCTCCTCTGGAACAGTAAACTGAATGTTGTGGGATTATTTTCCCACATATGGCTCGGTGTAGAGGGTCACCGGGCGTCTGTTCCTGCAGGCCGAGGAGCCATTAAAGAGTTTGACTTCAAAACCACTCAAGTGCACCAAATGCAGCCTCTCGGCATTATGCCTACTGTTATCCAAGGACAACTGCATCGGTGCCAGGCTCCCAGTGTGTGGTAATCCTCACCTGACCAGGTGCATGACACTGTTTCACAGACGCTAGTGCCTCCTGCTGTGTCATATATCTTAAATTGCCACTGTTGTTTGCTGCCAGAAGAGCTGTAATGTTTCAGGCAGCAACAGAATGCATGCAGACAGTATTATGTGTGCATGCCAATACAATAGGAGTGTCAGTCAGCACAACTGCTATGGCTCAGTATGAGCAGGCTGTCTTTATGTCTCTGCTTTTGTCTTTTGTCACCAGTAAATAAAAGTGACTTTGGAAATTAGAAACCATCCATCACTCTGCCTTTGGCTTGTTTTACAGGTGTAATATGTCCTCACTATCCTTCTCCATATGTGAAAAAATGAAATTATTTTGACATCGTTTTATCCAAGTTTCTTTTGTCCAGAAAATACTCTTCTAAAGCTGCTTGGTTTAGTCTGACTCCGGGTGATTCTGTTCTATGAACTGGTCACAAGTTAGCACGTCGACTCGAACCTCTGCTTGTTTTCTTAACTTGGGTCGATGTTTCACAGGGTTTTTCTCTGCCATGGAAAAGATGATGTGATCATCCCCCGCTAAGAACCAGGAATTAGCTTTGCTTGATGCCCAAAAAAGTCTGTTTCATTTCCACTGAAACTTTATTTAACCACTTGTTTAATACGATTTACAGTCGTAATATTCAACTGTTATTTTCTTTTAAAACCATGTTTATTGTGCAAGTGCGGGTTCCCATATGTTCAAAAAGATACATCGAAGAAATAGAAATAGAAATAGAAAAGAATGCACTCAGTGCATGACAGTCAGGACTCGTTCCCCGACCCTAAGGCGCAGGGAACAAACCCTCTCATCCACCGGGAAGAACCCCAACGTACCGGCAGCAAGCCGAGGGGATATTAGAATACCCACCCCAGCCCGCCGCCTCTCACCAGGGGCAACTCCAGACTGAGACAGAGTCCAGCCCCTCTCCAGGAGACTGGTTCCAGAGCCCAAGCCATGTGTAGAGGTGAGCCCGACTATATCTAGCCGGTACCTCTCAACCTCACGCACTAACTCAGGCTCCTTCCCCACCAGAGAGGTGACATTCCATGTCCCAATTTCCAGTCTTGGTTGCCGGGGATCAGTCTGCCAGGGTCTCCGCTCCTGGCCGCCGCCCAACCCCTACGGCGCCTCCTGCGGGTGGTGGGCCTGTGGGAGGATGTGGCCCATGTCCCCTTTTCGGGCTGTGCCCGGCTGGGCCCCATGGACTAAGGCCCGGCCAGCAGACGCTCGCCTTCGGGCACCCTCCCTGGGCCTGGCTCCAGGGCAGGACCCCGATAACCCTATCCTGGGAGAACAATAATATTATGTTTAAAATGATGTCACAGCTTTGTGAAGGCCAGTCAGCAGCATTTCATGTGGTCTTCACCTGGAGCGAGGCATGTTGTTATTGTGCTGGTGCACACACTGATGACTGCGTGAGGCTTTCTTTCAAAATCTTCGCACATCATTCATAATTCTTTCCACCTTGACAATAAGCAGCGAATCTTCTCCTCTCAGCGTTTTCCTCGCTTCCTCTCCCTTCTTTCTCCAATCAGCTCTAGTTTCAATGACGCACTGTCTCTGTCCAGGTTGTCCCCAACATACTTCAGTCTGGCTTGAATGTGTCTTCACTTGTGTCTTTGGACACATCTCTCATTAGATTTCCTTCCTAAGTCTTTGAAACCATGCTTGCTCTGTGCTGTGTGGTTCTCTTTCTTCTCACGCCAGTTCTCGACACTTGGAAAAGCTATGAAAACTTCATATATGTGTTTCCTACTTTATGAACATAAATCATTTGTTTTTCTCAACTGATGTCTTTCTGTTTACATAAATGACAGCTTCAACAAACAAGCAAACAAACAAACAAATAAACTTTATTATTTGCTGAAGTTTTTATAGTGTGTATAAATTGGGGAGATAATTCTCAGCTTGAACTTAATTTTAGAAGCAAAGCAAGCACAGCAGTGGTTTGTCAGCTTTTCAGGAGGTGAATGGTTTTGATTTTAACTCTGGAAAAGTTTCTGAAATCATTTTGTTATTGTGTGCAAATATAAATAATGGATGCTTTCTAAGGAAAACTAGCGTGTTAGAAATACTATGTTGAAAATCCCTTGGCCAATTACAACAGCTACTCCATAGTTTTATCAGGGTATAGAGCATCATGTGCACAGCAACACAGTCTTGTGAATATAGCTGTGATGAAATGTGTCCAACTGAAAATACTGTTGAAAGCAGAAGAGCCTGTGTGTAGCCTGTAGTCCGGCTAGACTGTGTGTATCTGTTTGTTTAGTGATGTGAGGTTTGTATGTCACACATAGTCACGGGTTTAATGAACACATTTATGTATGCATGCAGTAAGAATCAGCATACACTACTTAAAAATCTTATTTTATCATTTAGCAAGAAGATAAGAACTTTCGTAGTGCAACTGACAATATTAATATGTAAAATGACCATGTTTGTGAGAGCCCAGGTCAGTCAGAGACATGAGAGAAAAATGTGGATCCATCAGCCAGCGCTACCATCTTCATTTGGAAGATATAATAAAAAAAGAAATGGGTTATTTTACTAAAGCACCAACCTAAAATACTTGCAGCCTGTTGGCCTTTTATGAGCACTAGATGAGAAAGAGAGGACAGCAGGCAGGATGGTTGCTGTAAAAAAGAGAAAGAGCTAAGTCACTGCATGTCTGGAGTTTTATTTAAATGACCTCCGGTATCACATTCACCCAGATGCTGAAATGGGTCTGCTGTTCAGGTAAATGGCTTGACTTTGACGGGATTACACTTTTAAGTTGAGGTAGCAGAAAGTCAGAAGCCTTGCTAGGATAAGCCTTACTCAGGTGTGGGTCACTGAAGGACAGCAGACTATTTAGAAATCTGCTGCTCAGAATAACAGTCAACATGCTGAGTTCGTCCCACTGCACATTTAATGGTCTGATCTTCATAAAAACGTTGACTCAAGTCAATAAAAGGCCAGCGGTATATGCAGCCACGCTTTACAAGTGCATACTATTAAGAATACTGAGAAAGAGAAAAAGCTTCAAGACTGTAAATATTTGGGATTATGTTTTCAAATTCATCAGACATAAGCAGTGAGCGGTTAGCAACAAGGTTCTTGGTTCCAGCCGTTCTGTGTGGAGTTTGCATGTGCACATGTGGCTTTCCTCTCCCACAATCCAAACATGTTAGGTTCAGTGGTTAATCGAAGTTCACTGTAGGGAAGACTGTGGATGCAAACTGGTGTATGTTTCTATGTTAGCCCTGCAATAGGCTGACAACCCGTCCAGGACCTCCAGTGTTGGATAAGCAGGAGAAATAAAAATATAATCTCTTTAATCTGAAAGCTTAAGAATTGCATTGTTCTTTCCTTGAATAGTACCATCCCTTCACTACTCCAAGGTTTGTTTATTCATTTACCCTCCAGGGTTCTGATAAATAGATCTTTCTAGATTTTGTTCATCCCAGGCTTTTGTGATTTAGAAGCACAATAAAATCTTTCTGTGTATGTTCTCAGTCCTCCAGGTGACAGCAATCTAAGCAGCTCCTCAAGTCTTTCTTTGACTTGTTGGGGTCAATGTACTGGGAGGCTGTGGAGCACAAACTGGAGCTAAACCTTCACCCCTTAATCATTTTCTGAAGTCAGTGATGTCATCAATGAGCAGCGCGAGTTCCCACGTGTTCTACCGCAGCATGTTTGCACTAAAGCCATCCCACTGTTTATGCACCGAGCAGTCATGGGAGTAAAACACAACGAGGTGCTGTGTGAGATCTACAGGTCTGTGTGACGTGCAGTGTCAGATTTAAATGGTGTGTCTGCGCACCACCCAGCATGTAAATATAACCCTCTCCTCTGTAGCACCCTCATATCCCCACCCTCCTCAGACACAGGCAATTATGCTATTCATTCTCTGCCAAGCTCTACCTCCATCCATGACTCTCTTCACGTTAGAAGTCACTTAAGCAGCATGTTGAAGGAGGCTAGTGCGTTTGTGGAGAGGGTCTCTTTTTCACTTAGACCTACACTTAGAGTGTGCGTATAAGTAGCTTTCCAAACACTAAGACATCCTAATGAGGGTGACAGCCAATAAAGCTCCAGCTTCATCTCCTGCCCACTTCAGCTTTCAGCACTTGGTTAAATTGCGCTCAGGAAAGTTTTAGACATCCAACTTTTAATTTGCTTCGTTCTCATTTAGTTTGGGGCTATGCTTAAAGTTGCACCGTGCACAACTCCTGTGAGCTAAGAACAGGAAGCTACAATTAACACAGGATCAATAGTATTGAACAGCAGAAGATTAGGAAAGAGTTTCCTGGTCAGGTGAGTCTCGATTTTTGCAGCAACATTTGGATGGTAGATGGTGGATGGTAGCCACGAAGCACCCTACCTCGTATCACCAGTTTAAACTGCTGCTGATGGTGCAGTGGTGTGGGGGACGTTTTCTGTACCTACTTTGGGCCCCTCAGCAAATGTCACAGACTACCTGAGTACTTCTGCTGGCCATGTCCATGCCTTTACAGCTTCCATAATTATTTGTGCTTAGCCTCGTTTTGGTAAATGGACTGGTTCTTATATAGCACTTTTCTACTCTTCTGAGCACTCAAAGCATCACACAAGTTGTGCATTCACCCAATCACACCCATTCGCACAAGCATATTTTCTTAGTGCTTTCTAACTAACATTCACACACACATCCATACTCCGATGGATGCACTGGAGTTTGGGGTTAGTGTCTTGCCCAAGGATATTTGGCATGCAGAGTGGAGGAGCCAGGGATTGAACCACCAGCCTTCCAATCAGTAGGTGACCTGCTCTACCTCCTGAGCTACAGCACCCCTTAGCAAGAAACACAATGAAAGATCATGAAATGTGACTTATGTTACATTAAATATTATATTCTCAAATTCAAATTCAGCCACTAGCTTCACAAATGTCCAAAATCACTAATCTTCTGGACTGGATCAGAAACAGCGGGTAGATTTTTGATAGACTGGTCTAGCCCGAGTACAGAGACCCTCAGAGTGAAGCAGGCTGAACAGAATCACCAAGCAACTGTTGAATTATGATCATAGCAGAGAATCATTAGAGGCAATGCAAAATAAATTAAAGGATCTAATAGGCGCTGTTAAGGATGTTTACATCCTGAACGGTTCAACTGGTTTAAGTTCATCACTACATGAACTTTCTTCTTGTCAAGTCTAACAGTTTTGTGCTTTTTGTACTACTCAAGCTTTTGCACACTCATAAAGGATGAAAGTTATCACAAAAGGCAACACGTTCTCATCCCGACACTATGTGACAAATCGCCGCTATGTTAAGCGTTCGGAGGCACGAGAGCCGTTTGGAATGAATCTATACATGTAAATGTGTTTTACGCTCTGATCACTTTGGAAAACTCTATCTGATGGTTATGGTTAAGATGGCTGGAGCGTGTGTTACCGCTGCGAGCAGCATTCTATTGGATTCAGTTGAGAGTCTGGAGCGTATCACAAGGATGCCGAAGGGCACCTTTCGCATTACTATGAGACGCCTCGGGACAAATCGTCGGTATGTTGCGGGAATGGGAATGCTCTGTCCTACCAAATAGTGAAATTACTTCTATTAATGTTTATTTGCCAACCAGGGTTCTCCCAAACCCTGATTACCGCTTCGCCTTAGCTTTCATCGGGGAGACCAGTCTAAAATCAGTGGATGGAGCCTTGTTTTAAAGACCCAAGAATGTGAACACGGTTAGCAGTTTCAGTCATGTGACGTATCTCTGCCATCCCTTTTGATCTCTTGCTCACCGTCTGTGAGCACAGACGGCAGCGGGGCCACGACACTGGAGGAGCCCTGCCTCGACACCATCTGTGCAGCTCTGGCTCTCCACGATCAACATCACATGATGACACTAACGTCACTGCACCACCTGCTGCAACACACATGCATTCATACACATTAATGGCATACATGCTCTCAATCTAACCAGCTCCCAGCACAGCAATGAAATTCATGCCCAGCATGTAAGTATAAGGCTGCTGTCAGAACTTCCTATCTGACAGGATGTAGTCTGGTTGTCTACATGTCTGTCTTGTTATCCTTCACATGAAATCTGCCCTCATGGACTCTCAGTGTATATCTTTACTTTGCTGTCATATGTTGCTATGTGATTCAGAAACATGCGTGATATCTAACTGGGTCCAGCTGGGTATGTGTTTCAAAGGCATATTCTCTAAATGTCATGGGTGAGCCATTTCATCACACTGCGTCCATGGAGTTGTCTCATTAAGGAGACATCACACTTTCTCTGTCTCTTGCTTTGCTGTGGAGCAGCCTCAGCTCACACATCTTTAAACCATTGCTTCAGTTCACTGAAGATGGTGGACATTTGTTTATGCACAGCTCTCTTAAGTTCCCATCACAGCTTCTCAGTTGAGTTCTTGGCTTTGATTGGGTCACTCTGTTGAACTATCCTGTTGCATGATCCAGTTCCTGCAAAGCTTTAGTTGTTATAGAGTTAGAGCAGCTGTATGCAGTCATGCAAAAACAACCCCTTATTCTTTTCTATGTGTATTATGCAGCAATTTTGACACAACTCTGTAAACCTGTCCTGTTTCTTTGTCGACTGTTGGTGACCGTTGCCCTCGTGCAGTTGGACCAAGCTTTATTAAAATACCTGATCTGAGTCCCAAGATTCTGCTTTGTTTATTTAACTGCAGTAAGAACTCGGTTCAGTTCCTCCAACCTGTATCCCAATAACCTCACAAATACACAAATATCAACTGAAATAAGAAAACACTGAGTCATTATGCCTTATATTGTTAAGAAAAAATCCCAAACAAAACCAGATTCAGATATCCTTCTGTATCCAAAGACTTAGGAATTATGCATTTATGCATTATGCATATTTCTGCCTCGGCAGAAATATGGCAAGAAGTCAAAGTGTGCATTGAGTTTGGGTTTGAGTTTTACCGCTCACATATAAACAGGTGAGGTCTATGTCCGTGTTACTTTCAGATGCCATTAAAGTTTAAAATGGCTTGGGTGGCTGGTGTTTGTAATCCGTGTATACAGAAGCCTTACATTTACTGGCTTGCATGAAACAAGCTGGAAAAAAAACCTTTTCTAAGCCCCGATGGGGAAATGAAAACATTAGAGGCAACTTTCAGTGGATCTCACCTATTCAGTACTGTGCTAACACAATATGGGTCATTCTTCTCCGATCAAAATGTAAAAAAGGAACAAGCTAAAGCAGCAGAGTCCCTTTGTTGTTTGTCTGATATTTCTTTATTGAAGTGAAATATACCCTAGTGTTTTCCTCTCACTGAGTATATCCGGTGAGTCATCTTCTGTGCCTTACCAACTCTTAAAATATGACTCAGGTTTAGCATCCCGTTATAGTCAAAATGCTGTCTCAGAGGTGCTTCCACACTAAGAAGAGTAAAAATCTGCAGAAAGCACTAAATGCTTTTAATCTAAAAATATCTGCAGTGCTCTTTTAAGTCAAACGTTCTGTATGGGCAGAAATCTGTGTCATCAGAAACTGAATCTGAATAAGTTAAATTTAAATTTGAATCGCTTGGATTGAATCTGAATTGTAACTTGAATAAATGCTTTTAAAAACTGAATATGAATTATCCTAATTTGAAATTCAATTTATTGGTTTGAAAATGATCATCACTAAATTGAAATAGAATTTTATATTTTTAAAATGAATTTTTTGCTTTGAAACTGTATTTTATCCTTTAAAAGTTTAGCTCTCGAATAATTTCAGATTCACTTCTAACATCCAGTTCCGGTTCAAGAGAAAATCGAGCGCAGATTAATAGAACTACGTTTTACTAGCGGACAGAAAGTGTTACTGACGGGAATCTACAGCGTCTTGAGCTGAATTAAGACTTCAGAAGTCATTCGAATCACCAGCGGATAAACTCTCAGGTTGGTAATAAATGTATTACATGTATAAGAACAAGCATCATGTTAACAAATGATAGCCATACACAGGGGTGATTCTAGGATCAGAGCTTTGGGGGTGCTGAGCTTTACCATCTCTGTGAAAGTAGGCAAATTTCTTTATTAAATCATAAGATTCTTAAATTCATCAAGTCTCTCCTTGCCTGGGTTAATTTGAATCTCCCCAATCAATGATAATGTTATGTTGGAATGTTGTTAAAGAGGGTCAAAATGCTTCAACCCAGTTTGTTTTGCAGATTCTGTACAGCAGCTTTAATATAGGGAGGACACAACTTCCAGACTGTGAGTAAAATCAGGTTTTTTGTCTTTGTCAGTTTAACAGTTTCTGCCTGTCACTGCTCCCTGTCTGTTTGCTTACCTGGTTCTTCCTGACCTCGTACTTTCTCCTCACGTTCCCTCTTTCCTCTCTCCCTCTTTGGACTGACAATCATACACAAATAGATTGTATTCAATTAGATGAAAAATTACATTAACATGAAAAAAATACTATTAAGATCACTAACAAAAAGTCCTCTCAGTGTACTTTCAACCTATGAACCTGGCTCTCTCTGTGCACAACCACACACACACACACAACAGGAGTTATAAGGTTAATGGACATCCAGTCAGTTAGCTAGTTAGTATCCATTTCAAACAGGACAGTGGTAACAACAGCAGGCTACGGACAATTTTAAGTTTTAGATTTTAAACAGGCTGTATACATTTCAATGGGAGCAGCAGGACGGTGAAATGTTGATGATTTTACTACAGAGCAGGACGGATTGTAGGGTAGCAAACATCGTTGGAAAACATGTTTCCAACACTGCAGGTTACCTGGTGTAATGTTTTCATGGCCTGACTCCTACCCAACTATATAAAGAGTAACTGAAGGTTAAATGCAGCTAATATGTCCTGTTTTAAGCCAGGCACTTACACCTCCACTCCGCTGCGTCTCAGCCACCATCGCTCTGGCAGCAACGGCGCTAGAGCCAGAGCAGGGGAGAGCTGGAACAAACCATTAGGAGGGGTATCTATACTTTTGTTGTTAAAATGTTACGTCTCAACCAAGTACTGTATGCTTTTTATATTTTTAGTAGTGTGTCACACAAACAGCAAATATTGTCAAAAAAGTAATAAATCTTTGGGGGTGCTTTGATTCATTTTGGGGGTGCTGAAGCACCAAAAATGGGCTAAAATCGCCCCTGGCTGTACAGTAACTTTTATGCTTATTGTAGCTGTTAGCTAAAAACGCTAATTTAGCGTAGTTTGCCCTGGATTCAGCTTCGACAAACAAATATGATCGACTGTTTCTAGTAGAAATCCAAAGTTGTCATCTTATACCCTCTCAGAGTGCCCCTCTGTATGCTTGCAGAGACCCCTACAGTAGGGAAACATGCAAAACGGTGTCCAAACCTTTGTGTTTTAGCTTTATTTATGTCTTACACAGCATCCCAACTCTTTAGCTAACTTAATAACTTTAGCTAAAGTGAATAGTTGGTCTAATTCATTAGTGCAGCATTACTGGATCACCTGTGTTTGAAGTGATATGATATGTGACTATCACTGTGTTTAACTACCATAATAATTCTTAGGGTACTGAGGGTGTTGTTAGATTTGTATTGTTGATTGTCATTTATGCTTAGAAATATTTACTTATACGTGCTTAGAGTTTTGTAATTAGTTGTAGATTGGTAGAGGTTTTGATCCTTGATAGTCTGCAAACCTTGTGTGTATTAGACAGCACTCTGGGAGCATGAGAGGTCGTACCGTGTCTTATTGTTTTATGGTAGGATTAACGTAGTTGCGTCTGTTCTAGTCTAAGTGCTTTAACTGCTTGACTTCCTCACCGTGTTATCTAGGGTGAGGGGGGGTCTAGCCTCTTCCTGACCAAGGATGTTTGCCTTCGTGCTTTCATGTTATATGACCCTTTGAAAAGCAGTAACACACACACACACACACACACACACACACACACACACACACACACACACACACACACACACACACACACACACACACAGTATTCTTTGTTCACATGTATACCTATGTAAGATGTTATATGTTAATGACCCTATGCATATTCATGTAACCACAATAAAAGGAGTGCTATGGGGAGCCTGGCTGAGAGTCTGATGGAGGTCAGGTGGTGGGACGACGCTTGGCTCCAGCCAGATCTCCCATCATGCATGAGTAAACATGAAGAACTTTGCCTACTTGTGTCTTGCTTTGCAGTGTAATTATATTGTCTTCAACGTTCCAGCGGATGGGTTCAAGCTACGAACCTATCGGGTGTAGACATTGTGTGTAGACATTGTTGATGAATGGGAATTAATATTTGGATGACAAATGACACTTTTACAAGCATCTCTTAGCAGTTTATAGATTTTTTTGTTATAAGAATTTGTGCTTAGACACATAGAAAGTCAGATATTTGATTGGCTGCCACATTGTCCCTTTTATGATATTTATGTCCTAGAGCAGGTCATGTGCTTATGTAAGCCACTTCACCCAAAGGTTTCCTCAGGTCAGAGTGTCCAAAGCTTTTTCAGAATTGTTGGTTATTGTGTTGTTTATAGGTGTTGGCATGTAAAGTCACTCACATACGGGTGTTCTTGCCACCCCAACGCTCACACACTCAGCAACCTCACGACCAAGGCCACAAAGTGCTGATGGGTTTCCCAACAACTGCTTAAAGAGCTCAAAGCCTGCGGTATGACAGCCATGACAGGCACACATGTCAGACTTTTGTTTTTCCAATTCTTACACTCCAAATAAATAGTCCTTTATCTACCTATACAACTGCTTAGTTCCTCTATATTTAGAGGATCACTTAATTATTATTTATATACTTTCCTGGTCAGTGGCGTTGGTATCCTCTCAAACTGAAACCAACCTGCTAAACAACATAGGTATTTTGTGCCGTTATTCAGTGCCTTGTCAGTCCTTGTTCTTTAGGTCTTTGAAAAAAGATTTCCCCCTTCAACATTTAGAAAGCTTGCCATGCAGAAACACTGCAGATGATGTCACAATACGGCTGTGTGCAGGCAAAAGTAGGACCCAAACGCAAACTCACAGAGACAAAAGGTAAACTCAAAAAACACAGCTTTATTGCTGGCGTGGAGTGGGACACGAAAAAACAATACAAAGTAAACTAAACTGGGAAAAACTAAAGCACAAGGAGCCACAGGGAAAAATCACACAGCTATGAGGGAGGACGCAACACTGACAAAGAGAAACATGGGGCTTAAATACACTGAGGGATAACGAGGGGGAATGAGCCACAGGAGGAGAGCACAGCTGAGAGTAAGCAGGACGAGGCAAGGGAAGCAAAACTAGAAACATTAACATAGAACAGACTGTGAAAGTAAAACAGGAAACACACTGACGGAACTCAAGACATGTGAACTTAACAGACTGGGGGAGACAGAACATAGGGATCTGAAACATGGAACAGAAAGGCACAGTAGATCAACATGAACATAACAACGCCACAGGGGAAGAGTAAAACTGAACACGATGAACACAGAAACACCAGACCTCTTCACAATAAAACAGGAAACATAATGAGACGTAGACATGACAACCCAAACTTCACAATGTAAGACACAGACATGAAACACATGAAGAGCAGGGGAGATTTACCATAGTTGGAAACACGAGGGGGAAATAATAAGAACTAGAAACACTTAAGCATGATAACAAATGAACTTAGGAACCTGAAGGGCTTACATAAACTAAAACATCAAAATGAACTAAAACTCAAAACACTGGGTCATAAGACCCAGGATCGTGACAGATGAACTCTTGAGTACACACTTATGTCACTGCAAGCTTCTAGTTTCTCACTAAAGATCTCCTCAAGTTAAAGTGTATGGTGAGACTCTTGATGCTGGACTGCGTACTGTTAAATTAATGCAGTTTGTTACTATGCTTTCTTCTGGACATTGACCAGTTCCCAACTGTGCTCCCTGAACTAAAAAGAACAGATTTCCTATCATGGCTCATCTCCGAGCTACAATCTCAGAGAAGTTCATGTTAAGGAGGTCTCCATTTGTTACAAAGTACATCTGAATTAGCACCCTAACCCGTTCACTCCAGAGGAAGCCAGCCACTCCTGTCACTGTTGAAACTGTCAGTCACGATGAGTCGCACTGGATTCATGTTAATATGGAATATAAGAGTGCGGCTTGTATAACACATGACCATAACTCACCCATTGGTTATGGACTTTGCATTTTGAAGCCTTAATGGTAACATTTTGCAGTGTTGTTTTTGGAGCCGACATTTCCTCACTTGGATAGCAGGCCAGAGAAGTTTGCAGGTAATACTAGGAGAAAACAGGCTACAGCCATAATCCACCCATATTAAAGCTGCAATGCACTAATTAGAAATTATTGCTAATAATAACACACTAAACTTTATTGTCTGAAACTCAAGCACAAGTGTCCTGGACAGGATGTACCAGCCATCATATGGGGGGGAGTATCCATACAGCCTGGATGCAAACATGGGTGTTTGTGGGAACTGTCTCACTTTGGAGGCAATGTAAAGCAGCCATAAGAGGAACTGCAGTGTTTTATTGTCAGCACTGGTGGTTGAAGCAACATGCTTCATCGTTTTCTCTTGTTCACTGAAGTGCTCTGACTTTATCGGCCTTTTACTGTCTCACATGTCACACATCTGTTTTCAATGTGAGAAATGTCTCGGCATATACAGAGACGACCAAAAAATTATCATCACTTCATGTGTTTCACTTACAAGTGTTACCTTTGCTTTTACACTGTAGGCTTTCACTTTCACATGAATGCAGTCATAGCAGCATTGAATGAATGATATATACAAGGTTTGCTGAAATCTGCTCAAAGACAAAGATGGTTACGGTGAGCTGATAGGAGGAGATATTGGCTAAAAATGACAGTGTTAAAAATAAATTAGCTGGACCAAATTCACAAATGTTTTTGAAAGGGTTGAAGTATGGTGGCCCTGAGAGGTCAAATGCACTGCAACTTTAGAAAAATAACAAAAACTCCCAAAACACAGCAGAATACATACAGAAAACGTGCTGGATAAAGGAAGTGTTTCAGTGCGTCATCATGTTTGGCGTATTTTTGCAGCATTTTCTATCAGCTGGTGTTTTCTTAAGTTGGCCACCATATTTAAGACATGAACTAACACTGCTTTTATTCTGTAAGTAAAAGAAGCAAACACTGAGCCAACACAACAAAAAACTTCTGTAGATGGTGGTTGATGACTGCTTTTAAGTACACTGTACATATGCTGGCCTTTATGTTAGTACAGGCTGTTCCTTTAGTCATTTACACACTAAAGTTTAGTGTGTAAATGAAAGATGACTGTTTATGTAATGGAGGGAAACTGAACCAGATGCTTGTTGCTAATCAGCATCTTAATCTCTCTGCCTTCTTGATGTTTGTCATAGTGCCTTAGACCATATGTCAGGAAGTCCTTCTATTGCCCTTCACCCCTCCCCTCCTGTCATCCCTGACTGTGTTAATCCGTAGTTATCCATGTTTAGTGACCATGAACACAGTCAATGGTGTCAGAAGGGACTTGTAAAAGCGTCACATTCGGAATAGCCCCAAGGACAGAGATTAGAGCCTTTGGAAAGGTCATGTTTTATGGCCCTTCCTTTAACCCCTCCAAATAGAGGTGATTATGGAGGAGAGCACATAGCCAGCGGCCTGCTGTCATGTGTTCCCTCTAACCTTATGCTCACATAACAACAATCACAGGGGCCTATTAATGCCTCAACAGTCATGGCTCTAAAATCGACAGTATAATGTCCCGAGTCTTGAATGGCACTCAAAGACCAACCTGCTGCATGCAGTAACCTGATAGGCTTCCATTATGGTCCCACTGCGCACACGCCTCGGCCTCAGATGGCGAGCAGAGATTCTGCTCCATAAAAGGAAATTTGAACACAAACGGATAAATATTTGTAATCAAACATTTATGATATCTGTGATGATATTACTAACTGTCGCTGTCGCAGTGTTCACGATTTAGTGTCTTTATTTTCTGGCTGTTGGGTTGAGTTTTGATTCCTTTCTGATTTCTGATTATTTAAAGAATTGTGTGAACTCTAGTCTTTGGTTCAGCTTTGCAGCTACTTCTTGTTGGACTTTTTTATCAGCTAAAATGAATCATTTTCTTAAACACAGAACGACGTTGCTTTGAATACCAACAGTATCCACTTTGTTTGGATAGAGTTTCCTGTACAGTGGCATCATTTCTTTCAAGAAGCAGATAATTTCACTTTGAAACTTAAGACTGAGCCTTATCTCACAGGTCAGTTCAGTTCAGTTCGATTTTCTATTTCAAGAAGGGCACAAAGGATCAGTTTGGCATTTAAGCCTGAAAAAGAATAGGGTAGGCAGAGTTCCTGTCACTGGGACAGACAAAGATAGCCACAAGGATTGGATGTGAATCACGTCTGAGCCACCGTGTACCTGTGCCAAAGTGCTACCACAGAATAACACTCCTCACTTAAATCCTATTCCTGGAATCATCATCTGTCTGCACCTTCTAAACTTGCCCTCTTTCCATTTAATTCAGGGTCATTTTGTGTTTAATCACATGCTGGACTACAGACGTTTTTTTCCTACAATGATGGAACCCTATGAAAGTGATGTTAGGTAATCAATGAGTAATTTACTGGCCTGTAAGAAGTGCCAAAAGCATCAGTTGAGCCAAACACCGGTGACTTCTACTGAATGTTAAGAGCAGAACAGTCGTTGATGATACTTGGAAGCAGCCACAGTTCATAGATGATCAAAGCTGTGTGGAAAGCGGTCTAAATCAATAGGTGTTAGAGAGCAAAGTCTAATGTTTAAGTGCTTTAAATGGCAGTAGAGCTCACAGTCTAAGCTGCTGGGGGAAAACAAAAGGAAGACGTGTCTATCATTACAGCTCAACGGTTTCCGGGGAAGCGCTGGCCTCCGTAAATCAGCTGACAGGTTTAATGGTCACAAAGAGAAACCCACAGGCCTAAGATGATTACCATGGGACAGGCAGCCATAATGACAGAATAATGTACACTGCTGTGACAAGAAAGATGACTTTTCCTTGGATTGAGAAGGCTGGATGCATTCCCAGTCATTTTGGTGTGTCCTCTCCTCAAACGTGTCTGTGGAATAAATCACTTTGTGGGAATGCCACGAGAACATCGCTCAACAGCATCCCGAGTCCAAACCTTGATAACAACAGAACGTTATTGGCAGGATTTCATGCATGAAGTTTGTCACGGAGACGATGTTAATAACCGCTCTGCATTATGTGTTTGTCAGGCACAGCAATGATGTTCCTGGGTTAATCTGACCCAGGGCAGCTACACACAAGTGGGTTTATAGCTCATT
Organism: Aulonocara sp. 'chitande type north' Nkhata Bay; assembly: GCF_057382095.1. Taxonomy (NCBI): domain Eukaryota; kingdom Metazoa; phylum Chordata; class Actinopteri; order Cichliformes; family Cichlidae; genus Aulonocara; species Aulonocara sp. 'chitande type north' Nkhata Bay. The sequence continues at coordinate 557,558 of NC_141360.1, read as the reverse complement.
ATTACCAATCATGTCAATCAATATTTAATGAATACTGTTCTGTACCTCTCACACATCACGGTTCGATCAGTACGTATCACTCATTTTTCAATAAAAAATGTATAATGTAACATTTTTATTGAAACTTTAAATAAAACATTTTTCGTGACATTGATTTTTTAAAATACATTTTTATTTTTTTAAGGAATAATCATAGCTACAAGCTTGACGCCGCTCGTCTGTCAATGATCACCTCGATTACTCTTCAGAAAATATGAAGCCTTACAGACGTCGTGGCACAAAATACACAGAATCCCACAGACTGGCTGTCCGGCTTCCCCGGTCAGGAAGAGGACCCCCAAATATCCATTCCTCCAGTTCTTCCCCAAAACATGCGATCATTTGGAGAATGATTTTCTGTAGTGAGTTCATGACCAGCTCAACACCTTCGATGTCTGTCACACGACTCACTGCCACTACAGACTCGGAGACAAACAGAGTTAGGGCCACATGCACCTGCTGCATTATTTGCTTTGCCACCTGCATTATGCATGCCGTTATGGCACATGCAGCATTCTCCTGAAAGACAGGTGTCACCATTCATTCACTTCTCCTTGTTAGTACAGGTAGTAGCAGAGGAGAAGAAATTCAAACTGCTGCAACATCTCGCTCTGTCCAATCTGTGAATGTCTGCGCTTCTGATGTCACCAAAGCGGCACAGTAAGACGTACACGACTGGCAGCAACGGCGGCTTTGTCGTACGGCACCATGCACAACAATCTCAGCACTGACAGACAGGACAAACCTCATGCAGCCCTGATATAAGATAAGATAAGATAAGATAGAACTTTATTAATCCCTCGGGTGGGTTCCTCTGGGAAATTCGATTTCCAAAAAAGCACAGCACCGACAGAAGTTACAGAGTTATACACACACACATATATATAAATACAGAGACAATATAAATAAAATATACGAAGGGGATAAATAGAATAAATAGGAATAAAAATAAAAATAAAAATAAAACAAATATATATAACATATAACAAAGGATGCTGCACGAGTGCTCTTAGTTTTTAGTTTTTATTAAACTTTAATTTGATTTCTTGTAGCTTTTAACACAAGAACAAAAAAAGAACAGAAGTTATCAAAGACAGTAGTATTTTACCCTAAAGTATGATAACCTGATTTTACAAGCTGTGCACTCTTCAGTCTGTATGTACCCAACCAGTCACATGACATAATATTGTGCTAACGTCCTGTGTCTTTGATTCTGTTTTCAGTCATCACATCTCCCACTGTCCCCTCCTGTTGCCTGCCTGTCGGGAATATGGACAATCTTCCAGGCTTCAGTGAAACTAAAACTTCCAGTCGGCCATTTTGATTTGTATAAACAATGAAGCAGGTTTGCGCGGTGACTGGCTGTAGAAAGTTTCACAGGTATCTCAGTTGACTGAGCGCAGAATTGCTCTCTAACACCGAGCTGTTGCCAAACGTCCTCTTGGGTTCAGATTCTCAGAACTCCCTCGGCTCTGCAGGCAGCATCTATTCCCAGCTCAGGTAGCAGCGAGCAGCGGAGCAGGAAGCCTCACCTGTAGAGGAAGCAGGGTGATCAGTCAGGAACAGGAAGAACACAGACACACCAGGGACCAGTTTGAACCTCTGTTCTCTCTACGCTCTGTCTCTGACTTTGGCCCACATTCACAGTGTTCTTAGATGTGCTCCATCTGTAGAGTTCCCATGTTTAGGAGCTAATTTTGTGTAAAATGAAATGATCCCTGTCCTGTGTTTGCTTGGACCAGGCCTGATCTTTGATCTTTTTCCGTGTCTGTGTCAAAACTGGACGTCAGACGTTCATTCATGCAAACATACGTCATTATACAGAATCCATTGCATTCGTTCCTTCTGAGTTTAAGTCGGGTTCTTTAGCCTTCACCTCCCCAACATTCATGAACACATCCTTACATACATTCCACATCACTTTGCTTAGAGAGTAGCTTTCCCCCAACCAAGGTGACCTATGACCTGGAAGTGTTTACCTCAGCTGCATGCTCTCTGGTTATGTTCTCACAAAGCCCACAGGACCATGTGACCTGCTAAAAGCCTCCCATCCCTGACTACACTCACGGGCAGAATATATGGAATCACTATCATTAGATGACTTTCAGAGATTTCCTGTAGCTGTCTGAATGCTGTCTCTTATCACTGAGCATCAGACTCTAAACACATCTAAACTCCTGCTGCACTTTATCTGGTGGATGTGTTTGTGCACAGCATGCACCCCACGACACCAGCAGTAAGACTGATGTTGGCTGATCTGACCTCCCATTTGATCTCAGTCATTATTTTATTTTATATTGTTTCAGGTATGGTTTTAATGGCATTACTGTCAAAGCCATTCCTCACACAGTTTTCTAATTTCATCTTTTGTTATTTACAAACAGCCGACTCAGCGTTTTCATTTGGTACAAATGGCTCCAGCCCTGCAGTCAGCCAGCGTTTGACTTTTCCTCCACGATGTTTCTGGACAGGTCAGGGTCACGTAGTGTTTAAAGTGCTGAAGAATTAATAGCATTTAAAAACAAAGACCCAAAATAACTGACACGGGACACAGCTTTGACTCATTCCCCAGCCCTAACTTGATGTGTGCTTGTTTTGTATCTTCAGTTTTATTCTGAAGGAAAAGGTTTTTGCATAAGAAGACAGCATAGCTCTGCTTACCTCTGTGGCCACGCAGACACATCCTGGAAACACCAAAGTGTGTTTTCCAGCTACGCATAGCCGAAGTTCTTGATGCATATCCACTAATCCCCCCTTTTTTTCCAAGTGTTTGTTGCTCAGGAAAACACGGTTTACATGGTTTCTTTGTTTTCCAACCTTCAGACATCTGGAGCTGTGCTGCTGTTTGAATGTTGGTATTTTTAGAGCATTAATGAATTGAGTTAAAGTGTAAAATGGCCTCTATGGGAGGTCAGACTTTGGCCATTTGTCATCAGAATGAAGTAAGCAAGCTTGAAAGACAGAAATAGCTTTGTTTGGAGTGCCACGTCATCTCAAGCCAATCTACTGGAACCAGTAGGCCAGTTTGGGGAGCCAGTTCTTTGAGGCTCTCCTTCAACTTTCCTGTCTCACATGGCATTCAGGCATTTTCCACCAAATGCAAAGGCATCAATATCTCCACCATGAGCTCACATCTTCCCCAACTGTGCAAAAGTGCCTGTGAATGCTGTGGATGTAAGTTGAATCCAGTCCCCAAGGTGTAAAACAGGCCGCTGGCAAAACATGTTTTCCTTTTTGTCCCACAGTTTGCAGGTATTCTCTATTTTTCATGCTCTAACCATAAACTTCAATTTCCCAAAAACTGGGTTCCATTATAAGGCAGATTCACCCAGATCGGTAATAATAAGACATTCGCTCTGAACTCTGTTATCACCTGCAAAGCAGTGCATGAATGTTGAAGCTGCAAGCAGCTGAGATTAGCAGGAGGAGGTCACTTTCTCTGTGCATGAAAAACAAGACAAGGCCAAACAAGATGCTTCTTGGTTTGAAATATTAACTGTGTATGGCATCCAGGTTGAGTGTATATTAGTATTCATAACTATTAAAAACCAAACAGTTCTTTTCCCTGTTTGCTCCTCAGACTGTGTGGGAGTGGAAGACCACTGACATCTTCATCAGTAGATAGAAACAAAAAACTGAAAGGCCACATCCTTAAATTCAGGGTACTAACCTGCTAATGCTAATGCTGCTTAATGAAACAAACAAAGTTCAGGAGATAATCCTAATCTCCAAAGACCTGAACTGCATTTTTATTTTCTCTTTGCTCTTTGGGCTGATTGGGACCTGATGAATGTAAAAACAAAGAATGATATTTTTACCTGATGTAGTTTCTGAGAAGATGACATCAGGGCCTTGTAGAGGAAAATTTAGTATTGTGGTCTAGACAAGCCAAAATGTGATGTCCACATATGTGTACGGCAGGTGCTAGGAGGTTAATGCTGGGCAGGAAAACTTATTTCTAAAGCAGAAGTTTTGTTCATGGTTTTCAACATGAGCTGGAGCAGGCTCAGGCGTACTCACACAACAGTATAATAGAGAGAAAGTAAAGGTGACACCCCATTATCTGTACCAATCAATCAAGTGATCAGGCACAGTGTAGCAGAAAGCCTGGCTGGATGGAGAATATTTCCTAAAATGTGAAACTTGTCCTGAGGACTACAGCTGCTCTGATGCCTATGGAGTCAAAATGCAACGTTCAGAATATGCCAGCAAACAAAACAACAAAACAACAAGCAAAATGTATTGTGCAGGTATACTTGCAATGTACATTACCAGATCGGTCCAGGACCTCAGACTACCCCCGAGGGTAGAACAGCATGTTGGCTCACTGCAGTTTTTTTTATTGTAGCTGCCAATAGGCTGACTTGGACACTGAGTGTGGTTTCACCCAGTGTAGAAAGACAATTCTCTATAAGTTATATGAGAAGGCAGGCAGCGGTGCAACTCTTTATTAATGCTTCCATACTTGTGTTAAAGACGTCAGTGTCTCAGGGCAGACAGCGGTTTGTCCTAAAATGATGTCGCTTTGTGATGATTATCAGCCGAAGTGCAAGTGGAGGAGAGTTTGTGCAGCGGCAGCTCTGATATCACTGGTTACAAAAATACAGCAACACTTCTCACCGGAGTGAAATACAGCTCTGCTCATTAACACTGGAGTGTTCATTAATTAGCAATAAAATGTTTGTGAGGCATGCTAGCTGCTTTACATAGCTCCTGGTTGCCATGAGTAACTGGATAGTCACAGACCAATTGTCTGCCTCAGATTGCTGTGGGTTAAATGTCAGCACAGTAAAGATCTGGCTTAAAACAGCACGTGTCTCTGTGTACGCTCTCTCTGCCACTGTGAACACAAATGTGAACCTTTGCTGTTACTGGGGTTGGTTTTGGGGCGGGGATAGGAATGATAAAGGATGGTGTGTGAGGTGTTTTTAACTCCATGTGCAGTGAATCGTTGCATGAACTGCCCTCCAGCACAAAGCCTCATTGGTCACCATTTACTCCAGACATTTATGTTGTTATGAAGTGATATAGAGTTGGTGGCAAAATCACTTTGTATAACAAAGAACCCACTGACACCACATCTGCTGCCTCTACATCTAAGGCTTCTACACTATGGCAGTTACATCAGTGGGTAAACCAAAGTAATGCTGGATTTCTAAAGATGTATATTTATGGTTTCACCTGACTGAACTGGCTCGGGCATGCATGTGTTCAGGTGCAAAAATGGGTAAGGTGCACCAGTAACTACCTTGTGATTGGTTTGTTGGAAAGAAGAAAGATGGGCAGAAACAATCAACGGGGTCAATCTGCACTTTGTACTAGACCCTAGACATACTTCTTAATGCTCTAAATTTGGGATTTTTTGGGAAACCAGCAGCATCTGGAGGAACTGCAGGTTTTGCAGCTGCATTTTTAAGCTCTATAAATTAGCTGTTTGTAAGTTCCTCTACATAAACAGGAGCTTACAAAGCTCACAGTCACAGCCCCTTCCCTCCTCCTGGATGGCAACGACCTTGAGACATTGGAGAATTTGGAAATCACAAACCCGTTAGACAGTCAAGGGAGGGATGGATGTCGATGGCAGATCCCAGGCCTCATTTGGAAGCTGGGTAGTGTGAGCAGGGGAAGTGTGTGCTTTCATTACGAGAAGCTGATACTCGGACCCACCGGTGAGAGGGAGACAGACTGGAGCTACAGACAGTCAAAGGAGGGGAAAGGGGCACAGGATCCCAGATGAGAGTACGTGTCCATTTTTGGTGTTCTCTTTCTGACTGTCTTTCACATTTTCTTGTCTTCAACTTTCTTTTCTCTCGCACTCTTTTTGCTCTCTCTACTTTCCCATAAATGCAGCGGAGGTGCATTTGGATACTGCCGTTGAATCTCACACAATGGTTTGCCGTTTGCTCTCAGAGCTGCTCATTCACAAACAATTCATGTTCCCACACACGCGTACGAATGGTGACGCACATGCCCACAACCTCCATCTCTGCTTGATCTCTTATCATATCTCCAAACACTATACAGCTTCCCTCCCTCTGGCAATTCATTTCATGTTAACACAACATCAATCTGCAGGGCTGCCCTCTCGCTCCACACATCCATGGCTGGGCTGCTTATCTCAGTCACCTTCAGGGAAAACAAATGATGTTTATATCCATCCTGCCTCAGCGCTTAGATCACCTCCACCTCGCAGTGCTTGTGAAATCCCTGCACACTGAAAGCAGTCTGGTTCGCTCATGCTACACACAGGTGCTGTAGTTGTCTGTCTGTGAAGTGCTGTTTGAAATCTGCAAGGGGAGATGGGAACAGCAGACATACTGTACTTATGGTAAACATACAGGACAAGAATATTGTTGTATCCTGGTTTTTTATTAGAGTTGTAATTCTGAGGCCTGTTTCTTAAATATTGATTATTGCCATTATTATTATAATGTATCATAATCAAATCCTGTTGATCCTGACACATTTGACACACTCCTGGGGTGATAAATGCATTTGTCTGTTTGTGGCTGCAGTATAGACGGTCCATTGGCTGGTGCTGTGACACAAAGGTTCATGGAGAGAGTATAATCTTATAATCTGACTTACCTGCGGAGCATATTTATAACAGGCGTGACAAACTTCAGTTCATGGGCAACATACGGACAATTGTTGTCTCAGAGTGGATCATTTACCATTTTTTAAAATATTTCAACTCTAAGTTTATTTATGAAGAACAAAATTTTCGGCCTGACATGTTGAGTGCATTTTCAACATATGACATCCAACGATGTGGTCTAAGGAGGCATCCTCGTCAACCACCACAGCTGGCTTCTTTAGATGAGGAGGAGTAGAGACTTTGACTCGGTCTCACCAAAGACGTTTTTATGTTTTGGTTTTTGGGCCATTCAGAAGTGGACTTGCTGGTGTGTTTTCCAGTCACTTTCCTTAAGGGTGCTTGAGTTTCGGGGTGTGAATACTTTGAATTTTCATCTCCACCACATCCAGAAACACCAACGGCATTCCACAACTAAGTTTTTGAAAAGAAGAACATTCTAGAAGCTGAAATGAGTTACAATCTGCATGTAGCACCTGCACACCCAATCCATGGCCTGGAGGTTATCCACAGTAGCACCTTCAGTCAAACATTGATTTTTGTGAGCACAACAGGAGGTTATGTATATTAGCTTCTACAAGCTTTTTATCTATCTATCTGTTCAACATAGAAGATTAAGCTTGGACTTCATGGTGGGAAACAGTTCATTCTAATCACTGCCGGCTCCTCTGCCTTCCTACACCAGAAAGGTCCATCAGTGATGCCTGTGTTGATCTTTCTGCTGGGCAGGGAGGCTGCTCTTTTCTGTTTCAGCAAAAGCACCTCACTGCCTCAGCGTGAGACACAGACAGTGGAGAGGGGGGGAGTGAGGTAGTGGTGGCTTGCGTGTCTGCTTGTGCACCAGACTGTGTGTGTGGTTGCAATATTGTGTGTCTGTCTGCAAGTGTGTGCCAGATATCTCCATGGTACAGCGCTAACATATCGAATGGCTGCTCTGAAATGTCAGTTTGTGTTGTGCATGTTGCCTGGCAGAATGTTCAGGTTGACTGAGCACGTTAATTGGAGAAGCTGTAGTGAAATCGCTGCGTATTTACTCACTCTTTAGCCAGATTATCATAATTCCAAACCTCATTATTTAAGCCTAATACTGGAAATAATAACTCATCATTGTAATTGCTGTAGTCTGGGGGCTGTGAGAGTCTTAGTGAAAAAATAACAAACCTCCATGTGAAATTTGTTAAAGATCATAAAATAGCAAGCATGGGTGTTAGATTTGAAAGGGTGCCATTCTTTATTTATTCTTTGCAAGCTAAATAAAGTATGGGAGTGAAAGCTTCTGCACTTAAAGTGACAGTAGCTTCTGAAGCACTGAAATAAGCTGAGATGTCAGTTAAAGTCTTTCTTTGTTATGACTCCTGTAGAAGATTATTTTGTTCATTTTTTATCAAGTGCTGAAAGTAACTGAATTCTTGTTGAAAGGTTTGGGGTAAAGCCGGTCATTTGGTCGCTCAGTTATGTATCTAAAAGCAGATTTTGTGCAGTGCTGTTTCTGAGCTCTCTACCTAAATACCAACTGCACTGCAGTTCAGTTTATTCATTATCGCAGTCACATTAACAGCAAATCCAAAATCTGCCTTTCATTCTGCATCTGGCTTTCTTCTCATACAACTTTTGACTTTCTGTTCTCAGGTCCCATTGTCTGTGATTTAGTGCTCTCTCCTTGATAAACCTTCTGCTGTATAGCACCATCTATAAATACTTCAGTTTTGCATTGTTAATATGCTGGTTTTTAATGGCCAAACTCCCAGCAATCACAGTCACATCTCAAAAAGGGCTGAAAAGCTGCCGCCTTGCTGGACAGAAGTGTAAATATTATTATTACATTGGTGGTGTAATACTAACATACACCCTATAACATACACCACCAGCAGTCATTGCTTTAGCTTTGCTGGGCAGCGAGAAGAAAGTGAGGACTGAAGGTCAAATGTTCGATCCATCATCTGCCACATACATAGTGTGCATACTTTTCCACCTGCTCACCAACCCTGTTCTTTCTGTTAATGAAAGTCAAGCTTCATATTGCTATAGTTCAGCTCCTCACACGTCCTTTACTGAGGCTTTCTTAGGAAGTTGGTGTGATTGTAATGGGAGCTCATGAATCATTAAGCACTTTTTTCCCAGCAATACAGGGCGATTTCACTAAATTGATGTGGACAACAAGCTGCTTTCCTCTCTTATCTATATTATTTAACACGGAGCAGTTGGACCATGGAGGGTTAGGATTGTTCTGTGTGAGCACAGCCATCAACCCCGTTCATTATTATCATCACCCTCTGCCTTTCTTTGTTTTCCTCCTTTGTTACTTCTGATATCTTATTTTTCCCTCAGTCTTCGTGCCTTCCTTTTAGCATCACTCACTGTTACTTCCTGTACTCACAGCCTTTTTATCACTGACTCGATCTGTGTCTTTTTCTCTGAGGGTTTTAATCTAATTACAGAAATGTAATTATTGAATTAACTGTAAATTTTATCCCTGAGAGCTTTCTGGCACACTGCTATTACAACTAGGCAGGAAGAAGTTGTAACCATGGTGTAGTAATTTAAATTTAGAACATGTTTACCTCTTTTTAAAACAAGTATAAAGCTTTTTTTTACATTTTTAAGCAGTATGGCTACCTTTGTAGCATAACAATACATAACGCAATAATTTGAGGCCATTGTTCGAGACTAACTGACGTTTAAAGTAAAACAAAACAGTTCTGAAGGTTAAATTATGTTTCTGCATATAAACAATATTGTATGTCTGAGTATCTAACCAATCAAATGATTAAATTTGACAACATGTGCTCTCGTAACCCAAATCTCACACCGGTACCGAGCATGGAAATAGTAAAATAATACTACTTTATCTCAGACATACAGCTGATGCAGCTCCAGGTCAGTTGGCTCTCTGAAATGATTTCACAGATTGTCCCTACTCTGCTAACAAGAGCTCAAACTGCCCCACTAACTGAAATATCTACAAAAGTGGTTGTAATACAGCTTCAACTCCTGATAAAACCATTAAATCCTTTTGCCTTGCAGCTCCATCTTTAAAATCCTTCACCAAATTTTTATTTACAACTGCTCGAACTGGGGTGATACTCCTGTTTCTTGTCGTCCAGCCTGGTCACTTCTTATGAAAATATGAAAATCAAATTTCCCTATTTGAGAAATGGACTGGTTCTTTTACAGCACTTTCCTGCTCTACCTGAAACCTCAAATCACTTTCTAAAAAATAATATACCTATTTATGCAAGTACTTTTTATGCTTAAGTGCTTTCTATCTAGCATTCACACTCTGATGGATGCATCAGAGGTTAGTATCTTGCCCAAAGTATTTGGCATGCAGACTGGAATGGCCAGGAACTGAACACCAACCTTCCTGAGCTACAGCCACCCCTATCGACTAACCCCAGAAAATTATAGAAACAGGAAGACAAATGGCCAGATGCAACAAAGGGGGTGTCCAAATTCATGGGCTTGATCCTCCTGAGGTCACAGCGACGCGAAGGCTGTCCAAATGCGGCCGACATCCATTCCCCCAGATTTGAAGGATGGGTCAGGTGTATCCTTCATCGCCCACCATATCCCAGAATTCATAGCGCGGCTCAGCCAATTCCAGTTTTCAACAATGGCGGCAGCTACTTGTTTTAATATTGCTCTTATTACTCTTTCTAGGTAACAAAATACACTTTTAACATATTTTCAGGCGAGAATGTAGCTGTGTAAACTTCAAATATCTGCTCGGTTTATCAAGACACCACATATTTGCAAAAGTGCTCCGACGTTTTCAGAGACGTCTGTTACCCACCAGCTCCATAGCTAGCCGGGAGCTCGATGAGCCGGCGAGAACATCTGTGGCTGTATCTCAGGTGGTAGAGCAGGTCCGCTACTGTTTGGAAGGTTGGTGGTTCAATCCCTGACTCCTCCAGTCTGCATGCCAAGTATCCTTGGGCAGTCCAAGGATATGTGTCCATCGGAGTGTGATGTGTATGTAGTTAGGAAGCACTAAGAACCTTAGAAGACTGTGAATGTGGCATGTTGTATAGAGTCCTTTGGGTACTCTGGGAGAGTAGAAAAGCGCTTTATAAGCTCCAGTCCATTTAACATCGAGCTCCTGGCACAAAGTTTCAGACCCTCGCGGTCTTTCCCTACACTGAAAAAAATGCAATAGGGTGGTTGTTGAATTTGCATAGAATTACTTCATATATCCAGCATGACTAATTTAAATTTCACATCTAAACATATTTTTGTCTTTTAATTTTCACATATTCTTTAAGAATATTCATTCTTTTAGAACAAATCATGTTGAAAAGAAACAAGTTAGTCGTGTTTTATCCTCAAGCTCCGCCCCCTGGAAAGGAAAAATCGGCTCAGATAAGTTAAAATATTATTGTTTAGCTTTTTTCAGGGTCTTATTTGTTCCTGAGTAAAGTGTGAGTGTGAGATGGTCGAGAATTTACTCCAGTGTCCTGTTATACTTTAGATAGCAGGGAGCAGACGGATGAGTTTATTAAACTCCATCGAGACAGCGGTGACGCTAATCTTGAAGGCTAGACCGTCCCATTTCACTGCCTCGCACTTGTGGCCTTCTCGGCCTATGTAGAGGATGCAGCCTCTGAATTGGGACGTAGCTATTGTTTGTAGTTAATATTTAATAAGTCAACTTCTGATTATCTGATCTGAACCCGAGCGGTGCTTTGTTATTGGACTTCTGTGCTAATCACAGTTTGGCCATAACGAACACCCTGTTCGAACATAAGAGTGTCCATAAGTGCACGTGGCACCAGGACGCTCTAGGCCGTAGGTCGATGATCGATTTTGTAATCGTATCAGCAGACCTGCGACCATATGTTCTGGACACTCGGGTAAAGAGAGGGGCTGAGCTGTCAACTGATCACCACCTGGTGGTGAGTTGGATCAGGTGGCGGGGGAGGACGCTGGACAGACCTGGTGCACCTAAACGCGTAGTGAGGGTGTGCTGGGAACGTCTAGCAGAGGCCCCAGTCCGCGAGATCTTCAACGCACACCTCCGGCAGAGCTTCAACAGGAGACTGGGGACATTGAGTCCGAATGGACCATGTTCATGCCGAAGCTGCTGCATTGAGCTGCGGCCGCAAGGTGGTTGGTGCCTGCCGTGGTGGTAATCCCCGAACCAAATGGTGGACACCAGAGGTGAAGGGAGCCACCAGGCTGAAGAAGGAGTCCTATCGGGCTTGGTTAGCCTGTGGGACTCCTGAGGCAGCCGACAGGTATCGACAGGCCAAGCGGAATGTGGCTCGGGCAGTGGCTGAAACAAAAACTCGGGTGTGGGAGGAGTTCGGAGAGGCCATGGAAAAAGACTTTCAGACTGCCTTTCAGAAGAGATTCTGGCAAACCGTCAGGCATCTCAGGAGGGGAAAGCGGTGCTCTACCTGCACTGTGTATAGTGCTGGCGGAGCGCTGCTGACGTCGACTGTGAAAATTGTCAGGCAGTGGAAGGAATACTTCGAGCACCTCCTTAATCCCACTGACACGTCTTCCGAGGAGGAAGCAGAGTCTGGGGATGAGGGGAATGACCCGCCAATTTCCGGGGGCGAGGTCACTGAGGCAGTTAAACAACTCCTTGGTGGCAGAGCCCCTGGTGTTGATGAGGTCCGCCCCGAGTTCCTGAAGGCTCTGGACGTTGTAGGGCTGTCCTGGTTGACACGCCTCTGCAATGTTGCGTGGAGATCAGGGGCAGTACCTGTGGACTGGCAGACCGGGGTGGTGGTCCCCATCTTTAAGAAGGGGGACCGGAGGGTGTGTTCCAACTACAGGGGGATCACACTCCTCAGCCTCCCTGGGAAAGTCTATGCCAGGGTGCTGGAAAGGAGAGTTCGTCCGTTAGTCGAACCTCGGATACAGGAGGAACGATGCGGTTTTCGTCCTGGTCGCGGAACAGCTCTTTATCCTCTCCAGGATACTTGAGGGTGCATGGGAGTTTGCCCAACCAGTCTACATGTGTTTTGTGGACTTGGAGAAGGCATTTGACCGTGTCCCTCGGGGTGTCCTGTGGGAGGTGTTGCGGGAATATGGGGTGTCTGGCCCATTGCTACGGGCCATTCGATCCCTATACAACCGTTGCAAGAGCTTGGTTCGCATTGCCGGCAATAAGTCGGACTCGTTCTCGGTGGGTGATGGGCTCCGCCAGGGCTGCCCTTTGTCTCCGGTTCTGTTCATAATTTTTATGGACAGGATTTCTAGGCGCAGCCAAGTGGCGGAGGGCTTTCGCTTTGGTGGCCTCAGAATCTCATCTCTGATTTTTGCAGATAATGTGGTTCTGTTGGCTTCATCGGGTGAGGGCCTCCAGCTTGCACTGGAACGGTTCGCAGCCGAGTGTGAAGCAGCGGGAATGAGGATCAGCACCTCCAAATCTGAGGCCATGGTTCTCAGCCGGAAAAGGGTGGAGTGCCCACTCTGGGTCGGGGATGAGTTCCTGCCCCAAGTGGAGGAGTTCAAGTATCTCGGGGTCTTGTTCGCGAGTGATGGGAGAAGGGAGCCGGAGATCGACAGACGGATTGGGGCTGCAGCTGCAGTAATGCGGACGCTGCACCGGTCCGTCGTGGTGAAGAGGGAGCTGAGTGTAAAAGCGAAGCTCTCAATTTACCGGTCGATCTACGTCCCTACCCTCACCTATGGCCACGAGCTGTGGGTAGTGACCGAAAGAACGAGATCGCAGATACAAGCGGCGGAAATGAGCTTCCTCCGAAGGGTGGCTGGCCTCTCCCTTAGAGATAGGGTGAGAAGTTCAGCCATCCGGGAGGGGCTCAGAGTAGAGCAGCTGCTGCTCCTTCACATCGAAAGGAGCCAGCTGAGGTGGTTCGGGCATCTGACAAGGATGCCCCCTGGGCGCCTCCTGGGTGAGGTGTTCCAGGCATGTCCCACCGGGAGGAGGCCCCGGGGCAGACCCAGGACACGCTGGAGAGATTATATCTCTCGGCTGGCCTGGGAACGCCTTGGTATTCCCCCGGATAAGCTGGAGGAGGTGGCTGGGGAGAGGGAGGTCTGGGCCTCTTTGCTTAGGCTGCTGCCCCCGCGACCCGGCCCCGGATAAAGCGGATGAAGATGGATGGATGGATGGAACTTCTTGCTTGTGGGGCTCGCACACAAGAATTTCACTCGCATGTGCTGTGCCAGTGTGCCTGCACATGTGATGTGACAATAAAAGTGATTTGATTTGATTTGATTTCAAATTCAAATTCAAATTCAAATTCAAATTTTATTTGTCACGTACACAGTCATACACAGTACGATATGTAGTGAAATGCTTGGACAACTGCTCGTGACCTAAAGAGAACAAAAAAGGAAAAGGCTATGAATAAGATAGGAAATAAATATGAAAAATTAAAAAGGGTAAATTTAACTAGGAAGGAATAAAATATAAATTAAGGTTAAAAATGAAATAACTGTACAACACAAATTAGAATGAAGGGTAAATTTAACTGGGAAGAATAAGATAAAGATAAATATATAAATTAAAGTTGAAAATAAAATAACTGTACAACAAAATACACAATACACAATATAGAACTATATAAGAATGTATGAAGAAATCTAAATATAAATAAATATATATAAATATAAATTTGATTTGATTATTTGGTTCAATTCAATTTTATTTATATCACAACAAATCAACAACCAAATCACAACAACAATCTCTTCAAGGTGCTTTATTATTGTAAAGACTCTACCATTACAGAGAGACATCTGCAACAATCAGCCCTATGAGCAAACAGTTGGCGACAGTGGGAAGGAAAAACTCCCTTTTAACAGGAAGAAACCTCCGGCAGAACCAGGCTCAGGGAGGGGCGGGGCCATCTGCTGCGACCGGTTAGAGGTGAGGGATGAAGACTGTGAACTATTAAAAAATTGCAAAATCTACACAAGTAAACTGTTAAAAATGACTTCATGAAATAAAGTGTTAGTAATACTTTGATCTTAGCCAAACACTTTAATTCCAAAATTACTTCTGAAAATCATCTACACCTCTAGACATAATTGTTTTAACGTGACCCTGTTTAAAGGTATCAGATATCATCTGATATTAATAATTCTGTTTGTTTACATTTACAAATTTGTTACTTATTTAAGACTAACTGGCAAAAAAAGTGTTACAGTTTAGACACACTGTGAGTGGAGGTGACACTAGAATACAGTAGCTTAATTTGGGTTTGTCAACATTTAGTTACAAATGGCAGGAATATATTTAAATTATTGCTCACTGAGTGTCGTCCATGGTTTATCACTGAGACATAAAAGCAGATGGACAGAAGGTGGAAAACAAGAATGCTTTCTGTCATACCGTGTCAGCACAAGGACTTTAAACATTACATGGATAAATAATTGATCTCCTTTCCAATTATTTTGCACGTAGCTCCCACGAGTAGAAATAAACCGAATGCTATATCTCCCTGTGACATGGCAAATGGAGTACATCAGATTGAAAAGGAGGTGTTCACATTTAGCCGGGGGACAGTCATCAGTCAAAAGGCCTAGATCCCCAGAGCAAAACACACTGCCGTGACCTTCATCTGCATTAACATTCAGGTTTTGTGTGTGTGTGTGTGTGTGTGTGTGTGTGTGTGTAGAGGTAAAAGGGGGATGTGATTGCAGCTACATCAAGCATGAATTTATTCATTGCTGAGGTTGTTAAGCCCAGGGGGACCTGCAGAATGAGCCCAGATCTACTCCATTTGGCAGCGACATCAAATTCCACTTCAGGGGAACAATGATTGTTAACAATCAACATTTGGGTCGTATTAATTGCTGTGCCTAAATCTAAGCAGATGTGACCCTTGGGAACTCTGATAAAAGACCTTGTTCTGTTTTAATTTTATTTTCAAAACTAACTTAATGTTAGTGTCATATATTTGTATTATAAGTTCAGAGGGAGCACATAGGCTGTCCTCTGCAGTTGTCTTGTTTATGCTACAAGTTGTCTCTTCTTAGCTAACTTGCTAATATTAGCTACTCATACATTCAAAATTCAAGAAATTTATTGTCAATACAACAATATACACATTATACAGCGTACTGAAATGCTGTTTCACCTGTATAAGTTCTTTTATTTATGTATTATTCACATTATTTTATTGTATAATGCCTTGGTGCCACTGGATTTTAACATGTCTCTTGTTGAGTCTTTTGTCTCTTAGGCTACGTCCACACTGGCCTGGATAGATACCAAAATGGTGTTTTTGTCTGAAAACGCTTCGCGTCCACACTCGCATTTTCAGTTGTTTTCACAGAGTTGAGCATCCACATTGAAACGGCCCAAAACGCTGACGTTCCAGTCCTGCGCAAAAGTGAGTGAGAACTGTCAAAGAGCTGTCAAAATTGAGAGCAAACAAAACAACTGTTGTATAATGCACTCCGCTATCTTTGTTTAATTGGTCACATGACTGCATCACATGACTAAAATGCGTCATCGTTTTAGAAAGTCTGCATTTTCGAGTGTCCACACTGCGACGGGGCAGCTCCGTTGTATGCGTTTTCAAGAGCGTATATGAATCGCCTTGAGGCGACTTTTGTTGCGATTTGGTGCTATATAAATAAAATTGAATTGAATTGAAATTCAAAATGTTGCGTTTTTCCTTGAGGAAAACGCCATCTCAGTGTGGACGGGAGGCCAAAATGGAGAGAAAATGATGCGTTTTCATTTGAAAACGCATCATTTTGTGGACGTGGCCTTAGACGTGTACTGCCTTTTGTTCCTGGAGAAGGTATTTAACTGAGAGCCATGTTAGGCTCAGCGAGACTCTGCTGACCGTCTGCCCCGCAATCATGCATGCTCTCCCCCAAGCTTGGTTTTCTGCTCTTTGTTATAATAATAATAATAATGGATTGGATTTATATAGCGCTTTTCAAGGCACCCAAAGCGCTTTACAATACCACTATTCATTCACTGGGGCGATCATGGCTCAAGAGTTTGGGCGTTCGCCTTGTAATCGGAAGGTTGCCAGTTCGAGCCCCGGCTTGGACAGTCTCGGTCGTTGTGTCCTTGAGCAAGACACTTCACCTGTTGCCTACTGGTTGTGGTCAGAGGGCCTGGTGGCGCCAGTGTCCGGCAGCTTCGCCTCTGTCAGTGCGCCCCAGGGTGGCTGTGGCTACAGTGCCATATTGCGCCCCTCTGGCCAACACCAGTAGGCAGTAGGGTAAAGTGTCTTGCCCAAGGACACAACGATCAGGACAGAGAGCCCAGGGATCGAACCGGCGACCTTCCGGTTACAGATGCGATTCCCAACCCCCTGAGCCACGGTCGCCCCATAACATTCGTTATGATTAAAGAATGTTGGCTATCGCTCATTGCTTGTCTGCAGGCTTTATTTAATGGAAAACTTCCATAACACACCCCAAGCCCCCCATGGTGCATTTATAATAATGTAAATGATATATCTCCAAGAGCTATAAAACTAAGAATTACAAATAAATAATAACTTGCTAAATTTGGGTGAGAATTAAGAGATAAAAATGTGCTATTATTAACTATATCAATGTATAATAAACAAAGACAGGACAGAGACGAAGTGGTCATGCGCAATTACAGTAAAGTGAGATGATTGAATACCAACATGCATGTCGTTGTTTTTTTGCAATGTTGCATGGAGGATGGGACAGTGAAGCGCCAGAGGAAAGTCTAGTGATTTTGTGCAAAAGCCAAAAAAGAAAAATAGATGAGATTAAAATAAGCGGGGAAAAAAGGGCGGACAGTAAATGATAAAAAATAAATTATTTTAAAAGAGTAATATACAGCGTGGGTCATTTATATGGATACACCGTAATAACTTAGGATTTGTTGGTGATATTAAAGTCCTGTTTGTGGCACATTAGTATATGTGAGGGGGCAAACTCCTCACGATGGGTGGTGACCATGGTGGCCATTTAGAAGTCGGCCATCTTGGATACAACTTTTGTTTTTCCAACAGGAAGAGGGCCATGTGACACATCAAACTTATTGGTAATGTCACAAGAAAAACAATGGTGTGCTTGGTTTCAACGTAACTTTATTCTTTCATGAGTTATTTACAAGTTTCTGACCACTTATAAAATGTGTTCAATGTGCTGGCCATTGTGTTGGATTGTCAATGCAACCCTCTTCTCCCACTCTTCACACACTGATAGCAACACCGCAGGAGAAATGCCAGCACAGGCATCCAGTATCCGTAGTTTCAGGTGCTGCACATCTCGTATCTTCACACCATAGACAATTGCCTTCAGGTGACCCCAAAGATAAAAGTCTAAGGGGGTCAGATCGGGAGACCTTGTGCGCCATTCAACTGGCCCACGACGACCAATCCGCTTTCCAGGAAACGGTTCATCTAGGAATGCTCGGACCTGCACCCATAATGTGGTGGTGCACCATCTTGCTGGAAAAACTCAGGGAACGTGCCAGCTTCAGTGCATAAAGAGGGAAACACATCATCATGTAGCAATTTCAAATATCCAGTGGCCTTGAGGTTTCCATTGATGAAGAATGGACCCACTATCGTTGTACCCCATATCAATCAATCAATCAATCAATCAATCAATCAATCAATCAATCAGTCTTTATTTACCGGTATAAAGCACTTTTCATACAAAAAATGTAGCACAAAGTGCTTTACATAGTTAAAAGCAGCCCACCCCACCCTCCAACTCACTCCCCACACTGTCATTAACATAAATGATGTGAATATACACATATCCCCCCCCCCCCCCATCCCCCCCCCCCCCCACACACACACACACGCACACTTAAAGAGTAAAAATTGGGCTGGGTTCGCATGAGCCAAGTGAGGAAACACTATCACAGGGAGCCGTTTGCACCGGGAGCCGGTCACAGACCGCAGCCTCCAGGCTGGGCACACAGCAGGAGGGAGGCAAAGGAGCCCCCCAGCCAGGCTGAGAGGACCCCCAGAGACCCAGCAGCCACGGTCGATCACAGCCCCGGTGCAGAGACCCCCTCTGAGGAAACACTGGAGATATGACACAATAAGATATATACAGGGTAAAATGATAAAATAAATAAGAACAGGATACAATATAAATATAAATATAAATAGAGTAAGAAGATTAAAAAATGGATAAGAATAAAATCAATAAATATTAGGTAAAGCCTAAATTAATAATAGAATAACAGGATAGAATAAATAAGCATAAAATAAATAAACGCTAAGTAAAAGCTAAATTAAAAAGGTGGGTCTTGAGCCTGTTCTTAAAAAAAAAACAAAAAACACACCAAACCGTCACTTTTGTTGTTCCAACAGTCTTGGAGGGATCCATCCAATGTGGGTTAGTGTCAGACCAATAGCGGTGGTTTTGTTTGTTAACTTTACCATTCACATAAAAGTTTGCCTCATCACTGAACAAAATCTTCTGCGTGAACTGAGGGTCCTGTTACAATTTTTGTTTTGCCCATTCTGCAAATTCTGTGGCCGATCTGGGTCATCCTCACTGAGATGCTGCAGTAGCTGGAGTTTGTAAGGGTGCCATTTGTGAGTAGCTAATATCTACTGAAGGGATGTTTGACTAATGCCACTCTCCAGTGACATGCGGCGAGTGCTACGCTGTGGGCTCTTGCTGAATGAAGCTAGGACAGCCACTGATGTTTCTTCATTAGTGACAGTTTTCTTGCGTCCACATTTTGGCAAATCCAACACTGAACCAGTTTCACGAAACTTAGCAAGCAGTTTGCTAACTGTAGCATGGGAGGTGGGTGGTCTCGTAGGGTGTCTTGCATTGAAATCTGCTGCAATGACCCGGTTACTGCGTTCACCAGATATCAACACAATTTCGATCCTCACGTGTTAACCTCTTCGACATGTCAATGGCTGTGAACAAAGAGAAACTTGTAAATAACTCATGAAAGAATAAAGTTACGTTGAAACCAAGCACACCATTGTTTTTCTTGTGACATTACCAATAAGTTTGATGTGTCACATGACCCTCTTCCTATTGGAAAAACAAAAGTTGTATTCAAGATGGCCGACTTCTAAATGGCCACCATGGTCACCACCCATCTTGAGGAGTTTGCCCCCTCACATATACTAATGTGCCACAAACAGGACTTTAATATCACCAACCATTCCCATGTTATTACGATGTATCCATATAAATGGCCCACCCTGTAGATTTTCAACTCACAGAAGAAAGTAGAGTGCAGGCAGTACTGTGCAATAGTCTTCAGCCAGCGCTCATTATCTGCATTTTTGTCCCAAGGAGCCAGGAGCTCCCCAGGCTTTCAACGCCTTTCAAATTATTTTTTGTTGGATATTAGCTGAATTTTCACTCCAGTCCTTGCAGTTGGCTATTTTCAGAGGAATTTTGCTTTGTTTCTTTGTTACCAACTTGCACTGACCTTTGAATCATTCATGCATTTAAGGGAGAAATCAGTGGCAAAAACCACATTTTAGTTGTGATGTATCCCAGGGTGATGCTCTTTCTCTGGCAGTGTTTACTGAACTATGGGGGAGGCTTGGACTTCGATATAAGCAGCTCAAATTGACAAGGAGAGAGAAGTTTATACTCCTGCAAAAGAAAGAAAGAAAGAAAGAAAGAAAGAAAGAAAGAAAGAAAGAAAGAAAGAAGTGTATTAGTACTGTGATAGAAAAGTTGTCTGATACTATGAATGGAGATACCATAATATAAATCCTATGGGGAAAAATACTTTTGGTACTAAATGAAACTGTTCTTATCTGATTAGTTCTTCAATAAATGTCTGGTATTTACAGAGGTGGGTCGAGTATCCAAAAGTTGTACTCAAGTAAGAGTAGCATTACTTTAAAACATTATTACTCAAGTAAAAGTGAAAAGTAGTTGTCAAAAAAGTTACTCAAGTAAGAGTAAAAAAGTACTTGGTGAAAAGACTACTTAAGTAGTGAGTAACTGTTTGAAATGTCCAATTTATTTTTTAAATAACTGCTATCAAACAAAAATAAATAAATACACAAATTTTAGTATTTTCAACAGGAATATATGTAAAAACAACAAAATAAGGCACAACAATTCTAATTTCCAGGTTTCAGTTTTTCACAACATAAAGCTTTTTTCACCAATACCTGCAGTAAATAATATAAATATATAAACAGTGCAAACAATTTCCAGTGACTAGATATGCTGCAAACTTTATATTCATCTTTGCTCCAAATGGCACAGCAGCCTCAGAGAAAACAGAACGAGGCATCTTCAACGTATGTTCATACAAGGCAGCTCAGTTTACCATAAGTTGTATGGGTGTGCATCTATTTCTGCATATTCAGCAAAAATGTGCCATTTCTTCACTCAGTGAGGTGATGGTTAAGCTTCAGCAGCAGTTTGCTCTCAAGGTTCTTTCTGTGAAGCTGTGACTGTTCAGCAGTGAACAGGAGTCCTGCATGACTGAGAAGTCCTTCACAAGCTCCAGATGCAGGAAGAGCTGTACTGACTTTGATCGACAGCTTCTTGATGTGAGGAACGCCATGCAATAGAGCCACACCTCCAGTGAATGGACATGAAAGGTACCTCTCCAGCCCTGCTTCTGGCTTTCCTGACCCCATGGATCCATCATCTTCGTCGGTTAGGCCGCTGTTTGTGCTGGTCTCATCCAGCTCTGTGTCTATGTGATGTCTGATGAAGTGGAGACCTGTGGAAAGATGTAAGGTTTTCAAAAGAATCAGGTCTGGTCATTATAGTGCTGTATACACTGCCAAGCTGCAGATGTTTGGCAAGACTTCGGACTTAAGTAAATACCGTATTTACTTAAGTCCCCTCCAAAATGTGAAAGTTGTATAAAAGCAGCTGCTCACCTCTGATGAATCCAAGCAGAATGCAAAGCAGTTTCCTTTTTGAACATTTGCTATTTTTGCCAGTAAACACTGTTCTAATTTTATCCTGTTTATTATGCATGGATCTGCCAAAGAACTGTCAAATGATGGATGTTGGAACTTGTTAAGACTGTTTTTGTCATCCAGGAATACATATTGAAACTGGAGGCTGCAGAGAAACTCTATACCTCACCTGTATTACATTCTGTGTGACCCTCAGCAGTCCCACAGGGGACTGGATCACTGGCTGGATACTCTACAGGGAGTGCAGAATTATTAGGCAAGTTGTATTTTTGAGGAATAATTTAATTATTGAACAACAACCATGATCTCAATGAACCCAAAAAACTCATTAATATCAAAGCTGAATGTTTCTGGAAGTAGTTTTTAGTTTGTTTGTAGTTTTAGCTATTTTAGGGGGATATCTGTGTGTGCAGGTGACTATTACTGTGCATAATTATTAGGCAACTTAACAACAAACAAATATATACCCATTTCAATTATTTATTTTTACCAGTGAAACCAATATAACATCTCCACATTCACAAATATACATTTCTGACATTCAAAAACAAAACAAAAACAAATCAGCAACCAATATAGCCACCTTTCTTTGCAAGGACACTCAAAAGCCTGCCATCCATGGATTCTGTCAGTGTTTTGATCTGTTCACCATCAACATTGCGTGCAGCAGCAACCACAGCCTCCCAGACACTGTTCAGAGAGGTGTACTGTTTTCCCTCCTTGTAAATCTCACATTTGATGATGGACCACAGGTTCTCAATGGGGTTCAGATCAGGTGAACAAGGAGGCCATGTCATTAGTTTTTCTTCTTTTATACCCTTTCTTGCAGCCACGCTGTGGAGTACTTGGACGCGTGTGATGGAGCATTGTCCTGCATGAAAATCATGTTTTTCTTGAAGGATGCAGACTTCTTCCTGTACCACTGCTTGAAGAAGGTGTCTTCCAGAAACTGGCAGTAGGACTGGGAGTTGAGCTTGACTCCATCCTCAACCCGAAAAGGCCCCACAAGCTCATCTTTGATGATACCAGCCCAAACCAGTACTCCACCTCCACCTTGCTGGCGTCTGAGTGGGACTGGAGCTCTCTGCCCTTTACCAATCCAGCCACGGGCCCATCCATCTGGCCCATCAAGACTCACTCTCATTTCATCAGTCCATAAAACCTTAGAAAAACCAGTCTTGAGATATTTCTTGGCCCAGTCTTGACGTTTCAGCTTGTGTGTCTTGTTCAGTGGTGGTCGTCTTTCAGCCTTTCTTACCTTGGCCATGTCTCTGAGTATTGCACACCTTGTGCTTTTGGGCACTCCAGTGATGTTGCAGCTCTGAAATATGGCCAAACTGGTGGCAAGTGGCATCTTGGCAGCTGCATGCTTGACTTTTCTCAGTTCATGGGCAGTTATTTTGCACCTTGGTTTTTCCACACGCTTCTTGCGACCCTGTTGACTATTTTGAATGAAACGCTTGATTGGTCGATGGTCACGCTTCAGAAGCTTTGCAGTTTTGAGACTGCTGCATCCCTCTGCAAGATATCTCACTATTTTTGACTTTTCTGAGCCTGTCAAGTCCTTCTTTTGACCCATTTTGCCAAAGGAAAGGACGTTGCCTAATAATTATGCACACCTGATATAGGGTGTTGATGTCATTAGACCACACCCCTTGTCATTACAGAGATGCACATCACCTAATATGCTTAATTGGTAGTAGGCTTTCGAGCCTATACAGCTTGGAGTAAGACAACATGCATGAAGAGGATGATGTGGACAAAATACTCATTTGCCTAATAATTCTGCACTCCCTGTATATGGCAAGTAGCTATAGTCACTGACTGTTAGTATGTGGGCATTCATCCTGCACAGCACGATGGCAATGTGGGACCTGCAATTTCAACTTTCCTGGGGTGGGGGAGAGAGGTAACACATGAGGCAGCAACCAGACTCGATCAGGGGCCTCCCTGCTCTCCAGCTGTAGACAGATAAGAAATGATAAGCTGCAGGGTGGTTTCCTCTATGTGACTGCCGAAGGATCATTTTTAACTCATTCACTGCCAGCCATTGGCAGTGAATGAGTTAAACCCATTGACTCATTCACTGCAATTAACGGCTATAGACGTCAATGGCAGTGAATGAGTTAAGTGTATGCAGACACACTTCAGTCATAAAATCATCTTATGACAAAGGATTTGTGACATCACTGCCAAATGAGTTATTAAATCTAAATAAGTTTCATACAGGCCATTGTGTTTTGTAATTAAGCCTCTGTCCATTGGTAGAATTATACCTGTACAGCCTGACTGGAACTCCTGTCCTAAACTGGTATTCTGTATTCTGGCTTCCTCCAAAGTCCAAAGACGTGCGGTTAGTGGGGTTAAAGTGTGATTCTGAATTGTGTGAGTGTGTTTGTGTCCTGGTAAAGTAGATTTTGATGTGAAATAAGCTGCTGATGCTCAGCAACAGATTTGTGCTGATAGTTATTTCTGAAGTCTTTGCAGAAACCTCAGCACAGATCAGATCACACGGCCGGCCTTCAAAGGAACCAAGTCTGAGTTTGTCGTTCATAAGCAAAATGTCAACATTTGCTTTTCTGATGAGTGATTTGAATTTTTTTTATTAAAATAAACTCTTGTGTTTTCTTTTATAACAGCAAATCGAGCAATGCCAGCTTCACTGTGTTTGTGATAAGTCTCTATTGTGTTATTATTGAATTAAACATTGTTAAGCAACATCTGCAGCCTGACAACAAAACGAGCTATGGCAATACAGCAGTCTACACCGTATGATGTCAGTCGGTGTACACTGTGGTTTAGGTATTTTTTCTGAGATTATTTTACTGCAGTCTGACATAATGACATGCAATCAGTGTGTAAATGTCTAAATATCTGCTGATTTAGAGCATATGCCATGAGAGTAAAGAACCCGAGGTATGGCACTCCAGTTGGATGTTAGTTCAACACGGTGACGTGTAAAAACACATTAGCATTCAGTGCAGTCGTTGTTGGATTTCGCCTCGTCTTTTGTCAGAGTGCTCCTGAGCCACCGTGTTCACATTCCTCATCGCCATAGCAACAGTGCCTTTCCCTACCTCATCTCTCAGTTAGAGCCATGACCCTAAAGATGTTGAATGTTGCTGATCTGCTGTGGGAATCAGTGAATGGGGCAGATGTGATGACTTTGTCTTACATATCCAACAATTCAGACTTCCTTCATGACTGGTAGGATGTGACTCAGACGATGATGTCATAAAGTCATCATTACTCCTGGTATTCAGAATTGCACATTACCTTTGTGTGTCAGTGGAAAACACAAAACAAATCAACAAGTCAGAACCAAGTTTCAATAGTCGTTCTGAGACATAAAACTGCATGTATGGCATCACAAGTTAAATCAGACGAGCTTCAAATATGACAGAATTGCACAAAACATTGTTTAAACATTCCTTCCATTAGCTGTGTGCACACGCTCTTTCAATCTTAAGGTTTTATACACTAGTGAAAAAAAGGAAAGGAACACTTTTTAATCAGCTGTAGCATAAAGTCAGTTTCCGTTTCCATTAGTACTACTTGGATCGTCTTGCCACGGTTCACCACGACTCAACTTGGATGGACTGGTTTCCCATTACAATACCTCCAAACGTGCATGGTGACGTAATTAACCCTTTACAGCCGATCGGAGCGGGCACGCTCTGTTTTGCGTAACTATTTTTAAATCCCGGTAGCTCTGCAACCAAGTAAGCTAGCGCAATAATTTTTTTTGCATATGAAACCAGAGGAGTTGTACTTACATCTTATGCCATCAGCTTGTCCTCGGTCACAGTTTCCTTCCACATATAGCTTTGCAAAAACTGCATAAAAATCACTTGCAGCAACAAAAACATGATATTCCAGAAACACGCTTCGCCGATCCATCAGCTGTTTGTAACACTTCCTACGTCCATCAGCGCGAACTATCACATGACCGCATGACCTGCCCGAAACCGGAAGTGACGTCATTTTGCGGAAATGTAGTTTTTTACGATCGGGGCCTTATGAGCTTGTGTTTTACTTGTTATGTGTTTTAAAAAGTTATGTTTGACTTTATGACTTTCTGTGTCGTTTCTGGGATGCTTAAGACTCATATTGCACTGCTGGAAATAGTTTATTTTGATGCATATGCTGTTATTTTGCAAATTTGCACTATAATATTTATTTTCGTTTTTCCTGCAGTATATAAAAATTGGTGTATTTCAAAAATAAAACTATGAAGACACTCAAAATAAATTTCCTGTGGTGGGAAACTAGTTTGTGTAACTTTTTTGTCTTTACAGTTTTGAGGGATAAGCCTCTTAAATTTCTCTAACTAGAAATGTATGTTAAAAAAACAAAAACGATTTTCAATTTTTTTGTAGTTTATTGCACTTTTTTGCAATTTATGTAATTACTATGCACCTAATGCAGACATATTATTAAAGTTTGGGCTATAATGGTTGTATTGATGTATAGCAACTTGAAATGCTCCCAAAAATGGCTCCACAGCATGTAAAAATATGATATAAGCTCTGGCGAACTTGGTTCTATGGTAGGTCTTAAAGGGTTAATATGTAACATGAACACTATAACAAAGGTGGACACCGAGGCAAGAAAATACCTGCTGCTTGGTTTGTGTCTTTTCGTCAGACTCGGGGACCACAGCGTCGGGTTTCTTTTAGCCATTTCCCTCATTGTCTTGTTTTTATTTCCAGAAATGAGATGCTCTCATCGAGTGACGCTACTGACCAGCCTATCTGAGACATGCAGTCTGACAATGTCACATTTTACTACCTGCTCATATCGCTGGGAACCTCAGCTGAGCAGGCTGAGCAGGTACTATTTTAGTACCTGGTACTATTAACTAACGGAAAACCCTGAAAACCATAGTGAACCGTCGATCCGAGTAGGTCCTAATGGAAAAGGGGTTTTACACTTCAGGGGTGTTGATCTGGTCACTTGTTAATCAGTTTCAACTGCTTCAACAGGGACACTAGAGGGGCAACAATGATACAGCCCCCAAAACAAGAATGGTTTTATGGGTGGAGGACACTTTTCCCTTCTTATGTTTTTTCACTGGTTTTGCATTTGGCTGCAATCACATTGACTGCTACTGTAATACATGGATATTATAGAGTTTGCACAGGCACTGCAACTCCTCCAGGATGCCAGATCAATACATGCCATTGCCAGCATGTTTCCTGTGTCTCCCAGCACGGTCTCAAGAGCATGGAGGAAATTCCAGGAGATAGGAAAGATCAAGATCAAGATTATCCACGAGGGGCAATCTGATTTGTAGCCAGCAGCATAAATATCACACATAACACATACACCCAAAAACCCACAAATCACATTATAGAATTTAAAACATTAATAGTGGTAGGAACAAATGTGAATTTAAATCTATTTGTTTTACAACAAGACAAAGAATAACTCCTCCCTGAAGGCAACTGCTCATACTCACACAGGATGTTTGCTCTCACCCCAACTCCTTTCTGCCTTCAGGGTCACCCTCCCTCTATACAGAAGGCAAGATCATTTAGCGTTATGCCTCACACTTTGAAACAAAATTTAACAATATGCTCCAACGTCTTTCTATTCCTCAAACTAAGAAACCCAAACCAGCAGATTAAAGGAAAGTTTAAAACATTTTCATAAACACTTTATTCAATTCGGGCTCAGGGAGGGGCGGGACCATCTGCTGCGACCGGTTGGGGTGAGAGAAGGAAGACAGGATAAAGACATGCTGTGGAAGAGAGACAGAGATTAATAACAGATATGATTCAATGCAGAGAGGTCTGTTAATACATAGTGAGTGAGAAAGGTGACTGGAAAGGAAAAACTCAATGCATCATGGGAATCCCCCGGCAGTCTACGTCTATTACAGCATAACTAAGGGAGGATTCAGGGTCACCTGGTCCAGCCCTAACTATATGCTTTAGCAAAAAGGAAAGTTTGAAGCCTAATCTTGAAAGTAGAGATAGTGTCTGTCTCCTGAATCCAAACTGGAAGCTGGTTCCACAGAAGAGGGGCCTGAAAACTGAAGGCTCTGCCTCCCATTCTACTTTTAAATACTCTAGGAACAACAAGTAGGCCTGCAGAGCGAGAGCGAAGTGCTCTAATAGTGTGATATGGTCCTACGAGGTCATTAAGATAAGATGGGGCCTGATTATTTAAGACCTTGTATGTGAGGAGCAGGATTTTGAATTCAATTCTGGATTTAACAGGAAGCCAATGAAGGGAAGCCAAAACAGGAGAAATCTGCTCTCTCTTTCTAGTCCCTGTCAGGACTCTTGCTGCAGCATTTTGGATCAGCTGAAGGCTTTTCAGGGAGTTTTTAGGACTTCCTGATAATAATGAATTGCAGTCGTCCAGCCTGGAAGTAATAAATGCATGAACTAGTTTTTCAGCGTCACTCTGAGACAGGATATTTCTAACTTTAGAGATGTTGCGCAAATGGAAGAAAGCAGTCTTACATATTTGTTTAATATGTGCGTTGAAGGACATGTCCTGGTCAAAAATGACTCCAAGGTTCCTCACAGCGTTACTGGAGGCCAAGGTAATGCCATCCAGAGTAAGTGTCACGGATTGCCGAGGCAAGCCGTGTGGGATTGTAGGAAAGGACCAAAAAGGCAGCAGCTCTGGTGCAGGTGAGTGTTTATTTACAGTGGTGGGTAAGTACAAACAGCGGTGGCGACAAAACATGAAACTGGAGACCTAAACTGGGTAAACTAAGAAGACAAACCAGAATGAGGATGCAGGGAGGTCCGGAGAAATATATACGGGAAGACGCAGGGAGACCAAGGGGAAACAACACAGACGAACCAGCGATTACCAAGACAGAAAATACAACTTAAATACACTCAGAGAACACAGGGAGATTACACACAGGTGGGAGACACAGCTGGGAGTGATTAACATGACGAGACCAGGGAGGCAAACTGAAAACACTCACATAAGACGCAGACCTTCACAATAAAACAGGAACACACGGGGGGGAACAGGGTAAACACCAATTAGAGAACAGAACCAAAATCGCGAAGAGAAAACACAAAACGCTGGGTCAAAAGGACCCAGGATCATGACAGTACCCCCCCCCCCCCCACCCCTCAAAGGCTGGCCCCAGACAGCCCAACAAGAAAAAAAACAGCCAGAAAAAACAGAAAACAACCCGACCAGGGCGGGCGGCGGGGGCCCAGGAAGGAGGGCTCGAAGCAAAACAAAACCGGAGCACCAGAAGGCAAAAAGACAAAAACAAAAAACGAGTCCAAAACCAAAAGAAACGAAGCACACCAGAACACAGGAAAAAACAGAGTTCAAAACAGAAGAGCTCAGGGGGCCGACAGCACAGGAGTCCAAAACAGTTCGGGAGGCCGACCGTGCGGACGGCAACGGCGGCGACGTGGACACAGTTCGGGGGGCCGGCCGTGCGGAAGGCAACGGCGGCCACTCAGGCGTCGGCGGTCCGGGGGCCGGCCGTGCGGAAGGCAACGGCGGCCACTCAGGCGTCGGCGGTCCGGGGGCCGGCCGTGCGGAAGGCAACGGCGGCCACTCAGGCGACGGCGGTCCGGGGGCCGGCCGTGCGGAAGGCAACGGCGGCCACTCCTCGGGCCCTCCAGCTGACGTGGCATGAGGCTGGTGTGGTTCTCCGGAACCACCAGCTGACGAGGAAGGCTGCTGGACGGGCACCTCGGGCCCCCCAGCTGAAGCAGGAGACAAAGGCCGGAGCAGTCCATCGGACCCTCCAGCGGAGACACGAGACGAAGGCCGGAGCAGTCCATCGGACCCTCCAGCGGAGACACGAGACGAAGGCCGGAGCGGCCCCTCGGACCCTCCAGCAGAAGTCATCACTAAGCCAGCAGTCATGGAGTCCTCTGGCAAACACGAAGGCAACTGGCAATGCACTGAGCACGGGCTCTGCACAGGCAATGCTGATATGGCGCAGTTCTCATGTAGCTGCTTAGACTTCAGGGGTCCAGAATCAGCTGGGGACTGAGACCTAGCCTCTGGGGAGGCCCTGGAGCGGCAAACTGTGCCAATGGCGGCTGAACCATGAAAAGCACCTTGAGGTGAAATTAAACTTTCTCCCTGCACGGAGTGAATGAGTGAAGCCGATGATACTGGAGCCAGAGCTACGGGTAGCGGGGGCACTGGAGCTACTGGGGCCTGCGCTACAGGCGGCACTGGAGCTACTGGGGCCTGCGCTACAGGCGGCACTGGAGCTACTGGGGCCTGCGCTACAGGCGGCACTGGAGCTACTGGGGGAGGCTCTGGAAACTGAACTGAGGGAGGCTCTGGAAACTGAACTGAGAGAGGCTGCGGGGGAGCTAACTGAGCTGAGGGTGGCTGCGGGGGAGCTAACTGAGCTGAAAGAGGCTGCGGGGGAGCTAACTGAGCTAACTGAGCTGCCGGTAGCTGCACAGGCGATAAGCAGCTCGCGTTGACATCCGCCACACAAAACACAGCCCCTGAATGAACAGTCACAAAGTCTGGAACCGACACAGAGTCCTCACTCACCACAGCCAGCGAATTAGAAGTCCGAACGTCCGGCTGTGGGGTGGCGCGCCCGCGGCGCGATCGGCGTTTCTTCCCCGCAGATGGCTCCGACGGGCCGGGCAAGACCACATCCGGCGAGTCGGGCAGCGAGGCAGGAGTGGCTGAGAGAAGGTGGGGTGTGAGCCGGAGAAAAGCCTGCATGGTCGGAGGAAGCGAAGTTAGAAGCCATGGCAGGCCGGAAAAGAGCCGTTGTAGCCGACTTTCCACGGCGCGGCGAAGCTCCTCTGGAGGGTTTTCAAGCCACAGCCCGAGGAGAATCTCCACGTTATATGTAACGTCGTCCCGGAGCTCCTCGGACGGATTTACTGCTGCAGGGTCCATGGTGGCTGGTTCGTACTGTCACGGATTGCCGAGGCAAGCCGTGTGGGATTGTAGGAAAGGACCAAAAAAGGCAGCAGCTCTGGTGCAGGTGAGTGTTTATTTACAGGGGTGGGTAAGTACAATCAGTGGTGGCGACAAAACATGAAACTGGAAACCTAAACTGGGTAAACTAAGAAGACAAACCAGAATGAGGATGCAGGGAGGTCCGGAGAAATACATACAGGAAGACGCAGGGAGACCGAGGGGAAACAACACAGACGAACCAGCGATTACTAAGACAGAAAATACAACTTAAATACACTCAGAGAACACAGGGAGATTACACACAGGTGGGAGACACAGCTGGGAGTGATTAACATGACGAGACCAGGGAGGCAAACTGAAAACACTCACATAAGACGCAGACCTTCACAATAAAACAGGAACACACGGGGGGAACAGGGTAAACACCAATTAGAGAACAGAACCAAAATCGCGAAGAGAAAACACAAAACGCTGGGTCAAAAGGACCCAGGATCATGACAGTAAGAATCTGGTTAGATACCATATTTCTAAGATTTTCAGGGCCTAAGACATTCCTGCAGTTTAACTAATTGGTGTGTGTTATCTGGCTTCATGGACAGATAGATCTGGGTGTCATTAAAAGTACATGGAAAATCCAAAAAAGTAAGCAGGAAAAGTTTTGCATGCCATCCAGGTGCTTCAGAACCATCTAGAGCAAGGTGCACACAGCATCGTCTACCCCTCTACCTGTTCTACCTGTTCTGTTCTCTAGCAAATTGGAGGACGTCTAGGTTTTCCTGAGTGCCATGCAAAAGTTACGTTTTTGCTAGTTTCAAGTTTTCATCACAAGGGAAGTCAAAGCAACAGGCTGAAAATCATTTAGCGTCAACCTGGAGCCCTTCCAGGTTGAAGGGACTGCGAAACTCAAGAGACTTTGAGAAAAGACGAAAGAAAAATCCCAGCCAACTGCTCAACACCGTTCTTAAGGATTTGTCCGTCTATTTTATCTGGACCTTCATATTTAAGACTTTTAATATTCCTTGACACCCTAAGTGTGCATTCCTTGGATTCATTGCCTGGATCCACGTGGATCCTGGATTCCTTCTGGTGCAACACAAGGCCTGGACTTCATGTGACACAAGTATGCAGGCAGTTCCTGGAGGATGACGGAATCGATACCGTTGACTGACTTCACACTCCTCCCGACTGAGGGTCACAATCAGCCAGGGTTTCAGGTGAACTCATTGTGAAACCTGGCCCCACCCTATCATGTGATTTCCTGAGGTCAAAAGGCCCAGGATGTGAGTGGGCGTTAAGGCGTCTGGGAAGGGATCTCATCACTGGATTATAGATGGCAGACAGTTGGTGTCGTAAGCCCCACCCTCTGTTCAAAGATGGTCGTTCCATCTTGGACCTCAGATTGTCCAGGAACTCAAAGACGCCCTGGTTCAGGTCTGGGAGGAGATCACCCAGGACATCATTCATGGTCTCATTAGGAGCATTCCTCACAACACTGGTGTCCTTTGCATGTATACAAGTATGTGAACGTGTACTATAGAAACTCCTGAGTACCTTGTTAGTGAATAAATGATCACTAGAAGCCATGATGTCAGAGTGAACACAGAAGGGAACAAAATATGATGAGTGACAAACAGCACCTCTTTCTGCAGTTTTTCTGTTAGTGCACCTCTAAAGTCTTAACTAACCTGCAGTTTTGGTATTCACTGGATGAATCGCCCCCTCCCAGTCTTCCTCCCTGTCCTTCATGGTGCCCTACGTGTGCAGTATATCATAATTTCAGGCTGCAGTTGTCTCACATTTTAGGATTTTATCAAAGCCTGAAAATGAAGAATATTCTAGTTTTGGGAGGCCACAGTTAGGATGCTTGGGGTTATGAATTTTCCATAGTGTGGTATTAGCTGTTCCATGATGGAGTGACAGAAATCTGTACTCAGGCTGCTCTGTTTTGGACACTGCCAGCTGGGCTATTTGTGTGTTTGTGATCCACTTCAGTGTAGTTTTTGTCTAAATTAAGCTGATGAAATCTGGAGCAGGAAACTTGTCACAGCATAAATAATAGCAAAGTGACAGATAAAAGTATGTATGTGACGTAAAGGCTGTTTTTAGCAAAATGAGATTGACAGGAAGTGGTGCAGAAGTCAGCAGTGGGTACTGTCTGTATGTGTGTGTGTGTTCAGTCACACTCAAAGAGGGTATGTAGAGCCATTTGAATAGGCCTGTTTCTCTTCTTTATTCTTATCCTCCACATAATTGCATGTTTGTTTCTTTTAAAAGACAATAATGTATTCATGAAATCTTGGGAGGGACGAGTAAATGCCAGCTAGGCTTTTAATCACAACAGAAAAGAGGGCAGATACTGACATGAATTTTTAACATTCTATCACAAAGACAAACACACAAATCATATGTTCCTTTTCGCTCATCTATAAACTGACAACAGGAAAAAGGCACATAATCCATATTTATTACATTGCTATTCAATGTGTTTGAAAATCCTATTACACTGAACAACACAGTCTCACAGTGTGAAGGAAACAAAGTCTAACCTTGGTCATTGCAAGTCCTCAGTCAGTGCAAGCAAATTAGTCCCAAAATATGAAGATTTAGTCAAGTTTAAATGCAGCCCACTTCCAGCGCTGCTTATTGAATGAATACCATGAGCTCTCACAGTGGTGTGTAAGGAAATGTGCTTCACTGTTTGCTGGGGTTTTTCTCCAGTTAAAGTCAAGTGACAGATTCATCAGGATGATGGTCTCATGTCTTAAGTCAGGTGAGCAGACTCCAAGTTAATTTTCAAGTCTGGCAAGTCCAAGAAATATAGAGTCTCAAATCAGTGAAGACAAGTTTTCCTTTAAGAATCAAATTTGTTGCTACTGGACATCTCTACACTTGGGTCAGATCTTAAGGGAATCAGAACACGTTTAAATAATGAGTACTGCAACACCCCGCTAGACTTTAGAGTAAACACGTTGTGTCAATAACAGCTCCATTAGTTAATTCATAAAAGCCCCATTTGAATATCCAGGATAGACAGACACTACTTTTGCTGTCTGACCTATTTCTTGCTTCCTATGATTTTGGAAGCATTTCTTAAAGTCTGTCAGTGGTATTTTTATTTGTCTTGCTGTTCCAAGGTAGTCAAAGGAGTGTGAAATTAGTTTTTCTGCCAAAAACGATTCCCTTCCAGTTCTGACTTTTCCAGCTCTGACTTTGCCAACTTGTCAGTATTTCTCCTGACAGAAGCAGGTAGTGTTGAATAAACCTGGAATAACACACGTCAAAAAAATCTGCTTCCTTTTCAGCAAAAACAGGAGTTCACTCTGTGGGTGGGGGAGAGATATAGGAGAGGTGGAGAATGACCCAACCTGGGTGTCTATTGTCTTGTGTAGTCTGGGAGAAGATTGGATGATGGGGTGGGTGCAGTTTTCTTTGCGGTGGGGTCAGGTGGGCTGCCCCGGACTCTGTGGGGTGGGGTGGTGCTGCTGCTGT
This sequence comes from Aulonocara sp. 'chitande type north' Nkhata Bay, assembly GCF_057382095.1. Lineage (NCBI taxonomy): Eukaryota > Metazoa > Chordata > Actinopteri > Cichliformes > Cichlidae > Aulonocara > Aulonocara sp. 'chitande type north' Nkhata Bay. The sequence continues at coordinate 523,727 of NC_141360.1, read as the reverse complement.
GGGCCCCGATCCGGATGGGCCTGGGCCCTCTTGCCCTGGTGGATTCCAGAGTGTGGGGGTGCCTCCTGGGGTCAGCGGGGGAGCTGGCCCCAGGGAGGGGCCGCTTCCCCCTCCCTTTCTTCCCTCCCCACCCTCAGCTGCCTCCCTCTCCACCACACCTACACACACGCAGGGCTTGGGGTGCAGGTGTGTCACCAGGGTGCAGGCGAGGCACTCCCCCTCTGTCCCCTTCTGGCCGCCTGTGCCTCAATTTTATTCTGCAACCTAGACATCCACATTACTCACACTCTCACATAACACATACATATAGGGCCTTGGGGGTGAGCACGTTCTACAGCATCCAGAGGATGTTCTGTGTATTCAAACCCACCTCTGGCGCTGGTGCCCTACCCTCAATTTTAAATGCATATAGACACTGAGGGTTTTCGGGAGGAGCCGTGCTGCTCTCTGAGAGGAAGCTAGTACCATGCCCTCCTGTGTTTTAAATGCACTTTAGAACAGCACACAGCAACACTACATATCAGCGGGCGGAAGGAGGTTTGGGGTCTTGTGGTCTTCACTCACCCCCTTTCTGTTAACCAGAACGGGGGTGAGTTCCAGCTGGGGGGCTGGGAGGAGGTGCTGGCCGTTGAATTGGGGTCTGAGATGCGGGGCCTCCCTGCTACTGCAGATAAGGAGGCGGCCTGCTTTCCACCCCAGAGAGAAGGGTTACATCTCCTGGGTCTGGGTACGGTTTGCCCCTCTGGGGACGGGGGTACCTGGACCTGGGATATAGAGTATGTTTGGGGAGTGTGAATGTGTGCACAGTGTCTATTTGTGTCTGTCTCCACGTCGGGTGAGTGCCGAGTATTTTTTTGTGTATATGGGGGTGGGAATGCACGTTTGTGTCTGCGTGCGCCTGTTCGTCTGTGTCTATATGTCAGGTTGGGTCTTAGACTCGACCTCTCTGGGAACATCTCAGGCCCTCCAAAGTACGGAGGCCTATCTCCCCTCACCACACTCCATGCCGGTGGCTGACGCCCTCAGACGTTGGTGTGTTGGTGGTCCTTGGTGTCTGGGGCTGGGCGCTCATGCATGTACCGGCTCATTTCTGGTGGCCAATTGGCGGGGCCTGGGGCCTGGCTGGGCCCCTTCCGGGGGGTGGGGTGTCCTCAGGCCTCTGGGCATGAGGCCCGGTCCTCTTTGGCACAGCTGGCTGCCGGCAGAGCCCGCGGGCACGCCACTGCAACCCCCTCTGGCCTCTGCTCCGTGTCTGCTGGGTGACCTCTCGTTTGGGGCTCTACTCAGCTCTTCCCAGGAGGGTGGCATGGTTGCCCCCCTGGTGGTCCTCCTCGGGTCTTCGTATTCTGAGGCCTCTGGATGTCTGGGGCCTGGATCTCCTCCATACCTGCTTCATGCCCTGGGGGACGAGACTATGGCTCCCCACACTCCCTAGCAGATTGTTACATGGAGAAACCTTTGGAATCCAAGCGTGCTGATCCACACAGGTGTACACAGACACAAACTACACCTTTCTTGGCTGCTGCTCAAAGCACATTGTGCGTTGTCGATCTAGCTTGCTGCACAATGATCCAATTGGTAAAGTAAATCCGCTTGGCATCTTTCTTGGCTTTCAGACAACAATTCTGATGGCTAAAGATCCAAACGGGAAAGGCAAAAACAAAACAAAAGAAACACTGGCTTGTATGTCTGCCTTTTTCCACTGTGGCTCACACGACAATCCTGTTGTCAAATTGAGGCTCCTCAACTTACCAGACAGCCAGGCCCAGAGCGCTCTGTGCCATCCTGAATCAGATGTGTTGTGGACCACGAAACATCAAGGATGTTAAGTCAAATGAGGCTATTCGTCTTCCACTGGAGCCTCGTCTCTGATCCTGGTCTGTTTCACATGATCGTGTAGGACTTGTCCAAGCAATGAAATGTTGTTACTGCTGCTTTTAAGTTAAAGGAAAAGTATACATTTTTACTTTTTGTAAGTTTCTATTTTTTTAACTGTTATTTATTTATTTTGTCAAGATTCCAAACACAGCACAGTAAGAGAATCATTTGAATCCACAGGATTTTGCACCTACACAAGGCTGGAATGGGCTACAAGACCATCGTCAAGCAGTGGGATGGTGTCAACAGCTGGTGTGATTTGCAAATGGAGGAACCATAAAATATCCCCCTCAGTCTGGAATTCCACGCAAGATCTCACCTGGTGGAGTTTCAATGAAAATGAGAACGCTGTGGAACCAGCCCAGCACTACTCGGGAGGTGATGTCAAGGCAGCTGGGATCACAGTCACCAAGAAAACCACTGGTAACACACCATGTCGTGAAGGACTGAAACTCTGCAGTGCCCGCAATGTCCCCCTGCTGAAGAAAGCACAAGTTTGCCCCTGAACATCTCAACGATTCAGAGGTGAAAGTGTTGTGGTCAGATAAGACCTGCCTAAGAATGCTGCCCCCACCGTCAAACATGGAGGTGGAAACATTAAGTTTTGGGGTAGTTTTTCTGCCAAGAGGATGGGACAACTGCACCGCATCAAAGGAGGGTGGATGGGGCCATGTACCATCAAATCTTGGGTGAGAACCTCCTTCCCTAGGCCAGGGTATTGAAAATGGGTCGTGGATGGGTATTCCAGCATGACAGTGATCCAAAACACATCGTTAAGGCAATAAAGGATTGGCTGAAGAAGAATATTAAGGTCTTGGAGTGGCTGAGTCAGTCTCCTTAATCCCAAAGAAAATCTGTGGAGGGAGGTGAAGGTTCGAGCTGCCAAACATCAGCCACGAAACATTAATGACATCCTCTGCAAAGAGCAGTGGGACAGCATCCCCCCTGAGGTGTGGGCAAAATTTATAGCCGACTACGATCCACGCCAGACCTCTGTGATTGCCAACAAAGGTTTTGCCACCAAGTATTAAAGCACAGTTTGCAAAGGGATCAAATACTTATTTCATTCATGAAAATGTATAACTTTGTATAACTTATAACTAAATTTATCACTTTCTTGAAATGCATTATTGGTGCTTGTTCTGCCTCTCACTGTTCAACCATTGAAATCATGGACTGATCGTTTCTTTGTTAGCGAGCAAACGTATAAAACCAGCAGGGATTCAAATCATGTTTTCCCCAGCTGAACCTTTTTTTGTGACATACGGGTTCTTAAATACATCAGCGCCATTATGTCTACTGTTCATGCCACTGTACTGTAAACGTGCTCAAATAAGTATCAACATTCATGAGTCAGTGATTTGTCTGAGGCAAAGAGCTGAAATATTGATGGTTAGATGAACAGATGAAAGAGCAAAGCAGTAAGAGAGGCTTGTTGGTTATATTTAGAAGCACATTCTCACTGGGATCTTCAAGCAGGAGTATTTTTGTCTGACTGGAGAGGTTGAATACAGCTTTTGTTGTAGGTTTTTGAGTGATGTTACGATAAGCGTTCACATGCTGTCTGCCTGCTGTTCACTTTAATCTTTGTCTTCAATTCTTTGTTTTTCTTTTTTTTTTTACCAGGCATTATTTGGGCCAGCTTTGACAGGAAACAACAGCTGAGAAATGTGCTTAGTTTAAGATACAAGGAACATTGTGGTGACACACAGTTTTATTAGCTGGTTTGCTCATTGTTCATGTAAGGGATGTATACGGGCATTTCAGCACCAGTGCTTCATTCTTAACAGGTTACACACCTCCCTAATCCATACTGCACAACCTATGGAGCCTATAGGCTTTAAAGAAATGAGTTAAAAGGATGCAACTTGGACTGTTTAGATATTTGTCCGGGTACAGTGAAGAGATGGCACGTTACCACTTTTTTTTATATGTCCGATACCGACACCAATATCATAAATTTGGATATCTGCCGATACTGATATAAATCCGATATAGCGAATTTTATAATCAGTAAAATGTTTTTTTTAATATCTTGCTGCATTTTGTATAAGTTCATACTCAAGTTTAAAAAACAAAACAAAACTAAAGCTATTCTGTTATACCTGTATGCAAAAAATACACTGCACCCAAAATATTTCATAGATCAGCAAAATCTAATAAACTTAAACCTGCTCCATCCTTCCTATTCTGGTATTTTAAAGAGTACTTAGTGGAAATATTAACCCTTTAAGACCTACCATAGAACCAAGTCTGCCAGAGCTTATATCATATTTTTACCTGCTGTGGAGCCATTTTTGGGAGCATTTCAAGTTGCTATACATCAATACAACCATTATAGCCCAGATTTTAATAATATGTGTTCATTAAGTGCATAGTAATTACATAAATTGCAAAAAAGTGCAATAAACTACAAAAAAAATTGAAAATCGTTTTTGTTTTTTTAACATATATTTCTAGTTAGAGAAATTTAAGAGACTTATCCCTCAAAACTGTAAATACAAAAAAGTTGCACAAAATAGTTTCCCACCACAGGAAATTTATTTTGAGTGTCTTCATAGTTTTATTTTTGAAATACACCAATTTTTATACACTGCAGGAAAAACGAAAATAAATATTATACTGCAAATTTGCAAAAAAGCAGCATGTGCATCAAAATAAACTATTTCCAGCAGTGCAATATGAGTCCTAAGCATCCCAGAAACGACACAGAAAGTCATAAAGTCAAAGATAACTTTTAAAAAGACGAGTATAGGCTCTGAGGGCCTGATAGTAAAAAAGACTACATTTCCGCGAAAATGACGTCACTTCCGGTTTTGGGCAGGTAATGGCGGAAATGCAAAAGTTCGCGCTGACGTCTATTCCAACGTAGGAAGTGTTATGAACAGCTGATCGGACCGGCACAGCGTGTTTCTGGAATATTATGTTTTTGTTCCTGCAAGCGCTTTTTATGCAGTTTTTGCAAAGCTTTATGTGGAAGGAAACCGTGACCTAGGACAAGCTGATGGCATAAGATGTGAGTACAACTCCTCCGGTTTCATATGCAAAAAATATTTTTGCGCTAGCTTACGTGGTTGCAGTGCTACTGGGATTTAAAAATAGTTACGCAAAACAGAGCGTGCCCGCTCCGATCGGCTGTAAAGGGTTAAACAACCTAACTAATAGCAGGGCTCTAGAGTGCGACCAATTTGGTCGCAAATGCGACCAAATTTTTCAGTGGTGCGACTAAAAAAAATATTTGGTTGCACCTGTGCGACCAACTGTTCAGGTAACAAAAAAAATAAAAAATCTGCAACCTTCCCTGTGGTCAACAACAGACACACATTGTGCCCCTATCGTGGACTAAACCAATCAGAGATAGTCAGGGGCGGGACCTCTCTGATTGGCCGTGGTCCAGTTGAAAGTGCAGGTGGAAGTGGGAGGTGAGTAGCTTGAATAAAGCGATATCAATTCATTAAATCCTGAATCGACTTTTAAACATAACTGTGTTTTGCCAGAAACGCCAGATTCTCAGATTAAAGCTCACAAAACCATTTCAACAACAACCAAACAGCAAATGAGAGCAGGTACACGGATTCTACACAAAGACGTAAACACAACTTTTTAAAGTTAGGCGTACTGGTACGCCCATGGCAAAAAGTTAGTCTAGAGCCCTGAATAGGGTTACAAACTCCCAGCAAAAAAAAAAAAAAAAGGGAACCACCCCCACTCTCCGCCTCGCGATGCTTAATTGACGTAATCAACTTTAATTTAATGCATGTGTAAAAAAATAAATAAATAAATAAAAATGCACAGAAATCAATTGTTTTTCTACAATATTAAATAGATTCAAAATCTTCTTCAACAGAATTGCAGACTGCACAGATGGTACCTTCCCAAAGGAAAAAGTACTATAGCTTACTAGGGTATAAATTTGACTTAATAGTTCATATACAGTAATGGACTTCTATATATTTTACATCAGATTAAAACTTTGGGTGAAAGATTCAGATAATTATTTATTAAAAGCTCGACAATTTAAATGACAATAAGAAAGAAAAGTATTTCTTTGTGCCCCCCTTTCCCTGTTAATGCCCTATCGGCCCCCCTGGCAAAACTTTGCTAGACCCGCCCCTGCACAGTTACCAGCCGGTGTAGAAAGTAACATTAAATAAATTCTACCAACAGCTGATCAAGCTTAAACGTGCTGCTGTTGTTTAGCGCCTGGTTTCCTCTTTCTGGTGCAAAGTGGGCGATAAATAAACAAGAGAGAAAAGCCAATCAGCTGATCATTGATCAGTTTCATGATTGAAGTAGCAACAGGAGAGGGAGGGAGAGAGGCAGTCGCTGGGAATGCTTTACAAACATTCAGAGATGAACTTACACACTTGCTTTACTTCTCTGGGATAACTGTCTCGGAGATGAAATGCCGGTTTGGAAGCACGTAGTGAGGCTCCAAATGCTCAACCAGACCGCCGACAGGTCTCGCATGCCACAACCGCTCTATCACGAGACGCATACTCCTCTGGCGCGCTAAGGTTATGAGCTGGGTTACACTACGTTGCAGGTTTTGTGATATTGAATGGATCAGATTACATTTTTTATTTCTCTCCGATATCTGATCCAGTAATTTAGGTCAGTATCGGACCGATACCGATACGTAATATCGGATCGGTCCATCTCTAGGCAGAGACTCACAAACACGCAACAAGTAAAAGCTGTTGCAGTAAATGAAGGTACGCATTATTTGGTGATTTCTTTTGGTTCTAGACTTCAGCCATTGATTTTGACTGTGACGGATCCAAGACTTCAAACAGTCCTTATGTATAAAATTATATTAGTTTTTCCAGTTACTTATATAAATACTTTGTATCTAAATAAACAGATTAATATAGTGTTATGCTCAATAAGTTGAATTAAGTCTGCACTTCAGTTATATCTTGATTATTTGTGATCCACTGTGGTGATCCACGTATACAAAAATATGCAAAAAAAACCCTTTCTGTATGTAACACCGGCCAGTTTCTTTGGTTTTAGCTGTTCTGATTCCTTAAATGGAACTATTACTTCAGCTTTTGTTATTTTAACTTTTCACATCAGATGGTTTGTCACACAGTGCAATGAAAAGGCTTGGAAACAGGGCAAGCCCTACAAAATGCAGGCAGGTGACTGGAAGTAGCAAGCTATTCTGTTTGTATTAAAATAAAAATGTCCATGTAAAGGCTCTAACAGGCTGTGATTTTCCAAAAATACAGCCACTGTTGTGACCCTGTTGATCAGCAGTTCTCTCGAGATGCTGCCTGGTTTGAACTAGATGTGGTTTAATGGCAAACACAGGCTGAATCCTATCAACATAATCTATCTTAAATGCTCCATGAACCTAGCTTTGTCACATCGTACTTTTTATTGCACAATTGGCAGCACGGTGGCACGGTGGTTAGCACTGTTGCCGCACAGCAAGAAGTTCCTGAGTTCAATTCCAACATCAGGTCTTTCTGTGTGGAGTTTGCATGTTCTCCCCGTGTTTGCGTGCGTTCCCTCCGGTACTCCGGCTTCCTCCCACCGTCCAAAGACATGCAGCTTGTGGGGATAGGTTAATTGTTTAATCCAAATTGTCACTAGGTGTGAATGTGAGTGTGAATGGTTGTCTGTCCCTGTGTGTTGGCCCTGCGACAGACTGGCGACCTGTCCACGGTGTACCCCGCCTCTCGCCCTATGACAGCTGGGATAGGCTCCAGCGCCCCCCACAACCCTGAAAAGGATGAGCGGAAGTGAATGGATGTATTGCACAATACCAAAGAAATCATATGAGCATAAATTAGGCCTTGTGCTCATTAAAGCTGAATCTCTCTACATTTGTCTTGACCCTTTGAGTCAACAGCAGGGGCTGGCAAGGATTCATTTGTTTCTACCTCAGCTCCCCAACATTTCCTCCAACGCTGACTTCATCCACTTAAAGTGACAACGAATTATTCAAATTAGCATGCCTGGAAAAAATGTTGATAGGCTATTTTTAGCCCCAACAAGTGGCTGGTTGCCAAAATCTGTGGATTTAGAAGGGTTCCCTCTGTGAGCTGGCTGTCATGTCACAGCGAGCAGTATAATGAGGGAGCTAATGCCAGAGAGAACATTCTGTGGTTTTCGGTTTGCAGTGTGGGGTTGGATGTTGCTTGCTAACATCTGTCCTGCATCATCTGTTGGTTCTCAGTAAGCGCTGAAACCAGTCTCTTAGGCTGAGAGACAGCAGCTAATGTTGCATTGTCATTAGTCTGTGCTAACAACAACAAAAACATGTTTTTAGTTCAGGGAGACCGAGGCAGGAAGTGACAGTGAGGGGAAACCCTCTCCCTGCTAAAGAACATGAGCATTCATTTACCCCTCTGCTGCCTCCTCCGCCTCCCATTCTTCTTCCCTTTCTCTCTCCTCATTTGCGATTCACCATCGTGAGCGATCACAAAAAGGAAAAAAGGAACGGTGCTGTTTCCATGGTGGCAGCTGACATGGATGAAGAAAAGTGCAGTCCTGTGTCTGACAAAAACATGCGTTTGGGGAGGACTTTACTGTAATGTAAGATTAATAGACTCTATTTTTGCCATCTCTGATATTCCCCAGGACTCATCACTGTCCTCGCAGCCCCTTGCTCTATTTTTCCCCTGCTTATTTTATAGACACAGGGCTTTCTTTTATTAAATAAAGGCTGAGATGGAAATCAGTTACTTGGCGGTTTAATTATGTATGTGGTACGATGATCTTTAAATGGTCCATTCAGTTAACTACACTGATTAAAGTTGATTTAGCTGCTGTTTGATTTTAGATTGGGAGCTGAATGCGACAGCATGCACAGTGCTCCTACAGGGTGGCCCAGCTAGCAAACAGCAAGCCTAAGAACATACACGAACTGTGTATACAGCTAACGGGCTGGACTCTCCGGATGCAGTCACCCAAAGGTTCTCGATCCCCACAGGGCGAGTGAGCTTTACAGAACTTTAGCTTTAAACTACTTCAAGATTTCAAAATCTTCTATATCGGTGCCAGTTTTCTATACTCTCTCCTTGTCTACTCAGTTCACTTAGCTTTCAGTGTTAGTATTCAGCAGACTGACTACACAGAGTGGACAGCAGCATGTTCAGCGTTTGAAAACAGCATCATTGGAGGATTGTGTCAGTCACTTGGCCTCTTATTCACACTTGAAAGGTCAAACAAGTGAAGAATATCTTCATGTAGACTGAGCCTGTCCTTAAAGAAAGGGCTGCCATCAAACTTGATGTTTCAATTCAAATCAACCCATATGGAAAAGAAATAGTAAAAACTTATATGTGATTACTCATGAAAGTGGCCACTTTCTCATTACTTTCATACATCGTTCCAGTAAGTATCCAAAACATACAAGTTTCATTATATAATTTTTCAAGGGATCTTATATCTGTTTTCACTCTTATATGCTTTTCATACAAGTTTCACACAAGACAGATACAAACTTTATACGATTTATAAATATCTTTTCCATGTGGGAATTTTCACATGAAAGCAGAAAAAGCTGAAATAGAGCCTGTTTGTGATTTGCAAGGGTTGTTTTTCCTCGTCTGATTGTCTGATGTCAACACTAAAACATTAGTTTATTATCAAGATTTGACCCAAATACATTTGGGATGAAACAGAATTTCTGTTTTTTGTTTTTTTAAATGTGTGTGGACACAAGAAGTGACGCAAATCTGACTCTAATGGGATCATGTAACTGGAAGCTCATTGCAAACACGTTTACAAGCTTCTTCCAAACTTTATGAAAAGTGTTTATAGCTCACTAGTTTAAGTTTCAGTAAGGCTACTGACAGTAGCTGCTAGCGGTCTGCTAGTCCTACGAATAAAATCCTAGTGTTAATTGTTCACTTGTTTGCACCTCTTTGCAGGCATCAGTGTAGACCTGTCCACACATGCAGAGCATCAATGTGTCTCGCTGATCAAGCTAACCAAACTTTTATCCAAATATGTTTTTGTTAAATAAACAAATGAATAAAAAAACAAAAAAAAACAATGACAGTTAAAATGTCAAATGTGAACAACTCTTTATAATTTAATTCTCTGTCCATAAAAGACACTTAAAAGTGATTTGTGGCATAGATACATGGAGGTTTTCTAGATATGGAGACAGCTAACGGTTCATCTGGAATATGTGGTCCATCTGTTTTGTCCGTCTCTCTCGCTAGCTGCAAAAATCCCTAATCTGCTCGGATTACAGACTTCCAAAAGTCAGAAAACAAGCAGCTGTGGAATCGGTTTGATTTATGTTTACGAGACTCACTTCATTGGTTACTAGGCAGCGCAAAGAGAGGAAGAAGACAGGGTTAGATACAGCGCTAGACGCTCTCGTCATTATGTAGGTGATCAGTGTCGCTCCCTGGTGTGTTGTCAGAAAAGTGGGTTGTAGTGATGTGAAAGCAAGGAGGGGGAGTTGCTTTGAAGAGACACAACACTACTGAGTGACAGACGGAGGGATGTCTCTGCCCGGGGGTCTCTGCTTCCAGCTGGAGCTAAGCTCAGCGACTGAAGGAGCAGAAAGCTTTGGATGTCTGCACGCTGATCTCTGCCTGATCCAGCTAGAGTAATGCAAGGTAGCCACATATTTACACTGAGAGGATCTGTTTGAACTTTGATCAATTAAATTTGTGTTTAATGGAAAAATGCTTTTATTTTTACATTTTTTTCAACACTGAAATGAAAATGTTGTTGTTGTTGTTTTGCTCACTTCAGAAATAACAAAATATTTAACCATCACCAGCTCACCGAGCTCGAACACACGGAGCAGTTCTAGTATTTATTTGGGAGTCGTGTTTTTGGCTCTCTTTGAGAAATGTCTGGCTCTTTCAGCTGCGAAACCTTCAGTGTGCTCAGCATCTACTTCTGGATGCTGTGTTGTTATGAGTATTATAAATGAAGTATAAATTGAGTTCATCAGAGCTTTTGAAATCTGACTCTAAATGAATCTAATGACTGCAGCAGGTCAGTGCAAGCAGGTGCAGCACATAGATCCGTGTTTCCGTGTGACTTTCACCCAAACTGAAGAACAGACTTCTTGCACAGTCTGCATCACACAGACAGCCATATGATAGTCGTAGCATTCATTCAAACGTTCTCCAAATGCTGATAGGTCCAGTTCAGTTACTCCAGTTGGAGGGGGCGGAGCCTGGCAGACATTAGTTACAGCTGCTGGTGTGAAATGGATGAATCATGAATTTTAAAAAAGACCAACCCTACAGCTGGTCTGAAGTCTGAAACCATTTATGCAGCAGGCGACTGACTCACCTGAAGCCAAGTGGCCATTAGACGAACTGCATATTTATCCCTTTTTCTTCATTACAGTTGGTCACCAGAGGACTGTGGTGCTCACTCCCAGTGGTAGCTGTTATTCTGCCCTCACTGCTACACTCCATACAGTTATGCAGATAGATAAACTCCCCGAACACTGACAGGTGTATCGTCCCTTTTATTGACGCTGCCTTCAATTATCAACAGAGTGAAACTACAAACAGAAGAAATAAGCAATATTCAGTCTATATATTCACACGATAATGCAAATCAGTTGACTGAACTAGCTAACATTGGAAAGAAAGTAAATCTGAATACAGTACACCTTTAACCATAAGAGTGCATAAATAATAGCAAATATAGTTGCATTAACTCTTGTTCAACTTAAATACTCATAAGCGATGCTTTCTGTAAAACAACGAAGAGGATGGATGTAGATGTTTATCAGAACAACATGCTGAGTCAGTCTTTTCTCAAAGTATGCTGCATTACTAACTCTACAGCTAATAACAAACAAATCTTGGCATGAAAGAACTGTAGTGACTCTTGCTGGTGGGAAGAAGAACTACACCAGCACAGCTGTTCACCACTGGGATAAAGTTCATTGACTTGGTAACTGCCCATTTTGTGTTACAATGTCATAAATCTCATGTAATGTTGGATTGGACTAAAGAGCTAGTGGAGTAGCAGCAGAGCCAGAGGGATCAGGTGTCTCGAGGTGAATGCACCCTCCCAGTACATGCTATCTTTGCATACTGGGAGTTAGGGCTGCGACTATGTGGACGTGCAGTTTAAGCTGAGACATGGAAAAGCCCTGAAACTGAAATTATAACCAGACAATCAGAAGAGAAACACAAGACAGCTCACATACAGGCTCAAACCCCACAGGTTTCATCATGTCAGTGTGCACACGCGTGTGTGCATGTGTCTGACTTCCTCTCAGACTGTGTTAGCACCTCCAGGGTCCCCTTAGCTTCATCATGTCATAACAGCTTTACAGGGGCCTTCACCATCACAGTGGTGGATGGTGGTCTCGGGTCCAGGGACCGAACACAGAGCTTCCACTCATAGTGTCAAACAGATGGTGGACGTGAGGACAGCAAGCGTGCTGATTGGCCAAGCCAGCAGGGCAGTTTCTGAAACAGAGCCTGAGCAGCGCGGTGAGCTGGTTGTGTCTGTGCATGTGAATGTGGGGGATTTTTCACTGGGAGACTGCCAAGATTTGTCCATCCTACGTGTTGCTGTGCCAGTATACAAACAAATGTATTGTCCATTAGAGTCGTTCTGTTTTTAGCTCTATGACTGAGACCCAAAGCTACCGGGATTTACAGAGAATATCTCAAATCGTGGGGTTTAAGACATTTATCGTCACAACGGACTGTAAATGTCTTTCCAGACTGGCAGCTAATAATCATGGATCTCTCCATGACAGTTCAGCAGTACTGCAACCTCTGACACACGTTGAGCTCTTGCACTGTAGAGGATGTAGTTTTGTCTCTGTGGTATTTACTACATTTCCGCTATAATAAATCCAACTGCTGTCTGATCACTATTACAAATGGAAGCACCTGACCCAGTATGCATAGATGGAGGTGGTGAATCAAACACAGTCCAAAGTGTTTCTGTTTTTTAAAACCATGTACTCGAGCGAGAACACAGCAGATGTGATGTGCAGAGTAGACGAAGCCTTGACTTCATGTTTAAATCAGGACAAGGCTTTCTTTCATGTATCAACCCTGACTGCAGAAAGCTGTGGAGTCCACACACACTGGTGTTGAATGTGACATCTGTTGTGCTACTAGGCCAAAGGCAGTTGTGATGCACTGGAAGCTGGTGTGTTTGCAGCAGTTTGATCTGGCATTTTCCTCGTGTCTCTTCTCCTGGCTGTGGACAGCGAGAAGAGACACGAGGCAGAAATGTCAGGTGAAAAATTGTGTGATTATGTGGATGGCTTCCACGGTTCAAGTCTGACAACTATCAGACCCCATCAGGGTTTGGGGAGGTGATGGGGCTGCTGACAGAAACTCCTAATGAATCACTCTGTTTGTACAGTGCGTCTAACAGAGGTACTACATGGATGACTTGACATCTCCTGCTTTTCATTTCTCAGTCATTATGAAATCCTGGTTTCATGATGCTGCTTATGGTTTTTCTGAATAATCAGAGTTAACACTAGGGATGGGTATCGTTTAGGTTTCATCCGATACCGGTGCCAAATCGGTACTTTTGAAACGGTGCCGGTGCTTAAACGGTGCTCAAACCGGTGCTTAAAGAATGGAGAACACAAAATTGGTCCAAAAACCTCTCATGTTCAGCTGTTTTTTGTAAAAAGATAACAATGTTAGCCTTTTCTGCATCTATGGGGCATATATGGTATCACTCTTGGCTGGAAGCAGTGCTTAAACAATGGAAAAAACACAAACTTTGTCCAAAAACCTCTCATGTTTAACTGTTTTCCACTTTTTCTTTGGTCATTTTAGCCTTTGTGGCCAGGGTGAAGGGAGTATCTGCCATCAAACAAGAAGACAGCCGCATGTAGCTATGATGGTGTTTGCTAGTTCACCTTACATGCATTAATGTAATAACGTGGTTAGCCTACTCAACGTAAATTACACACGAACAACATGAAGCTACTCACGCAGAGAAGAACGGCTGCTGCTGCATCATCATCCTCATCATTCTGCTACACTGGCAGGGCTAGGGGCCAGGACTCTCCTCTTCGGGTTTTTGGGGGATGTTGCATAACAGGCAACCCACCTGCAGTAGATGTGCTCGGTGTGAGGTCTCGCAGCAAGCTATCAAATACGGCGCATTTCTGGGCTTTTAAAAAAAACACTATGCGTCGCCAGGTGTTTCATCGGATTTGAGGTGTTACCTCCTTTGACAGTATCACAGTATCAGCTTAAAGCACTTGTTGCTGCTGAGTTTGCATCTTTTGCTGTGAAGTACAGCCAGACTTTGACCGCTTCGCCTTGGACATTTTTAATCTGTAGCTCTGCTCTAACAGAACGTACGTACCTGGCCCCGCCTACTATCCTCGGAAACGTAAAGTGATTGGCTAGAAGTGTATCACAGCTCAGGAAAAAAAAGCACCGAAATAAAGCACCGAAATGTGCGCTGCTTTTCGGTCTGGTTACTACCGTTTATGTCAGAACCGGTGCCATCATGGCACCGGACACCGGTACCCATCCCTAGTTAACACTACATCATAAAATAATAAAATAAAGTCTTTCCTGAAGCAGACAGTTCTTCCTCTGAGTGGCAGATAGGGAACCAAGCCTAACGTGATGCAGCAGTGATATGAAAGCATTCAGCTCAGACACAATAAAATAACACAAAATCAGCGCCTGAGCAACATGAAGGTCTCATCTTTTTCCAAGCCACTTGTTGATATTCAGTAAGAACAAACGGCTGCATATATATTGTAAGGGGAGAGAAAGATATGCTTGAGATTTCAGTCATGCTTAAAGCAATGCCAAAGGTTATTGCTGTGCTAGTTGCCCTTGGAGACCAAGATGCTCAATTCAGTCTGCAGAATAAATCCACTGGACAAACAGAGCAAACAACACAGTGATGATGTTTTGTTTTTTTTGTTAGTGTGTTAAAAACACCAAATCAGCTTCAGAGGCACCTTTGAGATTCATCGTGTTTAGACCAAGAGTGCATTCAATCATAGAGACCATGTTAGAGTTCACTGATACAACAGCTCTGGTCCTTTAGTAGAACTGATGGATGTTTCCTTTTTGAGGGGAATTTTTCAATGCAGGAGATTAAAAAAAGGCCATATTCCTAATTTGTTTTTCATACAGTGTTCTGTAGTAGAGCCCTCCTGATTAACTGGACTGGTAAACTGGTAAAATAAAATCTAAATAATCTATCGATCCATTTTCTCACACTTATCCAACATGATGGCAGAAAAGGAGCCACTGTCCCCCCATTCTCTCTTCACACATAATGAAGAATGTTTCATACTTAATGTTTTTTAATTGATCAGCACAAGAATTAGACAAAAAATATAATTAGACAAAGATAACCCGAGGAAAATCAAAATCCAGCTTAAGTGAAAAGTTATTCAAACTACTTTATTAAGGGAACAGCTTTGAAAAACTGCATGTTGTATTTACTTGGGTTCTTTTTTTACTTTGTCTAATTTTATAATGTGTTTAATGAACTGAAACATCGACGTGTGACTGTAAGGAAGAGGACTGCCTTACTATTATTTATATTATAATCTGTATAGCACTTTAGAGAACACCTTGCACTTTATTAAAGGCACCTTATCAAGCACTTCATTTAGCATCGCACTTTCAGCATGGATTTGCACAGTTAAACATTTGCACACAAGAAGTTTAATTGAATATTTACTGGGAATTTCAAAATCAGTTGCTAGCCTTGTTTCAGATCCTGCACAGCTGCTCTTCATCTAGGAACGTGGTGGTGTCTGTGAGGAGAAAGGAATGGTGATTGAGAGAACATAAGCTTTTACCAGTAAGGAAACCTGTGTTCTCTCCAAGGTGTTTGGGCAAATGTTTCCCCGGGGTCCAGACACCATTTAAAGGTTCCGGGAGAGACCATGGGTTAAGGGAGTGTGGGGAATCCTTTGTGCTTGGGTTTTTGGGGTTTTATAATATTGGGTTTGGTGTAGGATTAAAGTCTATAATATTTATTAAATGTGAAATGTATGTATTTATTTATTTATTCAAATTGGTATATTGTATACTGTGGTGGAAGGTTGGGATTTAAGAATTCACCTGTGAGTGGAATAATGGTTTAGTCTGTGACAGCTGAAGGTATTTAAGGCTGCCAGCTCTCATTAGAGAGGGTTGATTGTGCTGTGAAGAAGCTCAAGAGTGAATTGTTTTTAAGGAGAGCTGTATGGCAAATAAATATAAGTTTGTTCCACTAAAATTGTCCCGTTTCTCACTGTAAATCCAGCTGCTAAGGGCTGCCTTGTTATAGTGACAAATAAGCAAATAGTTTTTGTCAGCAGTATTGGTGGACATACTTTTTCTACTGTCAAATCTACAGTCTCTACCCCATGTGCACGTGACGTGGCAGCCGTACATGAAGGTCACAGGTCGTAGCTCCTCAGCAGCCGTTATCACTGTGTCTGAAAAACTCTCTGAAGAAGCATGCCACACAAAGGGAGCTCGTCCTCTGGCTAAATTAGATCTGCATTGTTCAGAAATCGACTGAACAGTGTGTGTGTGTGTGTGTGTGTGTGTGTGTGTGTGTGTGTGTGTGATGCTCCCTGTGCTGGCTTTAAACAGCGACTCATAGAAGCACAGGACTTCTTCATCATGCAGAGTGCATGTGCTGCAATCACATGATAAGTTAGCACTTTTGCATTTTTAACACCTACCATAAATAACCTTGTGAGGCTGTGTGTAAACAGGGGCATCAGTGCTACACCAGCATGTGAGTGTGAGTTCAGGTCCAGCTGCTGTACTGTGACGTGATCCAGCTTTTAAAGGCTGCTGTATGCTACATCCTTTCTCTACAGACGTGAACACATCAGAATTACATCCCAGCATGAGACAGAACTAGTCATTAGTTGGCGCAGCATCCACACAGCTACAGGAAACAGCTCAGGCTGCTCGTTTCAGCCAATGTCATGATAAGACAGAGATGGTGAAATAAAGACATCATAAAAGAAACACAGGAAAAAAGAATGAATTTTGAAGTAGTGAATTTTTCCATTTTTCTGTTTAATGTACACAAAGAAGCGACTACAAAACAAACAAAACAAACAAACACTGTGAAAATTTAAAAGAGCTTCCACAGGAGCTCTGACCTATCGGGGCATGCAAACTGGAGCTATGGTGGCATCCTGTGGTGCTGGCAAAGGATTGTTTGGTCCTGCTGGTTAGCATGTTACAGTGCATGCCACATATGCTCCATCAGATTCAAATCTGCAGTTTCAAAGCTGGGTCAACACCTTGGCGGGGTGCAGTGTCTTGCAGGCACAGGCTGCTACCATGGGTTGGTGCCTGTCTTTGGTAGGGTTAAATGTAAAAATAATATCTACACGTACAGCAGTAGTCTTAGATTTCTAGCAATACATTGCATTCTAATAACGTGATCAGTATTTGTCATGTTGCCTGTTGTGGTTGTGGCTGATAAGCACACTTGTAAACCCTGTAAACCAGCGGTCCCCAACCTTTTTTGCGCCACAGACCGGTTTATGTCTAACAATATTTTCATAGACCGGCCTTTCAGGTGTCGCAGATAAATATAACAAAATAAAACCAGTACCGGTACCAAAAAATGTATTCATAACACACAGGAAAAGACCCAGGGAAACAGAGTTAATGATAAAAATGATTAAAAAAATAACGCTAAAAACCGATAAAAACCTAAAACCCATGAATTTCACACCTGAGCCTCAACTCTCGCACGGCCCAGTACTGGTCCGTAGCCCGGGGGTTGGAGACCGCTGCTCTAAACCACAAAAACAAACTTTTTACTCATTCAGCTCTCAAAAACTACGCTTATATTTTGTATTCAAACCGTGCATGACGTGAAAACCCGTCTCAGTTGTTTAGATCTTGCATTTTGGAATCCTTCAAACAGTTTGGACAGACTCAGCCACGGCCCTCGAGAGGGAGCATTATTCTTCTGAATGATGTTTATTTTTGCAGCAGGTATCAGAATTTGATTGCATCCAGATTGAGTCCGATGATTTGCTTAATTTCTTAGCAAAATCAGAGTAAAATCCTTCACATGCAGTGCACTGTACTGCAGAGATTTATTGTGTTAGTTCAGAAGTGACATCCCACTGCAGCAATGGCGTCTTGTTTACCTTCGCCTACAGCTTGGATCAGTCTGTAGTAGAGGAAAAATAAACTCATAGCCCAATGTCAGAGGTGGGAACTGAACAGCCTTGTTATATTGCCTCTGTCAAACTTTTTACAGCACTTTCTGCATATCTATCTACATATACTATATAATCAACAATCTCAAAATACATATAAACTGAGTAATCCACAGTACATGGTGTTTAGTGATACCGACTTATCCCCACACACTGTGCTGAGGCTTTAACTTTGTGCCATTGAAAGTGTATGAACAAAAACACTTACAGGGTAGTAAAGATACATAAAGAGAGGCACTTGAGTGAATGCACACACACAGTTCAGGATCACAGTAACCCAAATAGTGGCAATGATATTTATGAGAGCGTGTGAGTCATGCAATCCAAAACAAGGCAGAGTGTGAAACGACTTCTTTAGAGCACAGTAGGTAGAGCACACCAGTGGAGGGACTGTGGGAGGATGGTGGAGAAGCAGCATACCAGGCTGTAAATCTGCTCCATCTAGCTCTTAGAGAGGGTTGAGCATGTCTTCTTCCACAGCAGCTCAATGTCTGGATTTGAGCTCAGGAAGCTGTTTCCATTAAGGATTTGCAAAATATGTCAAAAACATGAAGTAAAATAGCTTGGGAAATTATCGATGTTACTTTAATAACATGCAGACTCCCTCTGGGAAAATGAATAGATTGCTAATGCCAAACTGATGTCAATGATATTTTTATCGTAGATCTATAGATTTAGACTTTACCACTGTGCAACAAATTTCTATCTGCTCAAGGATGTCCAGTAAGGTACGCTACCAGTGAATGAGTTAAGAACAAGTCTGCAACTGGGTGCCAGTTAACCTATTATAGCATAGCAATTTACTATTGACCTTTCAAATAATACTGCATCTTACAGGGTTTGATAAGGTATGGCATTTTCCCAGTTGCCATACGTCACATCTTACTCCAAAGACGATTGCTTAGCACTAACATAAGTGACAGAAATAAGGCCAAAGTCAGTCGATCTATAATTAAGATGATCATTTTTTATAACGTGTTGCTAATAGACATGCCCAGATGTATTAGAGATCAGGGTTTGAACATCCTACAGCAGAATAGCCTTTTTAATTTGCCCTGTAAGCTTTGAGCTATTGGCTCTAGACTAATATAGTAACAGCAGCTAAACTATGAGGTCAGAATGAAGTATGTTTTTGAGAGCGGGTGTGTAACTCAATATGCAAAACCAAATGAAGAGATTCCCCGTCACCTTTCTCCACTGGGTTTGAAGTCTACTGGGCCTTTCTTGCTTTACTAGACTGGATCTGCATTCCCAGATTGAGTCTCCGCTCTTCAAAATGATGCAAATGTAATAAACCTGTTGTAGTTTGTCCCTTTCTCATGAGAACACTTAATGAAGGATTTTGGTGTCAAATCTATCCTAAATAGTATAGGAAGCCATGGTTGAAATGAAATGTAATGGCGATAATGTGTTTTTCTCTATTTTGTCTTCTTTCTCTTAGTTTATTGCCTTCGTGTCTTTGTTCTTCATCCTGGTTTCCATTACCACCTTCTGTTTGGAGACTCATGAGGCTTTCAACAAAATCATCAACAAGACTGATGTGGCGCGAGACAGCAACGTGACCGACTCAGGTCCACAGTATGAGATCGAAACGGATCCTGCTCTTACGTATGTGGAAGGTGTTTGTGTCTTCTGGTTCACCATTGAGTTCCTGGTGCGTGTGACCTTCTGCCCAGTCAAGTTGGAGTTTTTTAAGAGTCTTCTTAACATCATCGACTTCGTGGCTATCTTGCCTTTCTACTTGGAGGTTGGGCTGAGCGGCCTTTCTTCAAAGGCTGCCAAGGATGTGTTGGGTTTCCTCAGGGTGGTTCGTTTTGTTCGTATTCTGCGTATCTTCAAGTTAACACGACACTTTGTGGGACTTAGAGTACTGGGCCACACGTTACGGGCTAGCACCAATGAATTCCTGCTGCTCATCATCTTCCTGGCATTGGGAGTGTTAATTTTTGCCACAATGATATACTATGCCGAAAGAATCGGCGCCAAGCCCAATGATCCCACGGCTACCCTCCACACTAAGTTCAAGAACATCCCCATCGGCTTCTGGTGGGCCGTGGTAACCATGACAACACTGGGATATGGTGATATGTATCCAGAGACCTGGTCAGGTATGGTCGTGGGCGCATTATGTGCTTTAGCTGGTGTGCTGACGATAGCCATGCCTGTGCCCGTTATCGTCAATAACTTTGGGATGTACTATTCTCTGGCTATGGCCAAGCAGAAGTTACCCAAAAAGAGGAAGAAACATATCCCTCAAGCAGTGCAGGGAGGGTCCCCCACCTACTGCAAAGCTGATCTCAACACCACCTGCAACAGTACTCAAGGTGACCTGTGCCACGTCAAAGGGAGCAGGGTACTAGAACGCAACCGTTCAGGTAAGACCATATGTTTAGACAAAGGTCATATGGAAAACAGAACTAAGATGCTTTGTTTAACAGTTAATTCAGATTACACTGAAGGGGGTTGTTTATGTAGTGACAATGAAGAGAATTCATGAGGGACTTCCTTTCAGTTAGAAAGCCGTGGCCATCTGACAGATTCTACTGATTTCCCCATGTGACCCATAAGCTCCAAAGCAGTTTCCCTACAGATGACTGAGCTGTTTTTACAGCACCAATGCCAAAGGTACAGAGAGTGGGAGATAAGCATTCAGACTCCTTGTTTCCAAGTGTTTCTTCCTGTAAGGATTGCTCATTTGGTGCTCAGACCGTAGGTGGCTGTTTTTCCCTCCAGTACCATATCAGTAATTGACTCTGACACATCTTATATTGATGGAAATTAATGTTGACCTCTGTATACTTGCTTTCTTTCAATTCTAATACAGACATTCCTCAGGGTTGGTGCTCCCTACTATCTGTTTATTAAGTCCCTGAAACTTACATTTAATAACCGCAGAATATTTCATGATTCATTGACTGGATGCACAAACAGAATCATTCTGCCGTAGTCACCTCTCGGATTTTCTCAAAGGTCATTTAGAATTTAAGGCTGCAAAGATACTTTCCTCTCATGTGTCCTTTAGATAGGACATATAGATACCAGCTTTGTACTGAGTCTGATAGTTCATACAACCCCCAACCCTATGACATCAGAATATGTTGTTGTTTTAACTGTTGTTGGTAATGGCACACATATTTCTTTTCCAAATCATACAACTTGTTCTGAACAATTACATATTTTTGCAGTTTTTAAATCAAACAATCACAGTGTAATCAAAGTACAGAATTGTAGCTTTTAATTCAAAGAGTTTTACAATAATGTTTGCATTTACTGTTTATGAATCACAGCCATAGTTCCCATTGTCAGAGGCTCAAAGTAATTGGACAAACTAACATAATTTTAAATGAAAGGATTCAAAACAGTCCTTTCAAGTCTGGAGCCCATGGATCTCATTACATGTATATTTCCGCCACTGAGATGCTCTGCTAGGTCTTTATTTAATTGCCACTCGTTTGTAAGTTGTGCCTTCAGTTTTTGGTTTTGCTTTTTTGGGGGAGGGGCTCCTTGCACTGATGTCTCTTTGGATCAAATATAGAGAATTCACCTGTCCAGGTAACATATATGCGAGTTAATTCATTGGAGCCATGAAGGTGCATCTGAAATTAAGACTATGTCAAACAATTGACTCTAATTCCTGAACAGATAATACAGTTTTTGCACCCGTTCAGTTAAAGTCTGCACCAATCACGTCTTCACTGTTTGATTTAAAATCTAATACGTTTGAGGGCACAGATGTATAAATCTGTGTAGCTATGGTAATTGCTAATGCTCCACACTGGTGTTATTTGTTCTTGATACTTTTTCATATTCACCATCCCCCCCAAAAATTGATATGATTCTCCTGCAAAGGGAAACACTGCTATACCAAGGACCTCCACTGTCATCCACAAACTATTAGAACCACGTAAATGTACCAGCCCTTCAATTTTATTACATATTTAATCATAAAAATTGACATGGCCAATTGTGAAACTGTCAGTACGTGTCTTTAGTCCCCAAAGAGGAGCTCTATGACTGCCAGAGCATGTAGTTACACGTTAAGAAGAATGTATTAGCCTGATCTCCTTCCTAATAATGGATGGAAAATGTCACTCAAATACACAGTCATAGCTCTTTTATATAGACAAGGCAAAAACGACATCAGGTTTTGGCTCTATGAATTATGCTGTTTGGCAGGGTTTTCCTTTTTGGGTAAGAATGGAAACATCAGTCTCACCTGTATCTTTTCACAAGGTTAAAGTAAAAACAGATTTCTTGAAATCTTTGAAATCCACAGAGTGTCGTTATTCCATGGATTCAGATCGTAGTTTCTTTCTGTTGAAGGCAGACGTGAGGATTGTAGTTTCATTGCTTGGTAACTTCTTCTGTTGTCATGTCTATGAGGGAAAAGTACCACAAAATCATCAGCTTGGTGTAAATTGCATGAATGAACAAAAGCAAATATGGATGTGCAAATGGATTTTTCTCTCAGTTCTGTCTGTAGACTGCAGCGGGGGCAGCGACCTCACCATGTCTCCTGAGGAGAGGGTTCCCATGCGTAGGTCCAGCACCCGAGAACAGGACCGCCGGAGTGGGGGGACCTGTTTCCTGCTTGCTGCCAGTGATTACACCTGCCCTGCAGACGGAGGGATACGAAAGACAGGTAGTTTAACTGATATGTAAAATTTCACTTTTTTAATGTCATTTAATTCACCATCGAATTAGAACATTGTGATGTGATTTTATAAAGTATTCTAAAAAGCATGCAGATCTGTTGTTTATTGGGAAATCATTGTCAAATCCACGCTTGCTGTTGTGCACTGCTACTGATTAGTTGCTTGAATCATCAGTCATCATTAGTAAAGTTCAGTTTCCTGGAACCACCGGTCTGAATAAACCGCCTATCATTTTAGAAGGTACTATTAAAATCACAGATACTTGTCCAAATGCTCATCAGCTGATCCATGTCCTTAGTGAGTGGCACACCAACATCCCAGGAAGGGAGGAGGCTTTATGTTCAGCCCTAGTCAGCTCAGGTAACGTAACCTGTTGACGTGCTGTCGCGACTCTCCACAGACACACTGCATAACATTTTTGGCCTTTCTAAGGGGCAAACGCATCCCGGCAGCTGACTCAGAACTGTTGCTTTCTTCACAATTTATTCCTGTTTTCTGGTTGCCTGGAAACAGTTGAATACATTTCTGACCCAGTGTCTTTAGTCAACTCATAAACATATTTATAGGGTAGGGTATAAATCACCAATGGATATCAGTCTTATAGCTCTGGCTACCGTTCTTACAAATCCTGTACTGGCTGAGCCCTACCAAACATCATCATCAGAGGATCTGCAGGAAAGAGACGAGGTTTTAGTTTCTGTTTGTAACTCTTGGCCATAAAGCTAATATTTATTTCTAAAGACTGAAGCTAGCTAGGAAGAGAAGCTTACATTATCAGCTCCTGTTAGAATTGATAAATACACTATTTATCAGTTTCTTAAACTTTTTCCCTTGTACCTTTGGTTTTTACATTATTTAGCAAACCATCAGTTCCAATAAAGCAGTTCTTTAAATTTGAGTTTGCAGAAAAATGAAGAAGTCACTTTCCCAAATATTATGAGTTGGAAATAGCTCTGATTGCATGACTGAAATAATGTTTTTCATAAAACTACAGGAATAAAATTCATCTTTATTTGCTGTCAGACTTGCCCTCCTGAATTGCATAGCACATTTCACCTTGTGCCAGTACATTGTGAAAAGGTCAGACTCAGAAAGGGCTTGCTAACACTTTGACCCAGCCTAAAGGTTATTGTTAAGTTTGCACCTGCTGAATTTCCTAAAAGTGTTGTTGCTGTTCTGTATGATATCAAAGGCAGAAAAGGTCAGGAAACTAGTGATGGGATTTCCGGCTCTTTTTAGAGAACCGGCTCTTTCGGCTCGGCTCACTAAAAAGAGCCGGCTCTTTCGCCCCCTGAACCGGCTCTTCAGGTTGTTTTGTTGCTTTAATTAATTTATTATTAACAATAATATGAAATTATGCACAAAAGTAATTACTAATGTAAAAAAAAGAGTGGTTTTATTTATACATGTTTACATATAAACATATGCGGTGGCCCCTAGAGACAAAGCACGTACAAACTCCAAAACACATTTCTAGCGTTAACTGAACTTCCAAAACAGAGCTACTAGATCACTTAAATTACACAATTGAACGCAATGTGTTTGTGTATTTATACACAGGCACTCATATATATTCAAATAATTTAAAAAATGTTCATTTACCTGTTACTACCACACACCAAATCCGGTCGTTGGTACTTGCTGGCTTGTGTAGCCACTAGGTAACAAAAGCTCAACACTGCCCCCTAGCATCCTGGAGCACCTCTGTTGTGTTTTGTACGTGTTTTGAGTTTTTATGTGCTTTGTCTCTAGGGGCTACCGTAAATATACTTTTATTTATTCACTCCACATAAAATGTAATAAATAAATCATATAATACAAAAACCAACTAGTCACAGTTCAACTTTTAACTATTTAAATTTTCAGCTTTTTCCTTCTAAACAAATTTCAAGTGAAACAACACAAAACACTGCAAACCACAACACAATTAAATATAAATTAAAATATGAAAACAAAAAGAAGATGCATATTCTCTGTCATATGGACCTGCATGAATAAACTTTCTGAATCCTTTATCATCCACAGCTGAAAATAGTTGTGGATACAATACCTTTCTGATGGGAGGTTGTTGTCCCTGGCTCTCTTTCTCTCTCTCTCCCTCCCGCTCTGTTCCTGTGCTACTGCGAGTTTAACTATCGCCCCTCCCTCCTCTGCCCAGCAAAGCACAAGGCTCGCGTGCGGAGTGAAGCGAAAAAAGTGCGAGAGAGAGAGAGAGAGAAAGAAAAAAAAAAAACCACGGCTCGCGATAAGGAGCCGGCTCGCGTCGTTCACGTCAAAGATCTGGCTCTAAGAGCCATTTCATTCGCGACCGACACATCACTACAGGAAACAAAGCACATAAATCAAGCAGCTCGCAGAGCAGAGATTAGTTCAGACTGCAGTTTTTTTGATAGATGCAGATTATCTCTGCTAAATAGAGAACATACCAAAATGTCATTTGGATGCTATGTGAAACATATGTCATTCAGATTGCTTCTTCTATTTACCTGCAGAGACATGAATCTTGTGTTAATCTGCAAAGTAAAGTGGAAGTGTTAAGCCTTGGCTAACTGCCTTGTATGGGAAGGTAGCTGCATCTCCAGGAGCCTAGCTGAATATCCGGCTCCTAATGTTATTGCTGTAAAGCCACCTAGCACTCATTGGATGGCAGGCAAATCAGTGCTTCTGTTCCACTGATTATTTTGCTAAAGCACCCATTATACAAGAATTCTAATGAATGCAAATAATTCATTAGGCTTGCTAACAGAGCCTTATTTTTCATTGCATTAAGCAAAAGAAACAACAACAACAACAAAAAACAACTGCTGATGGCTTTGAGGTGATTACTGGAGTAGTCTAACAGGTTAACCTGTCCACATCTTCAGCGACAGCGCATCATGATTTTCAGTGAAGTCAGGTGAGCAGCTGTCCCTTTTATCCATCATGGTTGCAGTTGCCGCCACACTGACGGTAATGCATAAAACATGGGTTCCTTTCTTGTTCCCGCTACCTGTTGGCTCAGACCCAGGCTCTCTTTTGTTCTGCTCGCTTGGCTCATTCTGAAAGAGCCCCAGTTTAATTTGCACCCATGCTCTCAGTGAATCAAATGGTGGTGTATGCAGAGTGGTAATGAGGCAACATTTCCATTTGCTGTTCCTCATCAGCCGATTGGCATGCTCCATCACTGCGCTGGCTGCTGTGGCTTGTTTGGTTATTTTGAACCCAATGCAGATTTACTGATGTGCATCACATGCAGCATTTTCAGAAGTTTGAGCTGTTGTTGTTAAGATGATTGAATTACGGTGTGTCGATTATCATCATCATCAGTATGTGTCTGGATTCATACACACACAGTAACATTTGATACATAATCTAAGACACATGCATGTTGTTCATTTTAAGCTACATATTGTGGCTCAATATATGAATTGGTGGTTTATATGTGCACTTGTTAACTTTAACCGTTCCTTGGAAATTTTATCCATTTCTAATGGGAGAAAATACTAATGATGCTGTCACTGGTGCCACAACATGAACGACTTTTTTTTTTTTCTTCAGCCCTAAAGTTAAAGAATTATAATATCTCTCATTTAGCTAAAACTCTGACAGAGTTCACAGAGGTATTTCTCAGGGGTGGAGCTTGCTGTGCAAGTTACAGAAATACAATTACGAAGGAGCTCCGCTGGCTTGCAAAGTTCAAAGAACTTCAAGATACATACAGCTTCAAATGGCAACACATATAATAGATATGCTACTTACTAATTACCTAGCTAACTACAGGGTAGCACGACTGCTCTATTATTAGTTTAAGTTTTCATTACAAGCACCAAGAAACAGAAACACTGTCTACAATATAAACAAAATCAAAAGCTGACTCTTCCGTCCCATATCAACTTTTCATTAAGTAACTAAGCACCACTTTTTCAGAGGAAAGATTGTCAGTAAAGTGAAAGAGAAATGAAGTAGATTCCCAGCATCAGAGGACTGACTACAAATCCCACGAATGTTCCTGTTGTGCGTCCAACACTGGCCTGATCACTGACCTCAGACTCCCTAACCAAAGATAGCTGTGCAGCTTCTTTCTTCAACTTAATTTCACCAAAGCTGCCATCTGTGACGTCGTGCAGCTATGAGGGGCATCTCTGATGAAATTATGGACATGTCGCTGCCGCTGATAGAGAGGAGCAGCCACACGCCAGTAGAAACAGATAACCTTTACCATGACTAATTCACTAGTTCACTGACCATCCACGAGTTAGCAAACCTGTGGTCCAAGATGCTGCAGAACAAATCACAGAGCTTTCTTTTCTGTATCAAGATCTGCAGATGTGGGTCAAAGCAGGAACAAGTTCATTAAAGCAGAATGTTTTCTTAAGAATCTACTTAAAGGAATATTGATCTTTTTAAATGACAGCATTTCGTACTGTTGAAATTCAATATTTCATCTTAAAAGTTTTAAATAAATAGCACAGCTGGCCAAACAGCAAACACAAGTGAGATTCAACTCTGACATGCTAAACTGCTGGCATTGTTACATTTTTGGACCCTAAAGAGAAAAACATGAATACTGTGCATGGTGGGGCTTTAAAGTCTTCCACTTTTTCATCGCTCAATTTTAAAACATTTAGACGATTTGATGTGGCATAGAGATTCTCTTGCCATCTGAAAATATAATATTATTGGGCAATAAATTGATATAGTAGTGCATTGTTCAACAATAAAAGTAGCCTTTTTTTCAACATCTGCTGTGACGACAAGGCTACCAGTAACTCCCTGCTAGCGTAGCATGAATGCAGCATAAAGAACAGCTCGGGTTTAAAATGTCGCCACACAAACTTATTTTGTTTCAGAGTAGGCAAAGATTTAAATAAAGAGAATTTAATTTAATTATGCATCGATTTACTGCAGGAACTAAAGATGTGAACAGCTATCGGTGTATCCAGTGTTGTTTGTATTTGTTGTAGATGTAATGGATTTCATATTTCAGTTACTTCAGCAACAATATAGATAGTTTGCACTTAAAGCAATCTTAAGAAGCACTTTTGAGCCAGTCAGGTTGTTTCTTCCTCTCAAGCAGCTCCAGGCCTAAGAATTTCAATATGCTTTATGGCCAGTGTCATGAAATGTGCTGTACATGCACTCACCATACAGTATGCTACTGTTGCTATGTCTCACTCCTGTCTCCTGTCTTGTCTCGGTTCACTCGGCTGGCTCGGATTTGGATCGTTGCCTGCCTGCCTGCCTGCCTGCCTGTGTGTGTTCATGTCCTGTTCCTGCACAACCACCTCCACCACCACCACCACCACCTTTGTCGCCCCCCTCATCTGAAGGCTATGAGAAATCCCGGAGCTTAAACAACATAGCGGGCATGACTGGCATGGCTGGTAACACTCTGAGGCTGTCTCCTGTGACCTCGCCCTATGGATCGCCCTGCCCGCTACGCCGCTCTCGCTCCCCTATCCCTTCCATCCTGTGAGATGTCCACCTCTGGACCGCTTTGACCCCAACCAACCCATATCCGTTCCACTAACAAACCACATCCCTCTGGCATCAAATCCGAACTCTGTTTAGTTCTTGTGACTAGTGGAGAAGTACTCCACCATCGTAGCCAAGAATCGTGTAAATGTCTCGAGTAACCTGAGCAAGTTCTGCGCTTTTCCTTCGAGGTACATCTGCTTAGCTCACATTCATCTCCTGATGTACCTTTTAGCTCGATATTATCATAATGTGAGTCTTGCAATAAAAAAACTGTTACTGGTGGCTTCAGAGGTAGCAGCCATAACGTGTAATAAAGGACATTTAATAATCAGGGATATTAGATGTTGTTATATTTAGATACCTTGAAATAGATGTGCTTCCAGAAAAAGAAAGAGAGATGTCACTTTGTTTTAACCTCACACAAACTGTGACTTTGTTGATGGTAAACTGTGTTATAATTGGGTTGGAGTTGGAGAGGAGGGGCAAGTCGCTTTTCACCCGCTGTTGGGCCTGCTCATGTTTTTGCATGGATCATCCTGTAACCATCGTCTTCAAGCAGCGTGCACAGAGGAGGGGAGGAGAGCTCGAGGATCTGTAGAACAGACTTGGAGTTGTTTCTAGAAAATGTTGTTATGTTGGGATTTAGGCGAGGGAGGGCGTACCCGACTCGTACCATGTCTCATTTTGCCATTGGCTTCAGCAACAATCCACGAGGAGACTGAAAACACAGAAGCCCAGGTGGGCGTTGCTTTCTGCTCATTTGCTGCTATTTCTGAATAACTTTCTCCTCCTCTGTGTCTAATTTTCTTTTTCCTCTGACGTAGTGCCACCAAATCTGTTGTGTTTCTGGTTGTTTACTCACAGATAACTGCAAAGAGGTTGTCTTTACTGGTTTTACACAAGCAGAGAGCAGCGTTCTATCTTAATGGCTTGAAGAAAGGCACCGCCATAGTGGAAAGGTAAAGGAATGAGGGTGCGGTGCCATCTCACCCTTTTCTTGGCTATTTTTCAGTGTGTGTGTGTGTGTGTGTGTGGGGGGGGGGGCATAGACAGGTAGCATTTTATTCATGAGACAATGTCCACAAAAAATAAATAGATGTACGTCCCCAGACTACACAGTTGAAATTGAAGCTAATCAGTCTTTTTGACAATGACAGGCATAAACTGCCTCTGCGTACCAACAGGTGTGGGGAAGCAGACGTAACCATGCAGCAGTGTGCCTCGCCCATCACTACAGTGTGTCTATAGAAGTAGCAGGAGGTTGCTAAGCAACTGGCTCACAACTAGATGCATCTTCCACGTAGCTCGGCAAAAAGTCAAACTATCAGAAAGAGGAGCTTGTCTTTGTCTTTGCACCTAGTTATTGATTCACGCCTTACATGAACGACCCCAGCACACAGACGAGCCTTTAGAAATAAAATTTTGTACTGTTTTGATTTTTGTGCATATATTTTTAAACAGACAGCGTGTGCATGGTGAGATCTGATGCATTTCTTTCATCCAGACATGTGTTTATATTTTATTTAGACAATTCATTTCCTATTTGAATAACAGTGGGATAAATTGTCATCAGTATGAGGACCTATTGCAGTGGGAAGACCTCATTTGGAGCCATAAGGCCACGCCTACAGGACAATAAGGATGAGGACGCACCCGAGAGCCACTGACTGACAGGCTGTCGGTGAGCAGACTGGACGACTCACAAAAAATTCTTATTTTGAAAAGGAGAGGAAAGCAAACTGGGCTCGTCCTTAAAAGAGACTATCTAGTGTGTAGATTCTGCTCCTGTAAATACAAAACAACACAGCACATCTGGGCCATGTGGCTCTGTCCACACATCTGTCTTTTGATATAGCGAGTCAGGTACGAGGCGGCTCGCTGCTACGTTGCGCCGTTGACACTCTGAGTCGATCATATTTCTTGCTGTGATATCCCTCCTTGCAATAAATGTATTGAGACGCATCAGTCGAGGCACTTTGTGTTCAAAACAAGGAGTGTGTTCATATATGAAATTCCACACCGAGTATATACAGTGTAGAGAGGCAACGTTGAACAAATGTGACATTACGATCATCTCTGCTTTTGTTTCTCTCTGTAATTTCAGTAGGTTAATTGCTGCTGTGTGTAACTGTGTGCGTGCGTGCGTGCGTGTGTGCGTGTCCTAACAATCCAGGGTAAGGTCTATAGCTTGAAAGGCCCGGTCAGAGAAGACCAGCGAGTGGACTCGATGCTGTCACTCTTGTACATTTAGCACAAACAGAAATGAGACAGAGCTCCCCTGTGATGCAGTGCCGTTGTAGAAGTCCCCTCTCTACCCTGCGTTAGTGCTGCAGACGTTCATCTCTATACAAACCAAATTGTTCTGACCAGACTATTCCTCATGACTCCTGGTGGCTAACAAAAATAACTTGATTCTTCCAGATCTTTCCCCTTGTGGGGGTGAAGCAAACGTGTAGCAGAAGTTTGCCAAGTTATACAGCGGGACTTCTAGAATGGCTACATCTGCACCGTAGCAATCCCACATACCCACACAATCAGATTGGATTCGCAATAAGCACCCGAAAAACAAAAGCACCGATCCACACTGTGATTTCAGGAGCCTGTTAAAACAGGAAGGTGAAGGAAAACGAGTGAAAAAGCAGCTGGAGAAGCTGCCAGGCGAGATCTGAAAGTGGCACAACCGGCACAGTTGTAGGCTAGCTGTTCCAGTGTCGCCCTGAACCCACCATCCTCCTCATGTAGTACACACGCTGCTTCACTCTTTGAATTGACAAAGGGGTACCGTTCTTCGTGTATTTCTAGGATGATGTTATAACTTGAAAAAAAAGGTGTTTATTTTTTTGAAACCAGAACATGTATTTTTGTGTCTTACTGTGGAGTACTTTGCTCTTTCCTGTAAAGTCCTGGTAGTCTGATGCTGTGCTTCTACATCGTGTCCTCCAACTGTCAGGCTTTTGATCCAAGTTCATGTTTCGTATGTTTTACTGTGAGCATAATTCTAGTTTTTGTAATTCTGTATTTGTGGAGCCTTTTGTTGGCAAGTGCATGCTGAAAAGAAAAATCATTATGTCAAATTGTAAAAAAAAATAAAATAAGATGACATATTGTATATCACGTTCAAAACAATGTGTATAGAGTAAAGGTAAATACTATGTGAGAGACTCACATAAACTATTTATCTTTTAACAGATGGTCTCTGTCTTTGCTTAATTTCACCTATTTTCTTCTTGGTTGTCAGAAAAACACAAATGTGTGTTTAACCTTCACGCAAACCACACAAACCCTCACTTTTCATATAGGAGTCAATCGTCTCCACTTTTCTAAATAGAAAATCGACTTATTTCTTTTGATAATGCTTAACTTCACCTATTAAACCACCTTCAAACTTTCCCCTTTACATTAGTGACTCAGGTCTCTGCGCACAGAAAAAAAAAAATCTAACCTGAATTGAAATTAAAATTAAAACTTTAACAATCCTGTTCCACAGTGTTAGTCAGTGACTGGCTGCTCCTGTATGGGATCAGAACGATGCCGCCTTATCCCACAGTCCAGCCAATGATGCGATTCACATTCGTATATACGCAGCTAATCAACGTGGTTGACAGGCTCTGACAGCGTCCTCATGTGCCGGAGTTTTAGCAAAGCGGCTGATGTGGAGTGAAGCCAGGTTAATGACAACGTGTACAACCATTGGAGATGTGAGCAGGACAGACGGAACAACTGACGGACAAAGTGTGGACTTTATACCAGATTTTAAATTGTGTTGATCGGCCACGTAAAACCAGAGTTATGATAAAATATCTGCAATGTTTGTTTTTCTTCCTGAATACTGTCGTTGTTTATATTTACTGCAGGAAGAAACGGTAAAAACGGCGTTTTATAAGGAAAACGCTCGAAAGCCTGTGAGCAAAAACAATGCCAAAAAAAACCCCCAGCCTTTCCTATTGGTGGAAAAATGAAACCTGGTCGACCAATCAAAAAATGATATGGCAACATGACATTTAGTTGTTTAGGAAGGGGGGAGTTTTAGGAGTGACGGCGGAGATTTGCGACATTTAGCGTGTTTGGAGTCTGAACATAGTGTGTTGTCTTGTGCAGTTAGTGTGTAGTTAGTGTGTAGTTAGTGTGTAGTTAGTGTGTAGTCAGTGTGTAGTTAGTGTGCAGTTAGTGTGTAGTCAGTGTGCAGTCAGTGTGTAGTTAGTGTGTAGTTAGTGTGTAGTTAGTGTGTAGTGAGTGTGTAGTTAGTGTGTAGTTAGTGTGCAGTTAGTGTGTAGTCAGTGTGTAGTCAGTGTGTAGTTAGTGTGCAGTTAGTGTGTAGTTAGTGTGTAGTTAGTGTGTAGTCAGTGTGCAGTTAGTGTGTAGTTAGTGTGTAGTCAGTGTGTAGTTAGTGTGTAGTTAGTGTGTAGTCAGTGTGTAGTTAGTGTGCAGTTAGTGTGCAGTTAGTGTGCAGTTAGTGTGTAGTCAGTGTGTAGTTAGTGTGTAGTCAGTGTGTAGTTAGTGTGTAGTTAGTGTGTAGTCAGTGTGTAGTTAGTGTGCAGTTAGTGTGTAGTCAGTGTGTAGTTAGTGTGTAGTGAGTGTGTAGTTAGTGTGCAGTTAGTGTGTAGTTAGTGTGTAGTCAGTGTGTAGTTAGTGTGTAGTCAGTGTGTAGTTAGTGTGTAGTTAGTGTGTAGTTAGTGTGTAGTCAGTGTGCAGTTAGTGTGTAGTTAGTGTGTAGTCAGTGTGTAGTTAGTGTGTAGTTAGTGTGTAGTCAGTGTGTAGTTAGTGTGCAGTTAGTGTGTAGTCAGTGTGTAGTTAGTGTGTAGTGAGTGTGTAGTTAGTGTGCAGTTAGTGTGTAGTTAGTGTGTAGTCAGTGTGCAGTTAGTGTGTAGTTAGTGTGTAGTTAGTGTGTAGTCAGTGTGTAGTTAGTGTGCAGTTAGTGTGTAGTTAGTGTGCAGTTAGTGTGTAGTCAGTGTGCAGTTAGTGTGTAGTCAGTGTGTAGTTAGTGTGTAGTTAGTGTGCAGTTAGTGTGTAGTTAGTGTGTAGTCAGTGTGTAGTTAGTGTGCAGTTAGTGTGCAGTTAGTGTGTAGTTAGTGTGTAGTCAGTGTGTAGTTAGTGTGCAGTTAGTGTGCAGTTAGTGTGTAGTTAGTGTGTAGTCAGTGTGTAGTTAGTGTGTAGTCAGTGTGTAGTTAGTGTGTAGTTAGTGTGTAGTTAGTGTGTAGTCAGTGTGCAGTTAGTGTGTAGTTAGTGTGTAGTCAGTGTGTAGTTAGTGTGTAGTTAGTGTGTAGTCAGTGTGTAGTTAGTGTGCAGTTAGTGTGTAGTCAGTGTGTAGTTAGTGTGTAGTGAGTGTGTAGTTAGTGTGCAGTTAGTG
The DNA here is from genome assembly GCF_057382095.1 of Aulonocara sp. 'chitande type north' Nkhata Bay. NCBI lineage: Eukaryota > Metazoa > Chordata > Actinopteri > Cichliformes > Cichlidae > Aulonocara > Aulonocara sp. 'chitande type north' Nkhata Bay. The sequence continues at coordinate 490,234 of NC_141360.1, read as the reverse complement.
TGTAGTTAGTGTGTAGTCAGTGTGCAGTTAGTGTGTAGTTAGTGTGTAGTTAGTGTGTAGTCAGTGTGTAGTTAGTGTGCAGTTAGTGTGTAGTTAGTGTGCAGTTAGTGTGTAGTCAGTGTGCAGTTAGTGTGTAGTTAGTGTGTAGTCAGTGTGTAGTTAGTGTGCAGTTAGTGTGTAGTCAGTGTGCAGTTAGTGTGTAGTTAGTGTGTAGTCAGTGTGTAGTTAGTGTGCAGTTAGTGTGTAGTCAGTGTGCAGTTAGTGTGTAGTTAGTGTGTAGTCAGTGTGTAGTTAGTGTGTAGTTAGTGTGTAGTGTAGTCAGTAGTTGTGTTGTGTGTCAGAACAATGAGGCGCCTGCTGAGTGTTACAGGTGTTACAGCAGTGATACATCTGCTGCTGTCAGGCCTGCAGGTATCAGGCTGTTGTTCTCCTTCATCTCATAGTGGACACAAATTATTTTTTGGAGCGGCACAAATAATTTGTGTGGCATCAGATTAGATGCAGAACAGCTGATTGTTCTGTAAATACTTTGAAATGTTTATTTAAAAAAACGCCTTGGCTGCATTTTCAGGTAAACAGCTGCAAAAAACCACAGACTCATAATGCAGTCAGAGCTTTATAAAAAAATAAAAAAATAAATAAAAAAAAAGAAAGTTGTGTTTTCAAAATTGGAGTTGAAGTTATTTTTACTTCCAATAGCGTTAACATGCTGCACATGAACAAGATTTTTTTTGATTTTCATTGTAAGTGGGATAAAGCAGTTAATTAAAAGTCGTCTAACATAAATGTAAATACTGTAATTTGATTATTTTAATAAACATGTGACTTGGATGCTGGCGTGACCACAGTGCACACGTCTGCTGTTGCTCACAGTGGTCCAAGTGTCCGCTCAGGGAGTTTGTGTGAAACACCCCCAACATTGAATCAGCCGTCCAACCTGAGCCAACCTGCCCGACTTAAACTGACTGCAGTGAATCTCAAACAGATACATTTTTTTGCCATGATATATGATTTTCATCATTTATAGATTTGATATTTCTGCAAGTTTATTACAGTTAGTAGCCAACTTGCTCCTATTCAGTTAACTACTGAAACCAGACTGATCCATCTAATCGCTCATTTATTGACGCCTCAACACAAAGTGGATGTGAAGATGGCAGCTGGCTGTGAGTGGTCACACACCTGGTCCCCCCGTAATTTCGGTTGTGTCGTGGTGACCATGCTGACTGCTGTTGTCCTTAGTGTGACATTCCTTATGAGGACATTTGAGCGATGGCGGGGGTGTAAGGGTCATTTGACACTTGCCGTGAACACACCAACAGCGCTGGCCGACAAAGATGATGTAAAATTGTAACATCGCTAGTCCCATTTCTGCATACATGAAGCATAAATAGAGGTGGCAATGTAATGACGTCACTGACTACACATGTGACCAACGCTGGAGGTGTACTGGTGTATACTCTAACCTTGAATTAAAGCCAGGAGGCAAGTTTGTGTTCCATCACTTTGTTCCTTTAGATCAGGGCTGCCCAATCCCGGTCCTCGAGAGCTACTATCCTGCAGCTTTTAGATGCATCCCTACTCCAACACAGCTGAATCAAATGGTTTGATTACCTCTTCAGCATGCCATCATGTTTGGCAAAGGCCTGATAACAAGCCATTCATTTGATTCAGCTGTGTGGGAACAAGGATGCATCTAAAAGCTGCAGGACGGTAGCTCTCGAGGACCGGGATTGGGCACCCCTGCTTTAGATTAATGGTATAGACTGGTTCTGATATTGCTATATAGTGCTCTACTCTGAGTGCTCCACAGCAATCTGATGGATGCATCAGAGATGAACTTGGAATTAGCATCTAAAAATAGTTCTGCTGTCTAAACATTTAGAACCACAGACTGCACTTAGTCTGGTTTCCAGAGTTTTGCTCATAATGTTTGAAAAACGTCAGAAAGGTTGCCAAGATGAGCAGAACACACATTTACCAAACAGATTCAGTCATGGACTTCAGCGATAACTGTCAGGAAAGATCTTTATGTAGAAAACAATTGGACATCTTCTTGAAAGAAGACCTGAAGACGTTCCTCCAAAATGAGTCTCTCCTCTCTCAGCAGAGGGGTCTTTATCCAGCTGTGCAGAGCTTCATCACATTTTGTTTTTTGAGTTTTTTTGCATTCTGCAAATAAAAAAAATAAAAAAATCAAGTCCAGTAATTATTATATGGCAAGTATATACTGCAGAAAGAATGGAAACTAGATCCCCAAAAATGTAAAAGTTTATTGGGATAAAGCTTTTGGGAGATTTTTTGGAGAGAAAATTTACTCATATCTTTAAAAACGTTATGTATGTGATCATATTTCACTGATGTGGTTCAAGCAGGGGTTAGGGTCTAATGTATTGCCTCAGGTCAAACTGTCATTCAGTAAAATGTGCAGTACTCCAGTTTGATGGGAAGCTGATTGTTGTAGCTGCACTTTCCCATTTACTCTTATAACACAGGTGTGTTTAAAGCCAAGCCAGTGCAGCTGTGAATGAGAGTAACAGACAAACAAAGCAGCTGGTCTTTGTATGGAGACCAGCTCTGATTACTCCCACAGGTTCAGGCTGAGATAATGGTGAGTCAGCACCTTCCTCTCCCACTTCCTGTTTTCCCTGATCATTTCCCACTTCGGGTTCAACAGTCAACAGCACTCGGCACACCATATCTCTGAGACATCCCAACTTCCTTTACTCCAGTCGCTATGGAAACAGCCACAGACATGCCAAGGAGATGTAAACACCCAAAGCTGGGAGTGTGTTTTTCAGGACAGGAACTCTGCGTTTCCCTTCTTCTCCTCCACCCACCAACCCTGCCTCAACCTTGGCACGGTGGGGGTGGGGGACGCTGCTGAAATCCAAAATACCAAATTCGTGGCAGGAATATTGCATCATGGGCTGTTTTAAACATCTTTGGAAGGGGGGGGGGCAACTTTATTAGATAGATCAGTGGCAGAGAGAGAAGGTGGAAGACATGCGGCAGGTTGGACTCGAACCCGGGACGGCTGCTCTCAGCCATAATGCATGTAGGCGCCCGCTCATTGCACTCTGAGCTAAACCGGCACCCTGAAAATTCTTATTTTACCAAAGTAACCTCTACATTTTTACTGGTCTACTGTCATTGCATTGTACGATTACTTTAATTTTAATTGTATGATATGCTTAGTACTGATGACTACTACTGCAACAAGCCTTTCCATTGGCCACTTGAACCACTGATCCCTTTTGTATTTCTTGTAAGCAAGATGTGTTGCACATTAAAATTAAATGTCTCGCCTGTTTCTACTACAGTTCGGACTGGATCCCAATTGAGATCGGTCTATGAGTCAGAGTTCGTCACTTCTGACTGATAACAGACATAAAACTGTGAGTTGTTGAGGACATCCTCAACTGTCGTTAAGCATTTCTGGCACTGTTAGCTACTGTTAGCATCTGTTAGCTGTCGTTTGCCAGAAGTGAAACTTTCTTTGAAGTGGATGTAACATTGCTGGAGTCTTAGTGAATAAACTCATATGATATGAGAAAGTAATTGTTTATCAGAGTGAAAGTGTAATTTTTTAGGACACTCAAGCCTAACATTAGCTGGCACAATGTCACGTCATAAACCAGCTGCTGTTGTTTAGCCAGCTCTTGCCAGCTGTTCAGAGACAAGAGACTGCACGTCTACTCTCCTGCAAACAGGTAACTGTGACAATATTGGGAATAAGTAGGCATGTTTATGCGCATTTTGTATGTTAGTTACAACCCGGTAATAAAGGGGTAATAGTAGGGTAACACTCAATTACCTCGGGTAGTTTCTGTGTAATAAGTGCTTGTTTCTATTAATCAACACATTACTAACCAGTTAATAACCTTTTCAAACACACTTAAAGAATAGTAATGACTACCCGGAAACACCTGTGGGAGCTTCTCTCTAACAAGCAGGAGTTTAATACCATGGTCATGATAGATGATTAATAAAAGCATCAGGAAGTCTTAGAGAATAACACATATGAATACATTGGATTCACACAGGAGTGTAGAGGACCCTCCCTCACTGCATAGATTATACATGGATGACAACACATAATATAGTAAATATATTTCAGGTAAGAAAGAAAGATGTCCAGTACACAAAAATGACACGCCATCCATGTTCTCCTGCTCGTCCACTTCAGCGTTGTAGGGGCAGCAACACTATCGTCCTGCACTGCCTCAATCATTGATTGCCACCCTTCAAATCTACATCTCTTCTTAAAGACTTCACATGGTATACTTTACATGATGAGGAATGGAACTAGAATAGCTGAAGTTCATCCACGAAGTGTCATTAAAATCAACAGAAAATATCACATAACAACCAATCAGCCCCAAGCATTTACAATCCATAGAACTGCAGCGGTTGCATTAAAATAAACTGACAAAAATAAATAAGGTTAATTTCTTTTTTTTTTTGCCTGTCCCGTTTGGCTCTTTTGCCATCAGAATTGTTGTCTAAAGGCGAAGAAAGATGCCCAACGGATTTACTTTACCAAACTGACCATCCCAGCCTTACCTTAATGGTCTATTTGATTCACCTTTTATTGTTTATTTTATTTTATTTTGACTTGCTAAATACGGGGCAGACTTGACTGGGGAAAAGAAAGGTAAGAAATAAGGTTAATTGCTAAGAAAGGATTCCCCTGGTAAGTGTCATGATAAAAGGTACCTGACAATGACTGTTGTAATCATGACCCTTTGTATATTTATACACACTGCTGAAATGCAAGCAAGATGCTAGGTCCTGGAGCTGCTACACCGCGGCAGTGTGGCATTTAAATCCTGATAAGTACCATGTACTGAGACTGGCGTAGTCGTCCAGGGCAGAGTGAGTCAGGGAGTAGAGTAGGGGCTCCGTTTACAGGCTTTGTTATAGGTAAATACTCAAAAAGCCACAGGGACACTGTAAATGACTCACACACTGACATGGAGACCCTCACTAAAAACCAGAAGGGCAGCATGTAGTGGCCTGCGCTAAGTGTTAGGACCTGCTAGGGCTCTAAATACCAGCATCAGTTTTGGGAGATGACAGAAAGTTAACAATTAAGATAGAAAGAAATACACCGCAGAAATGAGAGGAACTTCAAACTGCAAAGACACTCCAGCTGCAGCAGGAAATGAGTCCACACATCAGCTTCGCAGGGAAGCGGCCCTTGAGCGATCCTGCGCACCACTTCATGACTGTAAGTATGTGGGTTACCAATGTGTACTCCTCCATAGTTTAGAGTTTTCATCCTTTATTTAGCTGCAGGAAGAGGGAGTCATGGCAGTGCAAATGTTCTCTTCAGCTACATTAAATCGGTTTCATAATATTTGTTTATGTACTGCTTTGTGAAGGTTTGCAGGACTTTAATGATCCCTGAGCACACCAGGAGAATGGTGTAGATACAAAATAACAAAGAAAGTATTTCTCATCACTTCAAGGCTTTATTATTATTATTATTATTATTATTATTATTATTATTGTTGTTGTTGTTGTTGTTGTTGTTGTTGTTGTTAATAATAATAATAATAATAATAATAATAATAATAATAATTAGTATGTTATTATCATCATCATTGTTGTGGTTGTTTTGCTGTTATTAATTTTATTAATTTCCTACATAGAATTGTCTCTCTTTTCACAGAGAGGTCAGAGGTCACCCTGTGGCAGGTAAATGATCCCCAGAGAGGGATGGATACTAGATAGATTTACGTTGACGTTAATGCCATCCTGCTTCTTCATCTGTATTACTAAATAGTGTAAAGCGTCACAGCAACGTCTCACGTGTCTGTCTGAATACAATGGGAACATCTAGAGGAAATCAATGTTTGAATGTGAAACAGGTGTTCGAAACACGGGACGTTCTAGCAGGAACTGCACACTGCGAAACACCTGTCCTCCTGATTCTTGTTCTGTTCCCATTAACATTTTCATCAACACTTATGGGAACTGAAAGAGGTTTTTGAGGCCTTGTTTGTGACACAGACAATGAGAGCCACTGTCTCAGCATACCACTTCTAAAACGAACTATCCCCTCTGGGCCCTGAGGGTTAAACTGACCAGAGCTGACCACTATGTCTGATGGAAGAAAAACAAAGCGTTTGACTTTGTGAAATAAGCTGTTGTTTGGTTCTCTCACCTTTCAAAGCTTTTGAAATGTTCCTATCAAGCTCTACATTGTTGAGGCTGCCTTATTTTGATGTGTTTTTTTATACTTCTTAGTGTAAATAGAAATGCAGATGTTTAAAGTTACAGTCTTTAAAGACAATGTAGTGTGTGGTTTGTCGGTGTCATGGGTCAGGCACACTAGAAAAGCTGTCCAAGAAACATTAGTATTGCTATTAGCTGTTGCAACCACTCTGTGAGGTGATAGCGTAGGTCACCTGGTGGCAAAAAATCAGAGTCCTGCATTGGGCGAACTGGAATCTTTCTCAGACAGATTGGTTGCGGTCCATCCCAGTTTCTTTGCAACAGATGACTCAACTCAGCTTTCATGATTCGGCTGTGTGGCAGGCAGGAATTGGACCCAAACGCAAACTCACGGGGACACGGGTGATAAACTAAAAAGCACAGCTTTATTGCTGGAAAAACATCACAAGTTATAAAAAACTAAACTGGGAAAACTAAACATAAAGCTCACCAGGAACCACAGGGAGACTCACACACAGCATGAGGGAGATCACAACACTGACACAGAAACACAGGGCTCAAATACACCGGGAAATAACGAGAGGAATGAGACACAGACGGGGAGCACAGCTGGGAGAAATCAGACATAACGAGACCCAAGGGAAGCGAAGCTCAATACATTCACGTAGGACACAGACCTTCAAAGTAAAACAGGAAATGTAACATAGACGCAGACTTGACTAGGGGAGACAGAGCAACGAAGAAACACAGAGGGCAGCTACGAAATACTCGAATACAAGAAAGCCAAACTAAGACACTAGACTAAAGAATAAACTGGGGCAACAAAGAGAACTAAGATCATAATACAAAAACTCAGACACAAGAAACTCAAAACACTGGGTCACTGCCCCAGGACCGTGACACAGCTGCTTGCCAACTGGTTGTAATATGGTTATATTCCTACTTTCTATAAAAGCATGGTTGCCAAGCCATGTCATTTTGCAGTTAAATCATCATCCTGAAGCAACTAGTTCACTATTTATGGAGGAATTTCAGGATTTCCTTTCCTGAGTTTCTATGACTGTCAAGGTTCTGGGTCATATCGACCCAGCATTTTGAGTTCTTATCTTTTGGTTTGATTTTGTATTATGGGCTATTCTTAATCTCTGGTTGTGTCTTGTTGATTATTATTATTCTTAGTCTATGTTTCAGTTAAGGGTTTTGTTCTTGTACACTCGTGTTTTTAGTATAGCTTAAGTCCTGCGTTAAGTCTGCGTCATTGTTTCCTGTTTTACTTTGAAAGTCCATGTCCTTTGTCAATGTATTGAGTTTTGCTAACCCTAACCCACCCTAACCCGCAGACCGTGACAGTGACATTTTGGCTGGACTTTCAATGTTTTATGTGAATGCCAAATTTGCCACAGATGACGATTTTTGCTTATTTGTCACATTTTATCACCATCTGATTATAAAAAAAACTGGTAGTTGCCAGCTTGAAGTCACAAACTGACAGCAGACTGGTAGCAGACTAATCATTTTGTTGTCACATTTGCTGCCTTGACTCGAAGTGACTTTGAAAACTGCAACAACCTAATGGTCACAGACGTCTTCTGCATCTTTTTTAGCAACCATTTCAAAATCAATGACAGTTGTTTTTCATAGTGTCGCTGTAGCATGAGAACACTTTTTGCTACAGTCACACTCGCAGGAGCTTTCCGAAGTGACAATAACCACAGATGAGACACAAATATCCAGAGACAGAATAAGACCATTAAGATGAGGCGAAATGAGTGTCTCAGCTGTTTGATGAGTACTTTTTCAGTGCCTACTGTATTGCTGCCAAAAATACATTAAAAGCCTGTACTGAAAAGCAAATGAGATCACCGACTGAACAAATGATGAAGATTTACAATATACTGAGTCAATTTCGAGTATCTTCAGGTTCCCAGAATCATTTTATGTACTGTAGAAGTGAAGCACCTGACATCCTGAGCCTTGATATCCTGACGATAAGCAGAGTGGTGGGTAGGGGTTGGCGTCAGACATACCCACTGATCAGCCCAGCCTTTATCCAGCTCAGCTGCCTCTGTGTTATAACACAAAGAGAGATCACAGACAGCATGTGCCCAGCAGCATGCTAATGAGCCAGTCGGAGTAAGGTGAGCCGATGCACACCGTTGCATCAGGCATTGCGAGGGGCACTCATATCAGCCAGTTAAATTTAGCATGGTGGATTTTTGATCTCACAGTGGTTGCTGAGCTTTTCTCCTGTTGTCACAGTTAAGCAGCCAGAGTACCTGAGGATGCTCTGAAGCTTTTAAGTGTCTGATATTTTTGTAGTGTATAGAACAGCTTTAGGCTCTTAATTTTGAATGTGGAGATTTGAGCCAAAAAGACATTTTGTCAAAAGTATTAAGCATAAAAAAGTCAGTTTGAGCTTACAGAACTGGAACAACTCAAAATTAGTACACATGCAGTATGTGATGAGGGTATGTAGACAAGGTTTACTTTTAAGGGGAAATATTATTATAAGATTAGAAACTGGATGATCAAGAGAAGGTAAAGGAAACTTTTAACCTATTTGCAACTGTAGGTTTGCTTGTTTTTACACGTGTGCCACATGTAGTAGGAATGCAGTACCTCTGGTAATTTTAGCTCCTCATAAGAAACGGTATAATTTAATTTAATCAAGTAAACGTGTGTGGAGTCTACTCTGTTCCTACACTGTGAAAAGATCAGAAAATAAAAAGTGAAAGCTTCTGTGTTAACCTGGACTGCTTTAAGGACAGAGTAAGGTTTAGGTGTTTTTTTTTTTTTTTTTTTTTTTTTTTTTTTTCTTAAATGACATCAGAAACAGCAGTATGCGACATTACGTGATGGCAGAGCTTCAGTTCATCCTTTGTCATTTTTTTTTTTTTTTTTTATAAATAGGACAGGGGGAATGAATGAGAGAAAGAGGGGGAGAGAAAGAAAGAAAACCAAAGGGGAGAAGAGACGGTGAGGGGGGGGGGGGGGAAGAGAGAGAGAAAAAAAAAAAACTCCTGGGTCACCTGTATGGAGAAAAAAAAAACAAACAAAAAAAACAAACAGAGGAGACAGCAAACAACAAAGAGCAACATAATAATAGAGAAAACAAAGCACCATCACAATAAACTAGCTAGTCATAAATATCAATATTTACTAAATAATAAACGATATTGTGCAGCACGCAAGATAGACAGCGCACAGTGTGCTTTGAGGCAGCAGCCAAGAAAGCTTTAGTCCGCGTCTGTGAATACCCATGTGTGCATACCTGTGTGGATCAGCATGCTTGCATTCCAAAGGTTTCTCCATGTAATGATCTGCTAGGGAGTGTGGGGGGGCCACAGCCCCGTCCTCCAGGGTGTGAAGCGTGTATGGAGGAGATCAAAACTCCAGACATCCAGAGGCCCCCAGAACACAAGAGACCAAGGAAGACCAACAGAGGGGCAGCTGCGCCACTGTCCCAGTAAGAGCTGAGGAGAGTCCCAGATGAGGGCTCGCCCAGCAGCCGCGGAGCAGAAGTCAGGGGGAGTTGCAGTGACGCGCCCGTGAGCTCCGCCGGCCCCCAGCTGTGCCTGAGTGACCGAGCCCCAGGCCGAGAGGCCGGGGGCACCCCACCTCCAAAGGGGCCCGAGCGAGCCCCAGGCCCCAGGCCCCGACAAGCGGCCGCCAAGGAGTGAGCCGGTGTGTACCCGGACGCCCACCCCCAGACACAAAGAACCACCAACACACCGACACCTGAGGGAGTCCGCCACCGGCAGGGGAAGTGGTGGTGGGTGGAGATAGGCCTCCAAACCTTGGAGGGCCTGAGGTGTCCCCAGAGAGGTGGCGTCTGATACCCAACCTGACATATAGACACAGACATACAGGCACACACAGACACAAACATCCATTCCCACCCTCATGCTCTCATATGCACTCACTCCACACTCAACCAACGTGGAGACAGACATAAAGAGACGCTGTACACACAATCACACTCCCCAAGCGTACTCTACAAACCGGGTCTAGGTACCCTTGCCCCTGGAGGGGGGAATTGCACCCAGACCCAGGTGGTGTTACCCTTTTCCCTGCGGTGGGGAGAGGCAGACCACCCCGACTCCGCAGCAGCAGGGAGGCCCCACACCCCAGACCGCAGTCGGACGGCCAACTCCTCCTACTAGCCCTCCCGCTCCAGCAGGCCGCAGAGAATGGGGGTGGGAGAAGACTCCAAACCTCCCTCCACCCGCTCATTGTAGTGTTGATGCATATTCAATTCAATTCAATTCAATTTTATTTATATAGCGCCAAATCACAACAAAAGTCGCCTCAAGGCGCTTCATAGATAATTCATATGTGTTCTAAGGTGTAATTAAAACCCAGGAGGGCATGGAGCTACCTGCCAAGGAGCAGCAGGTAAGCGCATAGTCCCTCCTGCTAGCCCTCAATGACTAAGTGTATTTAAAATTGAGAGGTGGGCAACGACGTCAGGGGTGAGGTGTACACCCTGATGGTAATTTGGACTCCGTGATTGTGCCCACCCCCAAGATCCTATATGTATGTGTAATGAGAGTGTGAATAATGTGAATGTCTAAGTTGTGGGATAAAATTGAGGCAGAGGCAGCCAGAAGGGGACAGGGGGGGGGGGGGGGGTAGCCTCCTCTGCACCCTGGTGACATACCCCCACTCCAAGGCCCTGCATGTGTGGGTGGTTGTGGAGGAGCGGGAAGAGGGAGGCAGCTGGAGATGGGGAGGGAAGGAAGGGAGGGGCAGGTAACCCCTCCCTGGGGCCAGCTCCCCCGCTGACCCCAGTAGGCACTCCCACCCTCCGCGACCCGCCAGGGAAGGGGGGCCCAGGCCCATCAGACCGGGGCCCAGAGCAGTAGCGCCCTCCGGCTCCACAGAGCCCTGGACAGTCCACCCAACCCCACCACAGAGAAAACTGCACCCACCCCACCATCCACACATCTTCCAGACTACATAAGACGGTAAACGCCCAGGCTGAGATCTTCCTCCACCTCTCCAGGTTTAGGTGTTTACAAGTGATCCACTGCGCCGATCAACGCCGACTCTGCATTCACCAATGAGCTGAATCAGTTCTACGCCCGTTTCGAGGTTAGCCAGGCGGCTAATGCTATCTACCGCTTGACTACCGAGGACAGTGACGTCATCAGCGAGAGACTGGTGACCAGCATCGCGGAGCATGACGTCCGAGCGGCACTGAGGAGAGTGAACACAAGGAAAGCGGCGGGGCCAGACGGCATCACCGGCCGTCTGCTGCGCTGCTGTGCTGACCAGCTAGCAGGTGTGTTCACTTACATCTTCAACGAGTCCCTGGCAAAGTCTGTGGTCTCCACATGCTTCAAAAGATCCACCATCATCCCTGTGCCCAAGAACAGCAAACCCTCATCCCTGAACGATTACCGGCCAGTTGCACTGACCTCGGTAGTAATGAAGGTGTTTGAGAGGCTGCTGAAGAACATCATCTACTCCTCCATCCCAGACACTACAGATCCGCTGCAGTTCGCCTACAGATCCAACAGATCCACAGAGGATGCCATCGCCCACGTCCTACACACCACTCTCAGCCACGTGGACAAGAAACAGGGTAACTATGTGCGAATGCTGTTTGTTGATTACAGTTCAGCGTTTAACACAATAGTGCCCTGCAGACTGTTCACAAAGCTGAGGGATCTGGGACTCAACAGCCGTCTGTGTGCATGGGTGTTGGACTTCCTCACTGGCAGAACTCAGGTGGTGAGGGTGGGCAGGTGCTTCTCCAACAGCATCACCATCAACACAGGAGCACCTCAGGGATGTGTCCTCTCGCCACTGCTCTACTCCCTCTACACTTCAGACTGTGTGGCCACCCACGGCTCCAACAACATTGTGAAGTTTGCTGACGACACAGTGGTGTTGGGTGCCATCTCCAACAACGATGAGGCGGCCTACATGGATGAAGTGAAGAATCTGGCATCGTGGTGCCAGGACAACCACCTCCAGCTGAACGTCAGCAAGACCAAGGAGCTGGTGGTGGACTTCAGAAGGGGTCAGCACAGAGACTACAAGCCCATTATCATCAATGGAGCTCCAGTGGAGAGGGTGCAGTCCTTCAAGTATCTCGGTGTCCACATCTCCTCAGACCTGACATGGGCTGCCCACATTCAGGTCCAGACCAAAAAGGCTAGGCAGCGCCTGTATCACCTACGACAACTGAGGAAGTTCAGGGTCTCTCCAAAGATCCTCAGGATTTTCTATACAGGCGCTGTGGAGAGCATCCTCACACAGAACATGACATCGTGGTTTGGGAACAGCTGTGTGAAGGACCAAAAAGCTCTCCAGAGAGTGATCCGTACAGCAGAACGCTGCTGCAGGATTGCTCTCCCCCCGCTTCAGGACACCTACACCAGGAGATGCCGGACTAGAGCAGATACTGAAGGACCCGTCCCATCCAGGCAACAAACTGTTCCAACTTCTGCAATCTGGTAGAAGGTTCCGCATCTTCCGGGCAAGGACAGAGAGACTCAAGAGGAGCTTCTATCCCCAAGCCATCCGTGCCCTAAACACACACACCCGCCCTCTCACATCATCTATAATTGACTGAGACAGGACTCTTCCAGACACTAAACCAAGGCACAATGTACATTTCAATTCCTTTAATTTTAAATATGTTTATATTGTCTATCCTGTAAAATAGTCAGATGTCTATTCATATTAATGTACAGAATTCACCTGCTTGCTGCTACTACTGCACATTCACCCAGTGTATATACTATATGTGTATATATATATATAAAAACACCCAGCACGCCCCTGCGGGCGGTTTATCCTTCAAGCTCGGGTCCTCTACCAGAGGCCTGAGAGCTTGAGGGTCCTGCGCAGTATCTTAGCTGTTCCCAGGACTGCGCTCTTCTGGACAGAGATCTCCGATGTTGTTCCCGGGATCTGCTGGAGCCACTCGCCTAGCTTGGGAGTCACCGCACCTAGTGCTCCGATTACCACGGGGACCACCGTTACCTTCACCCTCCACATCCTCTCGAGCTCTTCTCTGAGCCCTTGGTATTTCTCCAGCTTCTCGTGTTCCTTCTTCCTGATATTGCTGTCATTCGGAACCGCTACATCGATCACTATGGCCGTCTTCTTCTGTTTGTCTACCACCACTATGTCCGGTTGGTTAGCCACCACCATTTTGTCCGTCTGTATCTGGAAGTCCCACAGGATCTTAGCTCGGTCATTCTCCACCACCCTTGGGGGCATCTCCCATTTTGACCTCGGGACTTCCAGGTTATACTCGGCACAGATGTTCCTGTACACTGTACACTTGGTTATGGCGTTCCATGTATGCCTTGCCTGCTAGCATCTTGCACCCTGCTGTTATGTGCTGGATTGTCTCTGGGGCATCTTTACACAGCCTGCACCTGGGGTCTTGCCTGGTGTGATAGACCCCAGCCTCTATGGATCTTGTACTCAGAGCTTGTTCTTGTGCTGCCATGAGTAGTGCCTCTGTGCTGTCTTTCAGTCCAGCTTTGTCCAGCCACTGGTAGGATTTCTGGATATCAGCCACCTCCTCTATCTGCCGGTGGTACATACCGTGCAGGGGCCTGTCCTTCCATGATGGTTCCTCGTCTCCCTCCTCTTTCTTGGGTTTCTGCTGCCTGAGGTATTCACTGAGCACTCGGTCATTTGGGGCCATCTTCCCAATGTATTCTTGGATGTTCCTTGTCTCATCCTGGACTGTGGTGCTGACACTCACCAGTCCCCGGCCCCCTTCCTTCCGCTTAGCGTACAGCCTCAGGGTGCTGGACTTGGGGTGAAACCCTCCATGCATGGTAAGGAGCTTTCTTGTCTTTATGTCAGTGGCTTCTATCTCCTCCTTTGGCCAGCCTATTACCCCAGCAGGGTACCTGATCACGGGCAGGGCGTACGTGTTGATGGCCCGGATCTTGTTCTTACCATTCAGCTGACTCCTCAGGACTTGCCTGACCCTCTGCAGGTACTTGGTGGTTGCAGCCTTTCTAGCGGCCTCTTCATGGTTCCCATTCGCCTGCGGGATCCCCAGGTACTTGTAACTGTCCTCTATGTCTGCAATGTTGCCTTCTGGTAGTTCAATCCCCTCAGTTCTGACTACCTTCCCTCTCTTTGATACCATCCGACTACACTTCTCCAGTCCGAACGACATTCCAATGTCATTGCTGTATAGCCTGGTAGTGTGGATCAGTGAATCGATGTCTCGTTCACTCTTGGCATACAGCTTGATGTCATCCATGTACAGGAGGTGGCTGACAACTACTCCGTTCCGTAGTTGGTATCCGTAGCCAGTCTTGTTAATGATCTCACTGAGGGGGTTCAGGCCTATGCAGAACAGCAGTGGGGACAGAGCATCTCCTTGGTAGATCCCGCACTTGATGGTGACTTGTGCTATGGGCTTGGAGTTGGCCTCTAGTGTTGTACGCCACATCCCCATTGAGTTCCCGATGAAGGCTCTTAGGGTCCCATTGATCTTGTACAATTCTAGGCATTCCAGTATCCAGCTGTGGGGCATTGAGTCATAGGCCTTCTTGTAATCAATCCAGGCAGTGCACAGGTTGGTCAGTCTGGTCTTGCAGTCTCGGCTGATTGTTCTGTCTACCAGTAGCTGGTGTTTTGCGCCTCTGGTATTCTTGCCAATTCCTTTCTGTGTCCCGCTCATGTATTGACCCATGTGCCTGTTCATCTTAGCCGATATGATGCCTGACAGGAGCTTCCATGTAGTACTGAGGCAGGTTATTGGTCGGTAGTTGGAGGGGACCGGTCCCTTCTTGGGGTCCTTGGGGATCAGGACCGTCCGGCCTTCAGTTAGCCATTCCGGGTGTCTCTCGTTAACTAGCAGCTGGTTCATTTGTGCTGCCAGACGCTCGTGGAGTGCAGTCAGCTTCTTCAGCCAGTAGGCGTGAACCATGCCGGGCCCTGGTGCTGTCCAACTCTTCATACTGGAGACCCTTTCTTGGATATCTGCCACTGTGATGGTTACTGGACCCTGTTCAGGGAGGTCGCTGTGGTCTGCCCTCAGATCCTCTAGCCACTGAGCATTGC